>NW_021703766.1:32087883-32607322 GCF_005190385.1 Monodon monoceros
ACGTGCACTGCCCCCCTTAGCTGTAACAGCGTAGCCCCCATCCCTGATGTGCACTGCTCCCCTTAGCTGTAACTGGGCCCCGTCCCCCAGAAGCATGATCACCCAAATCAGCATTCGGTCTATATTCCAATCTTCCTCTGTGAGCAGAAGCCAGAATTACTTGTGACTTGCTGCTTTTCTACAAGACCGTATAAAATTTCACACTTATGATGAATGCCTTTGGACTTGGGTTTCATAAAACCATTTAGTGTATTAGAGTATATTAACCAGCCTGAAATCATGACCCTCGTTTAGCAGTTATAGACTGTGGCAGCATTTAATCCATACTGGTTGATTTGTATAACATTTATGATCTGAACCAGATCCCTTAATGCCTAAACTCATAACTATTGGCTTGAAATATGAGCAGCTGGAAAGCACCACTGGCAGAGCCCTGTGTGATGTTGGTAGGAGACAGTTGTACAGACACATTTCCTAAAGAACAGATCGATTTGAATGCAGAGGTACAGAGAGAATGGGAAGCTCAGACACAACTGTTCTAGAGGAGACTCTTGGTTGCCAACGTTTATTACTCCTTCTTCCTTCCTAATGGAATCCAGATTTTCTTCAGTCTCTACAGACCCCAGGTGACTCAGGAGAAGCTGACTTCGCCAATGATTGGCTCAGGAGCCCAGGCTGAAGCAGTGAGCGCTCGGATTTCTCCCAGTAACTGTTTCGTTCCAGGGACAGGCTCATGACCTATATTGACCCAATCAGGATGAAGGCTAGGGCTAATATTCTATAATTAAGGGAGAGATTTCCTCTCTCTTCTATGGACCTTACACAAGAAAGTCTGCTGCCCCAGCACTAATAGCAGTCATATTATGCCCATTTCAAAATCCACCTGGAAAAAAATGCGGTTACATGTGTATTGTGAAGGGTCTGATATTTTACCACATTTGCAAGCTAAAAAATTAGACTGCCACGGCGTCACGGATACTGGGAGAAAACGCATGTCTCCTGGTTCAGAGACGAAGGGCTTTATGCTCGTGGCACAGCAAATAGCATGAGTACCAGCATATTTAGACCTGGTCCCTGAGCCGGATTCCTTCAGGGTGCTGCAGAAAGGGCCACAGGATACGTGTGCACACCAGGAATTTTGAGCTTAGGGTACTTACGTCTTTTATAATGGACAGTTCACGTGCCTGTCCTCATCTCCAGAGGGAGACACTATTTCTGTCTCCCAAGGCCACTTACTATACAGACATCCTTGTAAACATAGTCCAGAATAGAGACAGTGCCTCTGCTCGCAAGATGTGCAGGAATGCCAAAGACTCTTGCTGAATTAACTCCCGATTAAAAGCTGGCACAGAAAAGGGGGTGCCAAGAAAACAGCTGAACAACAGAGCTGGAACCCTAATTGTGCTCTGATTAGAGCTCACTATACCTCCTGACTTTCTATTAAATGAGATGACAAATTTCCTTTCTGCTAAGGTAGTTTGAGAAAAAGATTTCTTTGACTCACACCTGAAATATAGTAACTGATAAAACACCCAGTAGTCTGAATTCCCTAGGGGTCTCCAGGATTCTTAACTCTTTAAAGAGAACTGATCTCAGCCACTGAAGAGGGTATTTATTAAGTTGTATGTGTCTTTGAGAGGGAAAATTGTCTCTGATCTCTACTTGGATTATTTGATGCCTCAGTCAACAATATTGTGATTAAGTCCAAAGGGTGATTTTATCAGAAGGTGAAAGTTGAGGTCACCACTATGATTTCTCAACTTACAATCCTATGATCAAGTCATATAAGATGTTATCCAAAGGCTAAGGTATCAGAATCCCTCTGAAAATGACTTTCAGCTTTAGACATTGAGTCTTTCCACTGCTCATGGCTATCACACCATCAGAGAGCTTATTAAGCCATTCATATCAGATTGCTCCTTGAGAGAATATTTCTCCCTGTCTAAGCATGAGGTTGTATACTTAAGGATATTAGACCATGAGAGTGTCCCTGAAACAGGATCCATGAAGTTTAGTAGAGCAGGGAGTTCCTCCCGGTACCACTGAAGGATGGCTATCTTGGAACTGGTCTATCACAGTGGGAAAAAGAGACCATTGGGTGGTACGTGACCTCACATTCTAGAAGATTCTCAAATTTATACCTACAGTCACAGAGATAGGCTAACAAGTTGGAAAGAAAAAGCCAGTGAGCTTATGACTGTAAATGTGTGCCCCATTACTGAACCATACTGCCTATAAAGCCTTATAAGTGATTATTTTTATTATTTCTGTATTTATCTTCTCATCAGCACAATCAGAAATGATTACGCTGGTAGTGGTGTGTGTGTGTGTGTGTGTGTGTGTGTGTTAAAGGCCCTAATTTATTAAGGGCAACTAGTAAAGATATGTTATAATTATATGCCTATTTTAGAATTTATACATTTTAAAATACAGTTGGAGCCTCAAAAATCAGAGGGGGACGGCCTGTCTGTTGGAGAGGCCTTGCTTGTAATGACTATGTAAAAGCACTTTGTAAACTGTAAAAACTCCTACACGTGTTCCCTATTATCTAGCTCCTCTGTCATTCAGGCCGCTGGAGGGGCGTAGGGACCAACACTCCCGGGTGGGCCTGCAGGGTCCCTCGAGAGCAAGGTCAGCTCATGGTATGAGAAACGCTCACTTGGGCTCGCCTGTGGCCCTGAACATCAGAAGATATTTCAGGGGTTCCTCTTCTCTCCCACCACCCCCAGGGCACCTGTTTCACTGAAGACTCCAAGTCCAAGCACTTCGCTGGGGAAGGAGGGCGTTGCTCAGAAGTGGGCATTTATTCTTTGCAAAGTGCCAGGGTGAATCGGGCACCTCAGTCTCTTCCCTCCGCTGTTCATGCCATAATATGCTACATTCTTCAAATGGTATTAATAGTGCATAGCAACTGGAGGGGGAGGCACAGGAAGAATGTCTTTCCCCACAGTAAATGAGAAGCGCTGGCAGAAAAGCTCTGTTTAAGGGTATTCTTCCTACACACTGCTCATTGGGTAATTTTTTAAATCAGCTTTTAAGAATCGATGTGGCGAAGTCAGACCACTCTGACTTGATGTATGGTGATATTGTCGCTATTAGAACTGAGATGCCTCTCAAAGAATGTCTCTACTTTTCTCTTCTAACCTAAAACCCCTTTCTCTCTGCCAAGCTTTTCCAGAGAGGACGTTTTACTCTGGCATTATATAAACTTCTAAAAGAGTAGGTGAATGTGAAATGTCGATAGGATCTAACTCAGCAGCAGAGTTGCTTAGTAGAGGTGCCATCACAGTGGTGGAATTACCTCATTTAGAAAAAATGCTTTATTCTGTGAAGCTCCTTTGTCATCTAAGAAAGGAGGAAAAAGGAAGGACGGCCAAGGCTCAGAACAAATTTAAGTAGCAGCCAGGATTTTGCAAGATATTTTCAATTGGATTTGGAAAGAGGAAAAAGTATTTTAAATGATTCTTACGTAGGGCTTCACGTTAATAAGGATTCTAAGCATATGGTCATGGGGAGGGTTTGGTCTGGGAGGAATGTGCTACTGAACTGAAATTAACGCGACAGGCAGTTAGTGTGATTAAGATGTAGAGTGGAAAGAAGAATGCCTTAAGGACCTTATCAAGCCCTAGTTCCTGTCACACTTGGCTATGTGAACTCAGGCCAGACACGTAACCTCTCTGGACCGTCGTTTTCTCATCTAGATCATAATATCCTCTTATAGGATTATTAGAAGAGATTTAAATGAAATAAATGTACATTACCTTACAAAGAGGTATGAGCCACACAAACGTTAGCTCTCATTTGCTCTTTATTTTCAGGGAATTTCTTCTTTCTTTTTTTTTTTTTGCAGTTGCGGGCCTCACACCGCTGTGGCCTCTCCCATTGCAGAGTACAGGCTCCGGACGCACAGGCCCAGCGGCCATGGCTCACGGGCCCAGCCGCTCCGCGGCATGTGGGATCTTCCCGGACCGGGGTACGAACCCGTGTCCCCTGCATCGGCAGGCGGACTCTCAACCACTGCGCCACCCGGGAAGCCCTCATTTTCTCTTTATAATGCATGGGAGAGTCACAAGATGAGTAGGTCTCTCTTCCCATGTAGGCTATCCCATAAGCAGGCGGCCTGCTGAAAGACAGGTCAGCCAGTGCCTGCAAAGAGGCCTCTGAAAATTGTGCTATTAACTGTAGATACCAAAGGGTCACGTTGCTAAACTTCCACCTCCTTCCAGGGAGGGAAAGATGAGAAGTTGGGTGCTTACCCCAGTGAAAACTCCAACTTGTCAATACAAACATGAGCTTGGGGTGAATTGTTGCCTTTAAGACCCCAAGCTTTCTTCTTTTTGATTCCTGCTAACAGATGTCCTTGTATCTCTTTAAAAATAATGGAGTGGCAAGGGGAGGCTTGTGGCTATGGTGAACTGGGAGCCCTAAGCCATGTCCCCAGAGGGGTTTTTTCCCAGTATTGGGAAAGGAACAACCTTGGAGTGGCTGCCCACCACCTCTGTGCTGACCCTGGGTAAGTGAAGAGGTGCCAGTGATTAGAACGTGATTAGAATTCACCTGCCGAGGCTAGCTGTAAGCATAGTGAAGTCAAAACCATTAAGACTGTCACTTCCGCTCTTATTGGGCTCCAGTACTTGAACAAAGTCATATTTTAGGAGATTGACATTTCCATTAAAGTAGGTATGAGGCTGTTATTGGAATCATGGTATATAGGGGATCCAAGACAAAAAATGTAAGAATGTATTATAAGAATAGTAGGACATTTCCATAATATTATTAATAATAAAACATTTGTATGACATTTTACAGGTTATAAAATTCCTTCACATATTATTCCATTTCATTTACAGCATTTCCCTGCAAATTGAGGAACTTTTGTCATTTGAAGGGATATGGGGGCTCAGAGATTATACTGTATGGCCAGATCACACAACAGATGGTGAAGCAGAAATTTACAGACAGGTCTTGAATGCCACATTTAAACCTCTTCTTTTCACCATATCATAAACGAAAATTTCACAGGAGAGCAAGGCCTAGAATATGCATGTGCTTCATAGAAACATTTTCAGGTATTTTAACTTTAGAATCATTTATGTGGTGCCAGGAAGCTTTTTAAAAAAACTTATTAATAAATGCAAAAATTAAAAGAAAGCTTTCTTAGAACCAGTATTACGAGAAAACCTAAACCTGTTAGGTATTAGTTATGATATGGAATGTGGATATTAAAATGCCATAAACCTCATTAAAACTCTAAACACGTAACTAGAATTTTTACTGAGTTCATAAAAATTAATATTGGATACAGCATCTTTTGTAAATCCTTTTGTGGTTCATGTGTCAATTACCTGGTTACTTAGTAACCAAGTAATCCAGTAATCAAGGAGTCAAGCCATAGATTAAATAGTCCCCAGCCAGGCAATAAAAAGGTCCCTGAGTACAGATTTGCAGAATTATGGCTTATTGTGTTAATAATCTCCCCATGTCTGTGGCTAGCCTTCCAAGGATGGTGCTGGCGAGTGTGTGGTATTCTGTAGCCCAGCCATGGCTCTTGCTATTTTGTTATAGTACCTGCTTTTAAAAGAGGAAATTAAACCACAGAGCACACTGTGGCTTAAACTCATGAGAGAGGCTAAACATACACCAAGCTGGGTTTGGGGATTCTGGGGGAAATCCAGACTTGGGGTGTGAATTTGCACAAGTGCTGGTGAATTAGTGTTTCTCTGGTTAGGTTTTAGGAATGGATTCACAGCTGATTCTTGAAGAATCACATAATTTATGTGATGTCATGTGAGGGACGTATGTCATTTATGTCCTTCACACAAATGACAACACTCTGCAATGGTTCAGAGTTTCATTCAACGGATATTTGTTGGGCCCTACTGTGTGCCAGGCACTGTGCTAGGCATGGGCAAAGCAGTGTTAAGCAAGACATACTCAGTCCATGCCCTCAAAGAGCTCACCCTATAGGAAGAAGAGAGCCATTAATCAAATAATCACTTAAGTAAATACATAACAATAAATATATAACTGTGATCACTGCTCTGCAGTAAGAGTAGAGGATGCTGCAAGAGTGGCCAACCCGGAGATTGAATCTAATTGGTGGGGGACAGTTATGGCAAGATTTCCGCCAACAAATGATATGACATGTGAACAGAGTGGGAAATCTGATAGATGAGGAAGAATTGACCAGGGAAATGCAGGTTGGGAAAGGGAACAAGCTAAGAAGAGCATTTCAAGAAGAGAAAGAAGCACAAGCACAGGCAGGGGGGGAAGCGTGGTATTTTCAAGCAATAGAAAGAAAGCTAGCGTGACTGAGTGCCATCAAGTCTGGCAGGAAGGCATAGGAATCACTGTTCTTCAAACCAATGCGTGTGTTTTGCAAGAAACAGAGAGGATTGGGAAAATGGAGTGTGGATTGTGGGAAGGCTGACTTCCCACACAGAAACAAACTCATTCTTTTTTTTTCCATATTCTTTTTTTAAAAATTTTTATTGGAGTGTAGTTGATTTACAATGTTGTGTTAGTTTCAGGTGTGCAGCAAAGTGAATCAGTTATAATACACATATATCCACTCTTTTTTAGATTCTTTTCCCATATAGGCCATTACAGAGTATTGAGTAGAGTTCCCTGTGCTATACAGTAGGTCCTTGTTAGTTATCTGTTTTATATATAGTAGGGTGTATATGTCAATCCCAATCTCCCAATTTATCCCTCCCCCACCCTTCCCCCCGGTAACCATAAGTTTGCTTTCTACATTTGTGACTCTATTTCTGTATTGTAAATAAGGTCATTTGTACCCTTTTTTTAAGATTCTACATATAAGTGATATCACATAATATTTGTCTTTCTCCGAAACTCATTATTTTTTGTTTGATTTTTACTCTCTGAAGCTCACTGATCTTGGTTATAAGATCAGTCTTTATAATTCCATCCTGCCCAGCCTCGGTGTTCCCAGAATCTCTCACTGAATTGAGAGTGAATGGTGTGTGCGTGGAGTGACCGAATTGTCAAAATTTCCATAGAAATAAGCATTAACTAACTCCTAGATATTTTGTTGGCTCTTAAGAGAAGATAGCCTCTAAACAAAAGCAGATTTCCTTTCCTGTCAGGATTTGTACCTACCCTGGATGTCTTTATCTTGGTTCGGAATCTTGGCCTGTTTCATTTAGTTGAATAGTGACTGCAGTACAACCTGCAGTTGGGTTCTGCTGCTTTGAATTGCAGAAGCCTAGTTTTGGCAGCAAGACTGCCACAGACCTCATGGTGGATACAGAAGAAGTGAGGTCATAGTCTTTGTACCGAAAATGCTGACCTAGAAGTCTCAGTGACAGACTGACATCCAAAAATAGTAGATGGAGTGAAGAAGAGGCTGGTCAGATGCTAAGCTCACCCTGAGTAACCAGGGAATTTCAAAGAATTTTTCCCACAATCCATTTTTAAGTTCACATGTTAGGGTTTGCTTATCCTTTTGATAGCTTACTTTTGCAATAGTATAATGCCTGGACTAGTGATTCCAGCGACTAGAATTAAATATCTTCCAAAAAACATCCTTTCGCTTTCCCATAATCTGTCATGAATTGTTTCCAAATCTGCTCGCAAGAGTTGGGAAGATCTAGCCACAGTCTCCTTGGTCAACAGGCAGGCAGCTGCATTACGTTCATAGATGCAGCTTCTTATTATGTACACAGGACTGTGGCCAATCCAGAGGTGAATCACAAGTCCTGATCCTCCAGGTGATCACAGCTGTTAGAGAGATTTGGATATGTAACCCCAATATAAGGCAGACATGTGATAACGGAATTTCAAATCAAGTAGAGGCAGAATCCAAGTGAGGAAATGAGTCATTCCCACTGGATCAACTGAGGACAGCCTTCATGGTGTAGTGCACTTGGGCCAGAGCTTGGAAGAGGTACTAGAAGATGAAAAAGGAAGGCATCCCTCCTGGTGGAGATAGAATGAGCAAATACAGAGATAAAAGCATCGACCATGAACCATCTAGTGAGAAATGGATGTGAGTGAGAAGAGACAGTTGTGTGACAGCTTCCTGCCCCTCCTCCATCACTTGCCATTACTGTTCCTTTTCTGAGAGCAACAGGCAGTAACACACACACACACACACACACACACACACTTTCATTGTGGTTCTGAGCAGACTAGCTGATCACCAAGTAGAATGGTAAAATGTAAGAACCAAGAAACTTGGTTCTAGTTTTACCCCTGCTATGAAGGAGCTGGGTGAACTTTGGAAAGACACCTTCACCTCTGAGCCAGGAAACTGAACATGTGGATAAGATCTCTTCCAGCTCAGAATGTTCTGATTTTTGAGAGATGGAGCCAACAGTAGAACAATGTTTGTTTTCCAATGGAATGAGGATAAGAAAAGGTAAGTCTCTTGGATACTGCCTAGAAAAACATGAAAGAAACAAGTAGAGGAAAAAAATATATACATATATAATTAAGGAGAGATTTGGCTGGAGCCAGATTATATCCTAGGAGAAGGCAGGACAATTTCTTGAGGCACTGCAATATAGTTGAAGAAACTTTTAGACATACTTGTTTCTAGTTCTATCTCTGACATTTAGCAGCTGAATATTTCTTAGGTGATTTAACTTTGCTGAGACACAGTTTCTTCATCCATAAAGTGGGAATGCTTATCATACCCACTCTTTTCAATTAATAAGTATTAAGCATCTATCAAGTAATCAGGGTTGGGCATAGCATAGGCATTGGAGGCAAAGTATTTTTTATAAATAATTATTTAGTAATACAGATATGGTGTCAAATCTCACAGACCCTACAGCCGAATGGCCTTTAAAGACAGGTGGACATGCAAGTGATGTGAGTGTTGGGACAGGGAAGTATTTCAATAGGGAACTCAGGAGCAGTTATGGAAAAATAGGAAGGATCTATCCCAGCCTGAGGTCAAGGAAGGCTTCCTGAGGCGAGTGAGCCCTGAAGAATGGGGCATTGAGGGAAACAGCTGGGATGCAAAAAATGTTCCCAGTAGAGGAAATAGACTTGTTTAAGGAAAAAATATAGATTCTGTGTGTCAAGTGCCTAGCAGAGTGCCAAACAGATAAAAAGACTCAGTAAACAATAGCTACCAAGATGTTGTTACTTTCCTGATTTGGGGGGCAATTCACTTCACCTTAATGGCAGCCTTTTACAGCCAGTTTGTACCAGTGATACATGTCAGCCTGCGTGGATTGCCTATGGTATTAAGTAGAGGAGGAAGGCTTCCTGTATTTGTGCTGGTGGCGTGGAACAAACCAGAAGTTTGCCCGAGTCTGACAGAGATGAATGTGTGAGGCTCTGTCCTCCTGCTCTGCAGAACTGCGGGTGATCTCAGGTCTCCTTCGTTGTCACAGAGCTCACAATGTTAGGAAAATGCTCTCCGTTTAACTGGAATATGTAAAAATTCAAATCTTGGCCTCATAAATATGAGTAAACAGTTTAATGACTTGCTTTAACTAGGAAGTAATCAAATATAAATGCAGGTATGCTACTCATTTGCATCTTTTTCCATGTGGGTGAATAAAAATAAAAATGCCCTAGGCGTGACATTGGCTAGATGAGCTTGTCTTTGGGGTTTTGGTTATAAAATACAAAGCCGTGGGGATTTTCCATGCTCTTCTCATCAGCTCTCATTTCCAACAAGGCAGAGGGAGCCTTTCGTAGATTTTGCTGTCACAGGACCTGCCTTTGACTTTACCACTAACTGGAACCTTGTGGGAGTGATTTAACTTACGTAAGCCTGTTTCCTCATCTGTTAAAAAGGGATACTAATATCTACCTGACAGTTTAAACATAATTATTCAGCTGAACTCTCTAGTATAATCACAAGACTGGTTAGTACAGTGTCTGGTGTACAGTAAAAGCTAAACAAGTGCTAGTTCCTCTTCCCTCACTAGGGGTTACCTTCCTGTTTCCATCTTCTTCTAGAAACGCGAATTGGTTCAGCTAACCTTGATTATGGTCTGAAATGACATACACACATATATTTAAGAATTTGTATGTTAGTACATATACATATTCATCTGAGGATATGTATATCAATATGCATATGAATACATATATTCATCTCAGCATATGCATATCAATATCTGTATGAGTACATATACATATTCTTAGATGCAAAATTGGATTATGTACATAGATCAAGGCTTCCATTTCTCAAACATAAATTGAAAACGATGGCCTGGGTGGTCTGCAAGGCTTCCAATAATTCCAAGATTCGTGGTTCAAATATCAGATGGCCTGAACTAGTTGTGTCATCGATAGTCTCAACAGGGAGAGAACCACCTTTTGCTTAGAAGTCATCTTGGAGGTAAAGGCATTCCAGAAACCACTTTTTTGGACCACATTGAGACCCATTTCTGCAGGATCAAATTTAGAAGTTGACAACATTCAATACTCTGAACTTTGTCTTTCACTTGGGGGTTCTGCACACTGTCAGCTCTCCACCCTCCTGGCAGTTCTAAGATGACATTTCTTATGTGCCACTATCTTCCAAAATCACAGTCTTCATAAAGGTCAGTGTTTATTGTCACTGGATGTCTACCTAATTTTTTCCTTCAGCTAAACTTTTCACCTGGACTATTGCTATATTCTCTTAACTGGCTTTTGGTCTTACCTTTCTCTAATTCATTCTATCATCCACTGCCCATACAGCCTGTATTCTCTATTGCTCAAAATTTGTCCACAGTGGCATACTTAGGAATAAATCTAATGAAAGGTGTCCAAGACCTCTACACTAAAAACTAAAATGCTGCTGAGAGGAAGTAAAGACTTAACTAAATAGAGAAATAGATTATGTTCATAGATAACTTCATAGATTATTATTCATTGAAAATTATTATTATAGAGAGCCTTCATAGGTAGTTCATAGATTTTTACATCTATTACTAAGATGACAAGTCTCTATTGATCTGTAAATTCAACACAACCTCAATCAAAATTCCAGTAGACCTCTTAAAAATAGAAATTGACATGGGATTTCCATGGCGGTCCAGTGTTTATGACTCCATGCTTCCAATGCAGGGGGCCCAGGTTTGATCCCTGGTCAGGGAATTAAGATCCCACATGCCATGGGGAGTGGCCAAAATAAGTAAATAATTTTTTTTAAAAAAAGAAATTGACAGACAAACTGATTCTAAAATTTATATGAAAATGCAAAGAACCTAGAACAACTAAAGACAGTTGGGAGGACTTTGTCTGATTTTAAGAGTTACTCCAAATCTACTGTAATCAAGATAGTTTGATATAGACATAGAGATCAATGAAACAGAAGAGACTTCAGATCTAGAACCACACGTATATGACCAATTGATTTTCATCAAAGTTTCCAAAGCAATTCAATGCAAAAAGGAAAGTCTTTTCAACAAATCATGCTGGAGCCATTGAATATCTCTTTGGGGGAAAAAACTCAACCCTTATTTCACGCCATATGTAAAAATTAACATAAAGCACATCACAGACCTAAATGCAAAATGTAAAACTGTGAAACTTCCAGGAGAAAAATCTTTGAGACCTTGGGGGTAGACATGAGTTTCTTAGAATACAAGAAACACAAACCATAAAAGAAAAAGTTAATAAAATGGACTTCATAACAGTTAAAAACTTTCACTCTTCAACAGATATTAAAAGAATAAAAAGACAAGCCACCAACTAGCAGAAAATATTTGCAACACATATCAAACAATGGACTTGTATCCAGAATATATCAAGAACTCATCCAACTCAATGATAAAAAGACAAACAAGCTATTTTTTAAAAATGGGCAAAAAGTTCAGATACTTCATAAAAGAAAATAGAAGAATGGCCAATGAGCACATGAAAAGATGCTCCGCATCATTGGTTACTAGGGCATTTCCAATTAAAACCACAATAAGAAAGCACTACACACCCATGAAGGTATATGTCTACTCAAAGACTTGCACATGAACGTTCACAGAAATTTATTTGTAATAGAAACTGGAATCAACCCAAATGTCCAGGAACAGAGGTGAATGGATAAACAATAATACCCTGTGATAAACATGAACAAACTATTGATTCATGCAATATGGATGACTCTCAAAAACTCTAGTAGATGCAAACTCACCTATATGACAGAAAGCTGTGCAAAGTGATCGCTGGGAGGCAGGGGTGGAAGGAGAGATGGATTAGGAAGGAGAATGAGGAAAGTTTAGGGATAATGGAAATATTCATTATCTTGATTGTGATGATGATTTCGTGGGTATATTCATATGTAAACAGCAAATTGTACATTTTAAATAGGTCGGTGGGTTGTACATCAATTTTATCTCAATAAAGTTGTAAAAAAAATAACAAACAACTGTCAGTGCACTCTTGTTACCTTTGGATTAAAATCTAGCTTGCAAGCAGGTAATCAAGGCAAGGTTGTCTGTGATTTCTTCCCAATATACCTTTCCAGTCTCAGTTCCCATTTAATGGTTCCACACACTCTATACTCTGGCTAAACTAGACTTCTAGCTTTTGTCTACACACAGCTGCCCTTCTACCACATTTTATTTCTGCCTGAAATACACTTCCTCCTTTGTCTGCTTCGTCCTGCACCTATTTTGCCTTTGTGGCACGTGGCCAGGATTGCTCATTGCCTATCCCATATTCTTTCTCCCTTCTTCCTTGTCAGCGGGACTTCAACTTTGTTCAGTATATCCAGCTAAAAATGCAGAGACAACTGAAACCCTCAGACACTGTGGGTGGAGATTTAAAATGGTCCATCAACTTGCAGTTTTCTCATTTCTTTCCTCTACATCCTTGGGCTTGGCCAAATGACGCAGTTTGGGCCAAAGAAATATGAGTTGGTAAAATGGATGCTTTCGTGGTACAGGTGCTGCCTCTTCTTGTTTCCAGCTTCATCCCTCTCCCTGAATGACATGTGACGGTGATGGTCTAGAGGTGCGGCAGCCGTCCTGCAACCATGAACACAAAAGCTACATGCCAAGGAAAGCAGAGAAGAGAGGTCAGAGAAGCCTGTGTGGCTGGGGTACTTTTTTTTTTTTTTACGGTACGCGGGCCTCTCACTGTTGCGGCCTCTCCCGTTGCGGAGCACAGGCTCCGGACGCGCAGGCTCAGCGGCCATGGCTCACGGGCCCAGCCGCTCCGCGGCACGTGGGATCTTCCCGGACCAGGGCACGAACCCGTGTCCCCTGCATCGGCAGGCAGACTCCCAACCACTGTGCCACCAGGGAAGCCCACTGGGGTACTTCTGAGTTGCAGTAGCACCCCCAGACTCTTGTGCATGAGGCAAACAGCAGGCACTATCAGTTTGATTGCCTATGATTATTATCCAAACACCTTCTTGATACACAGCTCCGTAAATCCATATGTCTCTTTCACCTCCCACAATCTGAACATGTTCTCTTTTGTATCAGCAGCACTTGACCTGCCCCGCCTCATGATCTACCACCCATCCTGTCCTGTGCCTACTTGGGCACATATTTTCCGTTCCGCACTAGGCTGTGGCTTCCTGAGTCCAGCACTCCCTGCTGCTCTTTGTGAGAGCTCTTGGGCCCCACGAAAGCTCCACCCGCTACGGCTACGCTCAGAAGAGTATCAAAGACTGTACCACGTGGTGGTAAGAATGTGGGCTTGCAGTCAGCCTGCCAGCCTCAGCCTCTGACCAGCTTTGTAGCCAGTAGCAGCCACTCAGCTCTGTCCCTCAGTTTCATCATCCTTTATATGGGTGAGATATTAATCCTTACCTCCGAAGGCTGGTGTATGGGAGGAATAATGTATGATGAGGGATGGGCCTCCTCTCCTGTTCATGTTCATGGTGCCCCAGTTGGGGAGGCTAGTTGGAGAGTTCCTTAGCAGACTAGCATTTACATTTCTCAAGTACATATGAATTTCCCAGTCATTTCAGGACCAATGACCCGGCAATAATTTGAAGAACTCATCTTTGTGCATGAGACAGGGGTAATCCTTAAGCATTTTGTGCTCATGGTCTTCCCAGTTATGATTTTTTTTTCCAAATTGTTGTCTCACTTGACAGATTTCAAAAGCTGAAACATAGTACTCTTACCATTTAGCTGCATAATTTTAGAAAATCTATATCTTGTCCTGGTGCCTCAGTTTCTTCATCTGTAAAATGCGAATAAAAATAATTCTACCCACGCTGTCTCTCTGGCTTCAAGTCTCAGAAGTTCACTTTCTTTGACACCCCTCCGCCCCCTTTTGGAGGCAGCATTTCTGTGACATGGTATTTCGTGCTGCTAGGCTGTGAGCTCCATGTCACCTGGGCACTGGGGGGACATGCCTTTCCTGTCCCCCCCAGTGCCCAGAAACTGCCTGGTCCCTAGGGGATGCTTGGTAAATATTTATTGTATCACTAAATGAACCTTGTTGAATAATCTGATTTGAAAGGAGAGAGAAAATCTAGAATGAAATACACCTGGTTCAGTTACCACTCAATTATTTATTCATTTGATCGATATTTATTGAGCAACTACTGTATTCCAGACACTGCTTAACCACTTGGTTTGTATTAGAAAATATGATTTCTGATCCACTCCGGCCTTAACCCTGCATATACCTTAAGGAAGTAAATCTGCGATTTTTCTAGAGCTGGGCAGGTAAAAGCAATGATTCAGTTTTATAGCATCATGAAGAAGCCTTTTCAACCAGGTTCGGCCCAAATTTGCTTACACATGTTCCCCACTCAACCAAACGTGTAAAGCATGTTCTCTGAGCTTTTCTATGTGATCCAACCCTATATATTATATTACACTTATAAAATACCACGAAGCCCTTATGAATTAAAAGATAATTAGTGGTTCAACAGGCACAAGACATTAGGCTGAAAGTGTCAAAAATGTCATGAAAGACCATAAATCATGGTCTGCTTGCATTGATCCCTCATAGAGTTAGTTTTTAAATCATCTCTTTAACACCTTGTAAATGTACAAACAACTATAGACCCAAGGGAAACTTTAATATGTTTTTCGTACATATTTTAATTTCATCTCAAAGTGCTGGCTGCATAAAAATTAAGTCAGACTCACAAAAACTCATTGATTTCCTCGGGATAAAACCCATCTGTCCAAACTAATTTAGAGCCTTTTTGAAGCCATAAAGTTAGTCGTGCAACACTGAGGTCATTATGGGCATCCTGGGCTAGAGGAACTCTTGTGTAATTTTAAGAAGGCAATTTTGTTATATTTACTGTATTTAAATACGGTGCTACTTTTCAGGAACAAAAGGCTCACTGTGTCACTGTATTGAAAGTAAACCAGAAGCTGTGAAAAGCGAGATCTGTTCTTTTCCTTGTGATTAATGCACCTTTCTGCCAAAATTGAGACTTCTTAACTGAGCTCATTTAATACAAAGTAAACGAATTCTGCTCTTTGGATTTGATCCTCTGGCTAAACCCTATAGATAAGGCTCTAACAGTGAATAGCTTTTCATTCTAAACAAAGGATGTTTTGATAGAAAGGTCAACGCTAAGGTCCTTTATATTGTGATAACAGGAAAGGGAAATGACATATTAATGGCAACCCATGCCATGGTGGTCTGGGCTGGGGGGACACACAGGAGTAAAGACCATTCGGAAGTCAGAGAGGAGGTGATGGAGACAAACGGGCTCCCAGACTTCTTTTTCAAACATCCTAATTCTTGAGGACGTTTTCTTTTATTACACACCAAGCACGGTGGATTGAAGAGGATCCCAACAGGACTTCTAGGAAACTGGAGCGTTGCGCTTGCCTTGTTCTCCATCCTGCCCTTTGGCACGAAGCCAGGCAGAATGTCACTTCCGAGACCAATGGTGGTAGCGGGTTTTTATGACAATGCACGCTAAGTGTGCGCTAAAGCAGTTGCATGGGATGAATAAACTGAAGTCCCTTCCGCATGGGGATGAGAAGGAGCTCCTTGCAAGCTCGGAGGCCTTCTCTTTGACCTAGCGAAGCCTCTTGGCCAGCTTGGAGGCACTCTGTCCACTGCCCAGCCCTTGCCCAGCAGCCCAGGAGGCCAGCTTAAGGCACCTGTTTATGTTTCGTTTCTTATTACTCGCTACTTTTTTTTTCTCCACTTCACTAGGAAGGTTTCATAATAATCTGACTCGGGAGCCGGAAGCTTCTTGTACCTCATGGGGAAACACTGGCTTTATTTTAGCGAGAACATCTCCATTCCCTTCAAAAGCTCCTGCTGATTAGGGGGAAGAGCAGAGTTGAAAGGGGTGACGTGAGTTCTTGGACAAATTGGATGGTTTACTTAACTCACTTTTTCCATTCATTTCTTCCACAAATATTTATTATGCAGCCATAAGTTCTAAGTGCTAAGCTAGGTGTGAGAGATCCAGATATGAAAAAGTCAGTCAGTCCCTGCTCACGGTGCCAGAGAGAGAGATAGTCATGTAAACAGAGAAATCAGGTTGCATTTGGGCTGAGGGCAAAGCTTTCAGCATCCCTGCCTGGGTTGGTGGCTTCAAGCCACGGCATTTCCCCTTCAGGACACTGGCCCACTGACCCACACGGACAAGGGAGGAGTCGTTTTGCATTTTTCATCCCAAGATTTGTGCAGAATGCTTTCTCTGTCTTATAGAAGGGAAAGGAGAAACTAGAGTAGGTTAAATATTTCCAACAATTGGCTTAAAAAAAAATCAAAATTCAGTGTTTCCTGGAGGGACTGGCTGGTTCCACAGCACCCCCTTCTGGCGGGTTGCCCTGGAGCAACAACCAATAAAACAGAAGGCAGGCGCTACTCTTTACTGGGTGTACATTATATGCATCGTTGAATCCTCTCTTCTGCTTCCTCTTCCTCTTTGGGGAAGCTTTGGTATCATCCCTGTTTTACAGATGAGGTTCAGTGACTTAAACAAGGTCATGCATCCCATATACACCAGGAGTCAGGAAACAGACCCAGGCCATCTGCTTCTCGGGTATGCTTAGCTACTCTGTTTTTCTCCTTTTACAGTTTATTAGTCAGTCAGTTAACATGTGTGTGCTCCCTGTCATCACCATGTAGACAGTGGGGATTAAGTCTTCCCTTTCTGCAGCATCTTGAGTGTTTTCACAGACTATAGGATGCTAGCGGAAACGTGAGCAAGCACAAGCTAGAGGGATCTAGTTCAGCCAAGGACTCGTTGACGTAAAGCATATAAACCAACAGGAACTCTTAAAACATAGCGGGGTTTGGTACAGATGGAGGAACCGAAAGATTTTATTTTGCCCCAAATATTCTGCTTGCCAAAGACAGTCACGTTACCCCCACTTACGTGAACACCAGCATTTAGGTGCGCACGCTTCCAAACATGGCTGTCATCCTTTGCTGTTTCCCTATGGAAATGTTAAATATTATATCGAGGTAGAAAAGAGAATCCTTTATTTTCCTCTATTGTAGAATGCAAGACAATAAAGTGTTTGCCTTTATCTCTATTGTCTAATCTTATTAGACAATGCTAATAATAGACATTGCAGAAAAGAAGTTTGCTTGAATGTACAGGCAGAAGCTTCCTGATTCTCCTGCAAGGAGAGAAGAGGCTGCAGTGGGCGCTCTGAAGCCCACCACATTCTTCCCCGCTCATCAACTCCTCCCTAAGCCTGGCAGCTTCGAAGGCCAGCCAAAGCCCTTCCCTCCCTGCATTATTAATCCCCAGGTTGTTATAAACAGCATCTTACATTCAATGCAGTAAGTGCTTGAGGACTGTCTGTTCCTGTCAATGGTTCCTCTGCAGAGTTTCAAAGCCCAGCGGGGCCTCATGCCTTTTGAGGATGGCATGTGGGATGAGGGTCTGCCTAGTGTCAGACAGACCTGGGATTGAACCCAGCGCACAGACAGACCTGGGACTGAACCCCAGTCAGACCGCATGTTTCTGGTGTGGTTTGGGACATATTCTTTTCCTCTCTGATCCTTTCAGTTTCCTCTTCTGCACAATAGGAACAATGATACCTACTTCAGGGCATTGTTGGGAGGATTAAATGAGGTAATGTATGCAGAGTACCTCTTACAGGACAAGTAGTATGTGACCTATAAATAGCTTTAAAATTCTCATCTCTCACAGAGATGATGACTTCGTGAAAATACACCAGGAACCTTTTAAATCAAGTCTGGCGATAGTTGGAAGAAAACCCACAAATAGCAGCGTCTTCAGTTATAGAAGCGTTTTCTCTCTAAAGTAGGAATTTGTGTAGGCTATTTAGGGCTGGGGTGGTGACTTCTTTGGCCTCTCTTTGGAGATGAAAACTTTCTGGAAGTTTCTTCCACACTTCTACTTACAGCTCATTGGCCAGAACTTAACCAGATGGCCACACTTAGCTACAAGTAAAGCCAGGAAAATTGTGTTTTGAGGTAAGCGAAAAATCAAGTTTGGTTAATAAGGGAAAGGGAAAGAATGGTTATTTGTTAGGCAGCTAGCTGTTTCTGCCTTTAGTCCTCTTCCAAGGCCAAAGTCAACAGGGAAATTATGAGAAATCAAAATTTGAAAATATCAGAATCTGTTGATACTAAAACCTAAAATGCTATTTTAGGTTTGTTAAAATGGAATTAAACTAACACGTGTTATTTCAAACAGCTGAATCGAATTTGGATATTTGAATTTAGGGAAGAACAGAAAAACTGGAAACTTTTAATACATTCAGAGGTTATATACTTATAATACGTGTGCTTTTCTGTATGTGTATTTACCTCAATAAAAAGCTTTTAAAATTTGGAATAAATAAAAGTCTTTTCTGAAAAAGATAATAAAATTAGGAAACGGCATTATTTAGATCTTGGCAAATCTTAGAGTGGTTATGTCATGCAAGAATTATTAAAATCAATATTATCGGTAAAGTAACAATTTACTTTTTGCGTGCAGCTCATACTGTCTCCATTTTCCCAGACATAGATTGTTTTTTCTGTCCTTTTGGATCATATTTGTCATATATATAACAATTTATCTGTGATCAGAAAACAAAAATGCAGATATTATTTCATTTTGCATATAATAATAGTAATAGCACATATTATTCTTAAGTAACATGATAGCTTTCTCTGGGAAATGGTCTCTCCCTCTAGTTCCTTAAACTCCCAGATTTTAATATTATCCTAGGATATAATTTCAAAAGATTTTTTATTTTTAGTAATATCTTCCATTTTCTTCAAAGAGAATTTCCTGTTTTGGAGGAGAAAGAAAAGCCTGGAGAATGAGATAAAATGTAAACAGTCAGATCAGATAAGCTTCATGTACATTATAGGTCTTTATTTTGTTTTATGAACACTTTCTGTGAAAGAAGCAGGCCCTGAAATACGACCTGGTTATGAGTTGTGGTTAGAAGCAGGTTGCCAGGAGACTTCTGATTGACTTTGGGTGATGTCATGGCCACAGCCAGGATGGCCATAATGCCTAGTTAATACATTGCATCTAACGGTTCTCCTAATTTTTAGGTATACATTTCATTTTGTAACTGCAATAAAACACCCCAAGCAACACATTTCTGGGTAATTACTGCACTTTTCAAGCCCCTTGGGATCAGAGTATGAATTAGGAAAGCACTTCAACTCATAAAGAATTTCTCCTGTTGATAAATCTCTGTTGAGACCAGTGATTCGGGTAAATAAGATATAGGTTTAATCTGAAATTATTTGTGGTTCTTTTAGAGACACCCTAGGATAAGAGGGAAAGGGGACAATTTTGAGGATGCGCCAGAACTTCCCCTGGGCCAAAGTAGTGCAGAAAAAGGAGTGTATATTTGAAAGCATAGAACTGATTCAGGTGTCCATTTCATTCCTTTGTGGGGTAAAAGTCAAAGATGGATCTTAAAGTGAGGTGAGCAGAGTCCTCTGTGGACTGTAGGAGCTCATCTCCCTCCAACCCATTAAAAAATGGCTGCATTCTAAAATAAGGTGAATCAAAATTCCTTTGGTATTCACTAAGCCTTTCCAACCCAATCCAGAGAAAGTCAAACTCTGCATTAATTTTTTTCTAAGAAATAAAATGTTCCTTACTGTTAACTTTTTGGGCTCACCAAGACAATCTCCTAAACTCTTAAGTTCTCAACTCTCATGATGGCTGTCACCCCCCTTACCCCCATTCCTTTCCTTTCACTTATTTGTTTGACCTATCTATGTGTTAAGTTGTTCAGGAAGAAGCATTTAACATCTAAAGTCCATTTCACTTTCTTTCTCTTCAAAAAAAAATCTTGAAACATCATTTGTTTTTTCTTCATTAGAAAGAGGAAATGGTGTTTTATCAAGGTAAATAGGCTTGATGGGTTGGAGTTCTGTTCACCACTCAGAGACCGTGAAGTTTGATTAGGTACTAAACTTGGCACAGAGAATCCTTCATTCGTCCCGTCAGCCAAGTCACACCACTGGTCTCAACTTTTAGAAAGTTAATTACTTCCATGTTGCTCATGAAGCCTGCGGGCAGCTGCTTTATTTGATCACTGTTGAGCAAATAATAATCAACTCTTCATCAAATTCAGTCAAAAGTAACAGACTCAGAACCTACCAACTGCCATTTTAAAACTGGATTTGAAGAAGAATGTCTTAAATAGCTGTGAGATGAAGTTTTACGGTTAGAAAATTAGAAGAACATTTTTTGTATTAGACACATATATTTGTATCAATTAAATCCATAAGTCCCTGAACTCTGGTTTTTTGGGAACTAACCTAAAGTGAAGAGTTCAGATATAATTCACCTATATAGATTTACCAACTAATACTATTTCAATGTGTAGGTCACCATAACAGAGATTGTATAGACAACACATAATTCAGATTATAAGCACCTAACTTACAAAGGCACCAATGTACTCATTTCTGGCTACACTGTACATTCATAAATTGTTCACACCTGAAAGCAGAACCGCAGCGACACTGTCCTGGGTCAATCCTGCCACCTGGTGACTGGGGCAAGGAACCGTCTTTTACACTGCCTTCCATTCTAGCTCCTTTTTATTACCCCTCCTCACCCTCCCAATCAGGAATATCGCACTCATGTTCTCATGCTACTTTTCCTCTGCCTTTCCAACATCACAGCATCTATTTTTGACACATGCACACTTAACTTTCCGTCTTCTCACTCCATTTCTTCATCCCTGCTGCGTTCCAGTGTTTGCCTGCGATCAATCCACCATCTTCCTTTTTCCATCACTCTTTCTATTTTTGAGTTGAACGGTGACTTTCCTTATGGCTTATATGGCAAGCAGAGTGCATTCATTTTTTCAACCAGTGTTCAGTGTAGCAATGAACAAGATCGACACAGTGCTTTTACTCATAGAGCTTATGTTCTGTGGGGGAAACCAACAAAAATTATATAAATATAATTGCAATGTAATTCTAGGTGGTGACAAATGCTGTGAAGAAAAATAGGGCAGAGTAAGGGCGTGGAGAAGGATGAGAAACCACAGTAAAATACCATTTCACACCCACTGGGTTGCTAAAAATGTCCTACGACAGTTGTGTGCCAGCTACGATGTGGAGCAGTAATTCTTTTTTTTTTTTTTTTTTGCGGTATGTGGGCCTCTCACTGTTGTGGCCTGTCCCGTTGCGGAGCACAGGCTCCGGACGCGCAGGCTCAGCGGCCATGGCTCACGGGCCCAGCCGCTCCGCGGCATGTGGGATCTTCCCGGACCGGGGCACGAACCCGTGTGCCCTGCATCGGCAGGCGGACTCTCAACCACTGCGCCACCAGGGAAGCCCTCATCCTTTCTTTTACCCAGGGTTTGAAAATTCTATCACTGCAATATTAAATAATATTCTTCAATTTCTATTTCTTGTTTCAGCTACTTCAGACACTTTCTCTCAAATCTCTGAGTTACAGTATTAGGATATTTTGTTAATCATAGTTGAGTCTTTCAAGATTTGGCTACGGCTTGACTCTCAAGCCAGAAACATGATGTTCAGTAATATAAGTATGTAAAAATTGTTTCCCAGGGTCTGTTTCCTACAGAACAAGGAAGGAGATCTGAATTACATCTTCTTTTCTAGGGATTTAGTGTTGTGACTCCTTTGCCACACAAAGGAGAATGGTCTTAGCATCAAAGGCAAATGGACTTTTGTTGTTGTTGTTATCGTTATTATCAATGGCACAGTGTCATGCCACATTTGCAGTTCCACATACCTGCTTTCTGGTTGATTTAGTTGTTATTGTTGTTGCTGCTGCTGCTGTTATTTGTTTCCTTGTTAGTTGAATATTGAGTTACTTTTATTTGGGGTAGTAGCCTTAAGAAGCATTTCCCCCACAATTCAATGTTAGATCTCATGTTTAAGTTCACACACTGAACGTGAGAGACGTTTTTAAACAGAATATTTTACAACTGGAAAAGAATATTTGCCATGTGAGGAGTCTAAGGCACAGAGAGGATTTTTTAGTAACTTGCCTAACGTCAGACAACTGATAACTACTGTGTCTGTTTTGTACTAAGCAAAAGATCACTTGGTAAGCATGGAATCTTAGCAGACAGAAGTAAAACTCCCTGAGGCCATTTTACTTGGATCATGATCTATTCACTCATTCTTTTTTCAAACACTTTTTAAGCACCTACTGTTTTCTGGGCACTGCCTAGACACTAGGCTTTACGACATGAATATAACACAGTTAATTGCCCTGCTGAGACTCAGTCGAGTGGAAAAGACAAAAAAAAAAAAATTGCCATGAACCATAGTAGAAAATAATATTTTAAAAATCTTTGAAATAAAATAAAACATTCAAACAATGTGTCACCCAAAAATTGGCTCTCCAATCCAGGCCTTAAATTTCCTGTCTGAAAAATGTGGAATAAGCGATGTCTTAGGTTCCTTTCAGCTTGAACAAATGTAAGCAGTATGTTCAGTATATGTTTAACTCTTCACTGTATCATAATTTGTCTTAGTTTCTTTCTATTATGTGGGATCTACTCCATTCTTTTTCTTACTGACTTTCTTTTTGGAGCCTAATGACTTGATTTAAATCAAATAACTTCTAGGCCTGCACAGCTAATATCCTGGGATTTATTTCCATGGAACACCTTACTCAGAATGGATGCATTTATGATAAACTTTCAGAATGTTCCCTAAACATTTGGAAATATCATTTTGCCACTTAGGTTGAGATGATAGTTTGGCTAGATATAAAATTCTTGGTTAAAAAATAATTTATCTCTGAACTTTGAAAATATTGCTCCCCTGTCTTCTCCTTTTCACGGTCAGTAACAAAAAGTTAGATGTCATCAAATTTGGGTTCTTTGCAGGTGATCTAGTTTTTTTTTTTTTCTCTCTGTGTATGTAAGCTTTTAGGGTCTTTTATTTATCCATGTTGATCGAAAATTTCACAGTGATGTTTTGAGTGTGAGTCTTTTTTCACTGGATGGGCCTGTGTTGAACACATATCTCCCTCTTCAGCTCTGTGTAAATTTTTAGATGATTGTTTTCCCCCACCTGGCTCCCTATAGCATTTCTGTCCTCTCTCAAATCCCTGTTTGTGTGATGCTAAATTTAGTTGATTGAAATCCCATCTCTGTTTTTCTCTTTCTCTCATGTTTTCTGTGTTATAATCTCTCAGCTACTGATGGCCTTTTTTTCTAGTGTCTTTATTGTAATATTAACCTAGCTGTCATTTTATGAACTATTGAGAAATATGGGAAATAAACACGTACATTATGTTTTCTTGAGTTTGAAGTTAAGATCTTACAAATAATCTTAGATTTAGTCAAGCTGAAAAGGACCTATGACATTGCTTAATCCACATTTTTTCAGATGGGAAAATTGAGCCCAAATGGGAGAGCCATGTTTTGGGTGACACACTGCTTTAATGTTAAGTTTGATTTGGAAAAATTCTAAAAGTATTATTTTCTACTATGGTTCGTGGAAGATAATCTTTTCCAGCTGTGAAATAGTTTAGTCAAAGAGGTCTTTGACCAAATTTGGTCCTTCAGGTCTGATGTGTAAACTTACATACCATTTCTAAGACTGATTTGTGGGGCAAATGCTTTCTAAGGGCATCCCTAAATTAACTTACACATGAAACTTTGACATATAACCTGCTTTTTAAAATTGAGATTACCTGTAGAGGAGAAGGCAATTTGAAATAGATAATGTAGTTTAAAAAAATAAAACGGTATTGTTGTTTCTGGAGATAGAAGGATAAAATTTGGTTCTATTCAAAAGCAGATGTTATATGATGCCAATTTTATATCCATGGTTTACAGTTTTATTCTTTGTGAGACAAGACTGCATCCCTTACCCTCAGTGTACTGATTAGTAGATTACAACAGCCTGGCTGCTGATATGGGTTTTTCTTTATATTCAGCTTCTTTTCTCTTACACACACACACACACACACACACACACACAGCGCCAATTAAGGGAAGCTTCCCAGAGTGCCAATCAATAAGAGCAGATAAAACATTACTGAAAATGTCAGGAGGAGGAAAAAATTGTGTTTACTTAGACTCTCATGTAGAAAATTGCATATGGTCAAAAGAAAAATGTTGGAAAGCCCCTTGCAAGGAATGCGGTGGGATATGGACCTCTGTGGGGCAGGCCAGAGCAACTAGTGCGTGCCAAAGAGACAGGATCCTGTTAAGTGAATGGCTTTTGTGTTCCTGGGTGCGTGTTCTGATTACCTCGTATTCGCACCATCAGTGAAGGACAGATCCTTTGCCCTAACAACAGCCAGTACTGGAAAGATAAGATCGACAATATTTTGTTAGTTGTGTATACTCACAGCCTGGGGAAGGGGGCCATCACATGCTACATAAGGCCTCATGAGGGTTGCACTGGGAGTAGAATGAAGCAGCTGGGGGCTGTGGGAGACAAGATTTGTAGTAATAAGAGGTTGGGGTGTCCCTTGGTTCCTGCAGGAAGATGTGCTTGGCTTGTTTGAATAATTTCACAGGCTAGCCAGGAAGTGAAGCCCATTAGGTTGGGGACCAGGTGGAATGTAGCTAGACTGATGAGAGAACTAGCTGGTTAGGGTCTTTTCTCACTGGGTGGGACGCATGTCTGGTAAGAGCAGGGAACTCACAGATAAACCTTTGGGGCCCTGTGAGACTTAAAGATATCAAGGCAGAAATTAAACTTTAGGTCTCACAATATAGTGGGGATAACCAGCTAGGGCCAGAGCTTGGGACTATAGGAGAGATTGATCAGAATCACAAAGGTCCTGATTTTCCAACTTCTTCACTCATTCCTGAGCCCCTCCTCAAAATATGTTGAACATGTGATTATGGACTGAACTGTGTCCCCTCGAATTCATATATTAAAGTGCTAACCACAGTGTGACTATATTTGGAGACAGAGCCTTTATATAGACATAAAGTTAAATGAGGTCATAAGGGTGGGGCCCTGATCTAATGGAATTGGTGTCCTGGTAAGAAGAGGAAGAGGCATCAGGTGAAAGGCCATGTGAGAACACAATAAGAAGGCAGCTTTCTACAAGCCAGGGAGTGAGGTCTCACAAGAAACCAATGCTGATAGCACCTCGATCTTGGACTTCCACCCTCCAGAACTATGTGAAAATAGATTTCTGTTGTTTAAGCTATCCAGTCTGTGGTATTTAGTGATAGCAGCCTGAGCAGACTGATACACATATAAAATAAAAATTGATTCAACAAGTAAAAAATTCTTAGCCACTGAGTCCTCATGTCTGAGTCTGGTCTATTCACAGACTCTTAATATTGACCCTTTAATCCTCATTTCTCTCTCCAGCATTAAGTAGTAAAGAGAAGATTAAATGTAAACTTCAAAGTGTTTTTTAAAAAACTGGAAGATAACGACCAACAGCAATGAAAATGCCCACCTTCGGGTCCCACTCTCCAGTGTGCTAAAACAGAGATCCTTCTTACTAATAAGATAACCTTGGATGACTCAGGCTCCCTCACTCAGCCTCAGTTTCCCCAATTGCAAAGTAAGAGGGTCGTATTGATAGGTTTTTCATAAATTTCCTTTCAGCTGTAATATTCCATGGCTCCAAGACAATAATTGTTTTGCTCCTGTAGGTCTTACATAATTCCATTTGCTAATAGTCTAATTTATAATTTTGAATAATATAGCAATAGCAATTAGCACATATTTAAGTTCATGGAGGCAGCTTCTCTATGAAGCACCCCTCTGGCTATAATTTCCATATGCACATTTGCCGCAATTGCTTCTCTCTGTAATACTGATTTTAACAACCTTATTCAGCAGATCATGCTTTCGAAATGCCAGGAGAGAACTAAATAAAGTCAAGGGTCAAAAGCATTACATGCTTCTGTATAAAATTAAAAGTTAATTACTAGCTGCATCCAGGGGCCAGGACTATTTTAATTTTGGAGTCACTTGCCTGACTATTTAGAATCTATGTTTTAACTCTAGCATTAGAGAGTCAGCTGACTTACATTTGCTGCAGAGGGGGAGTCAGTCATCGCCAAGCAGAAACTATATGCCATGGCTTAGCTGACCTTTCTCCTTAACTGCCTGCTGTGTATACTGAAATCATGATCACTGACTTGTTTGTTAAAGTCATCATAAAATTTTATGTGTTTTTTTAAATGCCCTTTAGCAAAATGCATTTAGGAAGAAGTGTATAGGAACAAGGTTTCCTTCATTACATTAAAAGGCCTGACATTTGGTAACATTTATTTTCGGCAACAATTTAGGATAACGTTAGAAAACCCAGTGGTCCAGGTGGTACAAGGGACAGTGGTAAGGTACCCCATGAAACTCCTGGAAATAAGCAAATGAGATTACTCTCTAGGAGGCCATGTTAAAAAAAAAAACAAAAAACATTTGAATGTGATGAGAAAGAAGGAGAATCACCTTAAAGAGACAGGGTGCTTCCCAGACAACATTTGACTACATAAGACCCAAGGAAATGTTTCTTGAAGTATGTTCTATAGATCACTAATTCTGTGACTAGTGTAGTTGTTAGCCAGGAGAAAAGAAAAAAAAAAGATTTCTGCAGTCAAGTAGATTAGAGATAGTACATTAAAATAATTTTTAAAAATTATAAAAAGTTTCAGCCAAGGAGAACTTTTCAGGACATACGATAACACTCACTGAGGACCTCCAAGAGGGATCACTGGTAGCCACATTTCCCACACTAAATTTGGCCGTGGATCACTCTTTTGAGAGGTCCTAGCAGGACTAATTTAACAACAACAAAAAGAGAACAAAACAAAACTTTGGGTAATCCTCTATTAACATGACTAAAGAATAACTTTGTCAATCAAAACTATGGAAATTTCAAAAGGAGCATGAGAATCCATATTCCTTTGCTCCTTCAACCGCTGGACAGTGGGCAGGGTGGCCTGGCTCAAATGTCTTGAGTGACCAGCTTCTCCCTTCTCCCTCCTACAATGGTGAGATGTAGACGATACGTCCTGCCTGCCCACACTGCCACCCCATCCCACCCCCGCCCCCTCGCTGAATGGGGACAAGTTACCATGATGCCAGGTCCCCACCTGCACTGTTTATCACAAAGTCCAACCTTATCCTGGGTTCCCTCCATAAATATTCCTAAGAATCACTGCAGGGTGAATTCTTTCGTCTCACCCTCACCCTCACCAACTGTTTTTTGGAATCATAGTGACTTGGTATTGACTTGGAGGCCTTTCTGCTTACTGTTCACACATGGGCTTGGTGGAATCTCACAAATCATAGAACCCCTTAAACAAACTCCTCTGTAAAGGATGAGGTCATTGCACCTGTAGTTGAGATGGAAGGATCTCTTTTGAGGCTGAATGTCACCCGAGGAAGACCAGGAACACTAAAAATAGGTTACTCTTTCAGGGGAGGTGCTCATGTTAATCAAATTTGCACAGATTAATGAATGCCAGACTGATGTTTATTACTTCAAAGTGATAAAGGTTACTCTTGAGCAATGGGACACCCGTGAGGGTGCTTCTTAGCACATCCCCCCTGTAGAAGATCTGCACTGGAAACAAAATCAAATGAACCTTCGTTAGATGTCATTGAAGACCAGGTCATCTGAGTTAGATGCCTTCATCTTCAAACGGTATATGGATAAGGCTGAAAACCACAAATACTTTGCCCTAGGGTAAAGAATGAGGAACTTCTGGACACTGACAGATGAGTATTCTTCTAGAGAAAGGAAGGCTCTCTAGGAAGATGTAACCACCTCTTGGACAAAGTCAGAGAGGCATGAAAATATTGTGACAAAAGAAAAGCCTCAGTGGGGCTTGGAGCAAGATGGAGAGGGCTGCCATCTTCCTATTCTGCCATTCTCAGTCTTGCCCACAGACACCCAGTCAGACCTTATTCAGGGAAATATCTAGCCTTCTCTGCCCCATAATATGTTGTTCTTTGAAGACTGTGGAGTTTGCCAAGGTTTGAAGCCAGATCTTAAAACCCCTAAGTTCCAGGCTTTTCGACTAAGAAAACCTTTTGGTTCTTAGACCTACTATGTGCCCAACCTCACCCACACTTCTGAGGAAGCAAATAGAAATGCATCATGGGAATTGTTGAAGACAACACAGACTCTGAAATGATCCGTTATGACACACTATGGTATATCATGATTCTATCATAGCTCAGAAGGGAGCCCAATCTCAAGGTATACATGAGTTAAAAGCAGGATGTCGGGTACTCACAGACTTTCTCCTACTGAAGAATAGTTACCAAAAATCATTCACAGTGAGAACACTCATTACTTTTATTCTGAAACTTGTCCCTAAGAGGCTTTTATCATGTTAATTGAATTCTTTACCTCCATTTTCTTCCCTCAACACTGTCTAATGTTTGTGCAGCCACATGGTGAAAATCACATCCAGTAAGAGGAGCTGTCCAGAGATCGTATCATGGGGATGGGTTTCTAGAATCCATCTGAATACCTACTCCCTCTCCTAAGAACAGCAAACCAAGAGGGACACTGATTCATGAACTGTTATGAGTAGCACTGTTTGAATGAGTGAATGAATGCATGAACAGACAGACAAACGGAAACATCTCTTCCAGACGTGAATTTTCAAAGAACATAGGTGAAACTATCATGGAGATGTCAAAGATCTAACCAGTGTATTCTAGACATAGACTACATATTCGGCAAATTTCAGTTCATACCTTAAGAAGTTTACGTTTCCAAAAATGTGCCCTAATTGTGCAACACTCATTGTGGACACAGACTTAAAGCCTAGTTAATTCTCACCCACTAAGAAGGTGGGTACAGTGATTGTCTCCTAGTTCAGGCTCCGGGAGGAGACAGCTCTTTCTTATACCATAGAGATAAGTAGGGGTTATACAGTCTTCCACCTGTTACCACCAACAGCTCCAATAGCCCATCCCTGGCAGTGGGAATTGCTTGTGAGGTATGCTGAGGACCTGTATAATCAGAAATCAATGATCCAAACGGAGGTCTGTTGTTCTACAGCTGAGCTGGTGTAATATTACAATACCAATCCTAATGGAGTTACATAGAATCCATCAAAATATCAGGATGCAGGGGTCAATGAGGACCGCAATGCCTCACTTCCTGGCAATTACCACTTATTACTGGGGCAGGCTTTCCCTCTGCTATTCAACTTACTTCAATAAATGATATTAGGTGACCCTGCAGGGGCAGTCAATACAGCATTGTTTTATTGTCACAGCTTCATAGTCAGATCAATACCTCAGTCTTCTGAGGTATAGGTGAGAACCTCTGAATATGGCACTAATGAAATCATGTGTTTTTATGATTTTGAAATTATATATTTCATTTCCACTTCATTTTTAATGTCAACAAGGTTGTTAGTGGGGGTCTGTCATCTAAACTTTTGTGATATTTATACTCAATGGGAACAGAAATGTATTCCCAGAAGGAAAAATAAATGTTTCATGAAACAATTTTTTAAATTTATTTCTTTAACATCTTTATTGGAGCATAATTGCTTTACAATGTTGTGTTTGTTTCTGCTATATAACAAAGTGAATCAGCTATATGCATACATATATCCCCATATCTCCTCCCTCTTGTGTCTCCCCCCCACCCTTCCTATCCCACCCCTCTAGGTGGTCACAAAGCACCCAGCTGATCTCCCTGTGCTATGCGGCTGCTTCCCACTAGCTATCTATTTTACATTTGGTAGTGTATATATGTCAGTGCCACTCTCTCACTTCATCCCAGCTTACCCTTCCCCGTCCCAATGTCCTCAAGTCCATTCCCTACGTCTGGGTCTTTATTCCTGTCCTGCGCCTAGGTTCATCAGAACCTTTTTTTTTTTTTAGATTCCATATATATGTGTTAGAATACGGTATTTGTTTTTCTCTTTCTGACTTACTTCACTCTGTATGACAGACTCTAGGTCCATCCACCTCACTACAAATAACTCAATTTTGTTTCTTTTTATGGCTGAGTAATATTCCATTGTATATATGTGCCACATCTTCTTTATCCACTCATCTGTTGATGGACACTTAGGTTGCTTCCATGTCTTGACTATTGTAAATGATGCTGCAATAAACATTGTGGTACATGACTCTTTTTGAATTATGGTTTTCTCAGGGTATATGCCCAGTAGTGGGATTGCTGGGTCATATGGTAGTTCTATTTTTAGTTCTTTAAGGAACCTCCATACTGTTCTCCATAGTGGCTGTATCAATTTACATTCCCACCAACAGTGCAAGAGGCTTCCCTTTTCTCCACACCCTCTCCATCATTTATTGTTTGTAGATTTTTTGATGATGGCCATTCTGACTTGTGCGGGGTGAAACCTCATTGTAGTTTTGATTTACATTTCTCTAATGATTAGTGATGTTGAGCATCCTTTCATGTGTTTGCTGGCAATCTGTATATCTTCTTTGGAGAAATGTCTATTTAGGTCTTCTACCCATTTTTGGATTGGGTTGTTTGTTTTTTGGATATTGAGCTGCATGAGCTGCTTGTATATTTTGGAGATTAATCCTTTGTCAGTTGCTTCATTTGCAAATATTTTCTCCCATTCTGAGGGTTGTCTTTTCATTTTTTTTATGATTTCCTTTGCGGTGCAAGAGCTTTTAAGTTTCATTAGGTCCCATTTGTTTATTTTTCTTTTTATTTCCCTGTCTCTAGGAGGTGGGTCAAAAAGGATCTTGCTGTGATTCATGTCATAGAGTGTTCTGCCTACGTTTTCCTCTAAGAGTTTGATAGTGTCTGGCCTTACATTTAGGTCATTAATCCATTTTGAGTTTATTTTTGTGTATGGTGTGAGGGAGTGCTCTAATTTCATTCTTTTCCATGTAGCTGTCCAGTTTTCCCAGCACCACTTATTGAAGAGGCTGTCTGTTCTCCATTGTATATTCTTGCCTCTTTTATCAAAGATGAGGTGACCATATGTGTGTGGGTTTATCTCTGGGCTTTCTATTCTGTTCCATTGATCTATATTTCTGTTTTTGTGCCAGTACCATACTGTCTTGATTACTGTGTCTTTGTAGTATAGTCTGAAGTCAGGGAGTCTGATTCCTTCAGCTCCATTTTTCTTTCTCAAGACTGCTTTGGGTATTTAGGGTCTTTTGTGTTTCCATACAAGTTGTGAAATTTTTTGTTCTAGTTCTGTAAAAAATGGCATAGGTAGTCTGATAGGGATTGCATTGAAACTGTAGATTGCTTTGGATAGTATAGTCATTTTCACAATGTTGATTCTTCCAATCCAAGAACATGGTATATCTCTCCATCTGTTTGTATCATCTTTAATTTCCTTCATCAGTTTCTTATAGTTTTCTGCATACAGGTCTTTTGTCTCCTTGGGTAGGCTTATTCCTAGGTATTTTATTCTTTTTATTGTAATGGTAAATGGGAGTGTTTCCTTATTTTCTCTTTCAGATTTTTTGCTGTTACTCTATAGGAATGCAAGAGATTTTTGTGCATCAATTTTGTATCCTGTTACTTTACCAGATTCATTGATTAGCTCTTGTAGTTTCCTGCTAGCCTCTTTAGGATTCTCTATGTATGGTATCATGTCATCTGCGAACAGTGACAGTTTTACTTCTTCTTTTCTGATTTGGCTTCCTTTTATTTTTTTTCTTCTCTGATTTCTGTGGCTAAAACTTCCAACACTATTTTGAATAATAGTGGTGGGAGTGGGCAACCTTGTCTTGTTCCAGATCTTAGAGGAAATGGTTTCATATTTTCACCATGGAGAACGATGTTGGCTGTGGGTTTGTCATATATGGCCTTTATTATATTGAGGTAAGTTCCCTCTCTGCCTACTTTCTGGAGGGTTTTTATCATAAATCGGTGTTGAATTTTGTTGAAAGCTTTTTCTGCATCTATTGAGATTATCATAGGGTTTTTATCCTTCAATTTGTTAATATGGTGTATTGCATTGATTGTTATGCATATTTTGAAGAATCCTTGCACTCCTGGGATAAACCCCACTTGAGTGTGGTGTATGATCCTTTTAATATGCTGTTGGATTCTGTTTGCTAGTATTTTATTGAGGATTTTTGCATCTATGTTCATCAGTGATATTGGCCTGTATTTTTCTTTTTTTGTGACATCTTTGGTTTTGGAATCAGGGTGATGGTGGCCTTGTAGAATGAGTTTGGGAGTGTTCCTTCCGCTGCTATATTTTGGAAGAGTTTGAGAAGGATAGGTGTTAGCTCTTCTCTAGAATCCGCCTGTGAAGCCATCTGCTCCTGGGCTTTGGTCTGTTGGAAGATTTTGTGTGTGTGTGTGTGTGTGTGTGGTACGCAGGCCTCTCACTGTTGCGGCCTCTCCCGCTGCAGAGCACAGGCTCCGGACACGCAGGCGCAGCGGCCATGGCTCATGGGCCCAGCCGCTCCGCGGCATGTGGGATCTTCCCGGACCAGGGCACGAACCCGTGTCCCCTGCATTGGAAGGCGGACTCTCAACCACTGCACCACCAGGGAAGCCCTGGAAGATTTTTAATCACAGTTTCAATTTCAGTGCTTGTGATTGGTCTGTGCATATTTTCTATTTCTTCCTGGTTCAGTCTCAGAAGGTTGTGCTTTTCTAAATATTTGTTCATTTCTTCCAAGTTGTCCATTTTATTGGCATATAGTTGCTTGTAGTAATCTCTCATGATCGTTTGTATTTCTGCAGTGTCAGTTGTTACTCCTTTTTCATTTCTACTTCTATGGATTTGAGTCTTCTCCCTTTTTTTCTTGATGAGTCTGGCTAATGGTTTATCAATTTTGTTTATCTTCTTAAAGAACCAGCTTTTAATTTTATTGATCTTTGCTACTGTTTCCTTCATTTCTTTTTCACTTATTTCTAATCTGATCTTTATGATTTCTTTCCTTCTGCTAACTTTTGGGGTTTTTTTGTTCTTCTTTCTCTAATTGCTTTAGGTGTAAGGTTAGGTTGTTTATTTAAGATGTTTCTTGTTTCTTGAGGTAGGATTGTATTGCTATAAACTTTCCTTTTAGAACTGCTTTTGCTGCATCCCATAGGTTTTGGGTCATCGTATTTTCGTTGTCAGTTGTTTCTAGGTATTTTTTTATTTCCTCTTTGATTTCTTCAGTGATCTCTTGGTTATTTAGTAGTGTATTGTTTAGCCTCCGTGTGTTTGTAATTTTTGCAGTTTTTCCCCTATAATTGGTATCTAGTCTCACCTTTGTGGTCAGAAAAGATACTTGATATGACTTAAATTTTCTTAAATTTACCAAGGCTTGATCTGTGACCCAAGATATGATCTATCCTGGAGAATGTTCCATGAGCACTTGAGAAAAAAGTGTATTCTGTTGTTTTTGGATGGAATGTCCTATAAATATCAATTAAGTCCATCTTGTTTAATGTGTTACTTAAAGCTTGTATTTCCTTAATGCTTTTCATTTTGGATGATCTGTCCATTGGTAAAAGTAGGGTGTTAAAGTCCCCTACAATTATTGTGTTACTGTTAATTTCCCCTTTTATGGCTGGTAGCATTTGTCTTATGTATTGAGGTGCTCCTGTGTTGGGTGCATAAATATTTACAATTGTTATTTCTTCTTCTTGGACTGATCCCTTGATCGTTATGTAATGTCCTTCTTTGTCTTTTGTAATAGTCTTTATTTTAAAGTCTATTTTGTCTGATATGAGTATTGCTACTCCAGCTTTCTTTTGATTTCCATTTGCATGGACTATCTTTTTCCATCCCCTCACTTTCAGTCTGTATGTGTCCCTAGGTCTGAAGTGGGTCTCTTGTAGACAGCATATATACGGGTCTTGTTTTTTGTATCCATTCAGCCAGTCTTTTTTTTTGGTTGGAGCATTTAATCCATGTACATTTAAGGTAATTATCGATATGTATGTTCCTATTACCATTTTCTTAATTGTTTTGGGTTTGTTTTTGTAGGTCTTTTCCTTCTCTTGTGTTTCCTGCCTAGAGAAGTGCCTTTAGCATTTGTTGTAAAGCTGGTTTGTTGATCCTGAATTCTCTTAGCTTTTGCTTGTCTGTAAAGATTTTAATTTCTCCATCAAATATGAATGAGATCCTTGCTGGGTAGAGTAGTCTTGGTTGTAGGTTTTTCCCTTTCATCTCTTTAAATATGTCCTGCCACTCCCTTCTGGCTTGCAGCGTTTCTGCTGAAAGGTTAGCTGTTAACCTTACGGGGATTCCCTTGTATGTTATTTGTTGCTTTTCCCTTGCTGCTTTTAATATGTTTTGTTTGTATTTAATTTTTGAAAGCTTGATTAATATGTGTCTTGTCGTGTTTCTGCTTGGATTCATCCTGTATGGGACTCTCTGCACTTCCTGTGCTTGACTGACTATTTCCTTTCCCATGTTAGGGAAGTTTTCAACTATAATCTCTTCAGATATTTTCTCAGATCCTTTCATTTTCTCTTCTTCTTCTGGGACCCCTAAAATTCGAATGTTGGTGCGTTTAATGTTGTCCTAGAAGTCTCTGAGACTGTCCTCAATTCCTTTCATTCATTTTTCTTTATTCTGCTCTGTAATAGTGATTTCCACTATTTTCTCTTCCAGGTCATGTATCTGTTCTTCTGTCTCAGTTATTCTGCTATTGATTCCTTCTAGAGAATTTTTAATTTCACGTATTGTGTTGTTCATCATTGTTTGTTTGCTCTTTAGTTCTTCTAGGTCCTTGTTAAACATTTCTTGAATTTTCTCCATTCTATTTCCAAGATTTTGGATCATCTTTACTATCATTACTCTGAATTCTCTTTCAGGTAGACTGCCTGTTTCCTCTTCATTTGTTTGGTCTGGTGGGTTTTTGCCTTGCTCCTTCATCTGCTGCATATTTCTGTGTCTTCTCATTTTGCTTAACTTACTGTGTTTGGGGTCTCCTTTCTGCAGGCTGCAGGTTCATATTTCCCATTGTTTTTGGTGTCTGCACCAGTGGGTGAGGTTGGTTCAGTGGCTTGTGTAGGCTGCCTGGTGGAGGGGACTGGTGCCTGTGTTCTGGTGGGTGGGGCTGATTGATATTTTGCCTTTCTGGTGGGAAGTGCCGTGTCTGGTGGTGTGTTTTGGGGTGTCTGTGAACTTAGTATAATTTTAGGCAGCCTCTCTGCTAATGGGTGGGGTTGTGTGTTCCTGTCTTGCAAGTTGTTTGGCATGGGGCATCTAGCACTGGAGCTTGCTTGTCGTTGAGTGGAGCTGGGTCTTAGCGTTGAGACAGAGATCTCTGGGAGAGCTCTCGCCGATTGATATTACATGGGACCCGGAGGTCTCTGGTGGTCCAATGTCTTGAAATCGGCTCTCCCACCTCAGAGGCTCAGGCCTGACACCAGACCAGAGCACCAAGACCCTGTCAGCCACATGGCTTGACCTCGGAGGTTGTAAATGGAGGAGAGGAGAAGGACACACAGTCCAAACCTGAGCCCGGAGAGGCAACAGCAACAGCAGCAGACTACCTTGACGCGGCCAGGCCCAGCCCCTTGGACAAGAACCATGAGGGCGACAGTGGTCATCTTGAGACCCCACAGTAGCAGGAGAAGCTGGTCCCCCTGGCTGCTGAAGGGCCACAGATCGTAGCAAGAAAGCAGTGCCACTACCGTACTGCGTTCTCCCAGTTGCAGCTGCAGGAGCTGGAGAACGTTTTCCACCACACCCCGATACTTAATTTTTTATGATTCTTCCTCTTCCCACCCACTCTGCCTTTTTCTCTGGGTTAATTATATGGATTTCCCCTGCTTTGGTTTTAAAGAAGAAATATAAATAAATATCTAATATTTCAAAAATTTATGAGAGGGCACCAGAAGGATGTGATGAAGTGGTAGGGATGATTCCACCATAATTCTCTTCCTTCCATCGGACCTTTCTTTTCTCATAATTACAGCGGGGATTGTATTTGAATATCAGTTATAAACTGATGGCTTGTGGACCATACAACCTGCAAATATATTGTGTGTGCCTAGAAACCTTTATTATTATTGTTGTTATTATTATTACTTTAATTCTTTTAGACAGGGCATGCACTTTCTGTTTCCCCCAGGCCTCACATTTATGTTTCATACCTAGTTCCTGTGGTTTATTTTGGTATTCAACCTCTAGACAAAATGTTTATGGTGAAAAATGTATAATAATAATTTATAATAATAAAAATACCATAACTGTCATTTAATGAAATCTTGCTCTTAACTAGGCATAGTACAAACAATTTTGCATACATCGCCATCACCTAATTTCATACTTGCAACAATCTTGTGGAGTGATATTATTATTTTTGTTTAATTTGCATCTGAAGAGACAAAGACCCAGAGGGTTGACATGACTTGCAGTGTGGTAACTCTTCCTCATAGCTAGAAGGCAGTGGGGGCAGAGTTTAAATCCATGTCCAGCGAACTTCAGGATCCATATTCCCGATCATGGGTCATATTTTCTTTCAGTTCTAATTTTCTTTATCTCTAAATCTGATCCCATAGAACTGGAAACAGTGGCCCAGTTACTTTTGATGGATTGAATTAAGAAATATCTACACAACTGAGGGACAGGAGAGCTATAGGGGAAAGTCCAATTAATTTCGGGTCAGAGATCTTGCATCCTGGCTCCTTTCTGTCCCTGCCTGTGGCTGAGAACCATTCTCTTAACCTACCTTTATCTCCATTTCTTCATCTGTAAAATGAGAGTCATCCCCCCTATGCTCTAGGGCCGTTGGGTGGATTAACACTAGTACATGTTCAGTCTATAACCAATGCTATGGCCAACTTCAGATTACTTTGAATTTTGATCTTGTTCAACTTTTAGATATTGCTGGTCCTCTTGCTATACTTTTTATTTTTGTTTAAATTTGTCCTGGTATCACCCTGAGGATGACCTAGTGTTCATATCTGTGTAGCTGATACCAGTTCAAAGAATGTTATAGGGACTTCCCTGGTGGCGCAGGGGATAACCTTCCCAAAGCAGGGTGCCTGGGTTCAATCCCTGGTCAGGGAACCAGATCCCACATGCATGCCACAACTGAGAGTTCGCATGCCACAACTAAGGAGGCTGCCTGCCTCAACTAAGAAGTCCATGTGCTGTAACTAAGGAAGCCTGGAGCCGCAACTAAGGATCCCACTTGCCCCAACTAAGACCCAATGCAACCAAATAAATAATTTTTTTAAAAAAATTAGAAAAACTGGGTTTCCCTGGTGGCGCAGTGGTTGAGAGTCTGCCTGCCGATGCAGGGGACACGGGTTCGTGCCCCGGTCCGGGAAGATCCCACATGCCGCGGAGCGGCTGGGCCCGTGAGCCATGGCCGCTGAGCCTGCACGTCCAGAGCCTGTGCTCCGCAACGGGAGAGGCCACAGCAGTGAGAGGCCCGCGTACCGAAAAAAAAGAAAAAAGGTAAAATTAGAAAAACTTTAAAGAAATTTAAAAAAAGAATGTTATAAAAAATTCATTCTTAGATGGACACCTAAATTCCAGTGATTTAATGGGAGAGGCTTTATGAGACTTAAGGAATGGGTGGAGGGTTAGCTCTCTGCAGCATCTGGGTAAGTTTCTCTTTGGTCTGGGAGAAGCTTCTTGTGGTTGCAGCAGCTTCTTGCTCTCCTCTTTATCGAGGCACTTAATGCCTGTGAATGTAATAGCCCAGTCTGTGTAGCAGGTACCTATGCATAAGCAAAAATACAGAGCCTTCACCCTGCTTGTTCTGGTTCTACACAAAGAAGTTGTATTTCTAGGAAGGCAGTATAAGACAGTCGTTAAGAACCTGGGCTTTCCTACTGACAAACCTGGTTTAGAACTAGCATTTAGAATCCATGTGATTTTGACCTGTCACTGCAATCTCCCTGTCTCAGGTTCCTCATCTGTAAAATGGAACAATAAATAACATTCAGGTGAGGACTCAGTGTGAAGGGCTCACCACAGTTTCTGACTCGGTACATGTTAGTGCTCAATACATGTTAGCTGCTGTTTTATTTATATTATAATAAATAAGATATATCAATTAGGTGAACAAACCATATACCAAAACATAAATATACTTTTCTTTTAAGTCCTGACAAAATACTAATCTTCATGTTCAATTCTTCATGACATTCGGGTCATTGCATTCTGGTCTCTGTTCCCTCTGCCCCAGAAAAATGGTCTTCACCTGAACAAACCATATACCAAAACATAAATATACTTCTTTTTAAGTCCTGACAAAATACTAATCTTCATGTTCAATTCTTCATGACATTCGGGTCATTGCATTCTGGTCTCTGTTCCCTCTGCCCCAGAAAAATGGTCTTCAGAGCTCACCAGTGCTTTTCTAAGCAGGACATGCAGGGACCATCTCTCAGCAAGTCATCCCAAACTCCCCATGACGTATCTCTGCCCTGATGTCCCATAGTCCTTGTTGTGTTGCATCTCCCTTCTGACAGGTATGGTCCCTAGCACTATATTAAAATGTTATGAATTCTTTGGAAGTATTGTTCATTTGGCCAACTTTGGCTCCAGTACAATCCAAATGCCTTCAGTGCAGGGTTTCTTAACCTCAGCACTTTCAAAGTTTGGACCAGATGATTCTTCTTCAGGGCGGGGACTGTTCTGTGCATTGTAGGATGTTTAACAACATCCTTAACCTATACTCACTAGATGCCATTAGCATTCCCCCAGTAGTAGCCGTCAGCAATGTCTCCAGACACTGCCAAATGTTTCCCAGGTTACCAAAGTCAGGCCCTGTTGAGAGCCATTGCTTTAGTGAAACTCTTTGCTTAGACAGAATGAAAACTTTCCCTTAGCTAACAGCACTTGAGGAAAAATTTTCCCAATTTCTTTAGGTGGAACTTGGTTTTTAGGTGTTTTCTAAAATTTTGTTTTATTTTTTAGTAAATGAAGTGGGCATCAAGACTTGGAGCCTGCTTTTTAAATTTGGAATGCAGAGGGGTTTGGTTATGCAACAGACTGTTTTAATTGCAGAGTCAGTGAATATGCTCCATACAGTTTATTGACTATGGATCCTGGAGGGAATCGTAGACACAGCCGTAAATGACAAAAAGCACGCCAGCCTCATAAACCCCAGGACCCTAGGAAGTCTGTTTGGGGTGACTTCATAGTGGGAACCTCAGAACGAGCCCCTGTCCCTCACCTCCAATATCTTTTCACACCAAAAGAGAATGTGCTGAGGATGGGAAAGAGTAAGGCACAGAATGAGAAACCACAGGCCTCCCCACCCCTGTGCACACACATCCCATATCAAACAGCCTCCTCTAGAGCAAAAGGAATTTTCTTCTGGGGCAGAGGCGCCCAGAAAGAAGACATGTGTGAAAACCATTCTGCTTTCCCCTGTACATCTCATCTGCCTGGGAGAAGCTTACAGATGTAAATACTAACTCATTATCTAATTCTAGACTGAATAAACGGCCAGATACACAGATATAAATTACCACTTTTACCTTCTCTGAGGGTGTTGAGAGGCAAACAGATTGCCCTCTTCTGTTCTCATTTTAAATGGGTCAGAGCATCGGTGGAACTAGATAATTCACTCCAACCCACTAGATGTAAGCACCTCGTAAATTTCGTAACCAGCACTACCGTTTTCCTTTTCATAAGCAGTATGTCTTCAGCAGCGTTAATTACATGACTGGTGATGGTCTCCCATTTTGAATCCCTGTTTTGGATGAAATATGGTCCAGCCCAGAGCAGTCCCCCTAAGCAGAGCCCTTTGCAACCACACATCAAAGGGTTTGGAAAGGCTATGTGTGAAATGTTATTTTGACTTTTAAAACTAATCCAGGAAAGAAAATATACATATGGAGGGGCCTGTAGAACCCTTTTATTAGATCGGAAGCAGCACAATCCTTTAAGTCTTACCTTAAATAGCACTTCCTCTGGTTGGCCTCTCCTGACCTTGACAGTGCCCTTTCCTGTACATACCTTTGACAATGTTCTTTGCTCCTATAGTGTCTCATCATTTTCCATCACCAATTAGCACGACGCATCTTAATTATTTACTTACTGTCTGTCTTTCCCACATCTGTCTTGTTTCTACCTATGTGACCCACAGAAGACACTTCAAAACTATTCGTTGAATGTTGAATGCATGGCCAGCTAAGGCAAAATTATAAAGTAAGCAGACTTTGTCATGTCAACCCGTCTACCTCCCCAGCAATGACAAAGTAGACAGAATGAATTTTGTTGTCTAGAAAGACCAGGGTATAAATCCTGATGTCAAGGACCTGGGCAGTTCACTTTCCCTGCTTCCATGGCCACACCTGTAAAACAGAGAGGATGATGTCTAACACATGAGGTTGTCAGAAGGGATGTAAAGGAAGGGGGCGGCAGGGATACCCAGAAAGTAGGGGCCAGGTCGACCAGTTAGTGGAATAGGTCAGTCAGGGCTGAGAAGCAAAGAGTGGGGCTCCAGAATCAGTTTCACCACCTATCAGTGATGTGCCTTTTGGAGACTTGCTGCCTTTCTCTGTGTCTGTAAAATAGCAATAAGATGACCTCTTTCACAGGGTTATGAAATTTAGGTACAAAAGGGTTTTGGAAAAAGATGAAAGTAGATATTAGTTGGTGTCATGTTTCCCATAGCTGAGACAATAGAGCCCAGAAAGACTAACAGATTCAGTCACGATCAGTGTCTGAGCTAGAAACAGAATCAAGAAAAAGGTAAGGAGAAGGGAGCTGGAAATGGACCCCAAGCTATCTGCTGTGAGAGGGAAAAGGACACTGACTTCTTTCTCAGGGAGCCCCCAGAAACATCTCAGGAATCTGGGGGGCTATGTAGCCTCTCTTAGAATAAGGCCCTTCTCACTTACTCAAACCCAAAGGACATGGAAGCTGGCTGGACCATCCTTTCTCCCCACCGCAAGCTGTGGGAGCATTCTCATACTCTGCATGAGAGCTGACATGACCCGATTAAACACAGTTTTTAAAAGTCAAAAATGGGATTTACTAGCTCACAGAACTCAGAGACGAGGAGGAAAGGTAAGGACAACCTCGTGGGGTCCAGATACTGAACAGAGTCCTGGGTGATAGACCTCTTGGCCCTGTCCTCTGGGAGCTGGCTTCACTCTTGGGCTCGTCCTCCAGGAGGGGGCAAATGGTTGCTGACAGCTCCAGGCCTCCTCCCCCAGAACTAGAGTCACTGTCTGCAGAAGGCTTTCGCTGACCCGGCACTGGTCACAGGCCATCCCTCAACTGTTAGCCTGCTCACTCTGGTCCTCACCCAGCTCTTGGAGTCAGGGGGACGTGATGGCAGCAAGGCAGGCTGGGACCTGGGACCCTTTGCTGCAGTGCTGCAATGCTTGCACCTGGACAAATGTCACCTCGAGCTACAAATTACAAAGAAACTATATGGGACTAAAAATAACTGCATGCAGGGCTTCCCTGGTGGTGCAGTGGTTGGGTGTCCGCCTGCCGATGCAGGGGACACGGGTTCGTGCCCCGGTCCGGGAAGGTCCCACATGCCGCGGAGCGGCTGGGCCCGTGAGCCATGGCCGCTGAGCCTGCGCGTCCGGAGCCTGTGCTCCACAACGGGAGAGGCCACAGCGGTGAGAGGCCCGCGTACCGCAAAAAAAATAAAATATAAAAAAAAAATAACTGCATGCATGTGCAGTTGGGGCAAGTTATAGACAGAAAGAGACAAAAAGACCAAAAAACCCAACTGCCAGTTCTGAAGAGGCGGGAGCAAAAACAGGGTACTGCGCATGCCCCCTGCACTCAGCACCACCAGAGGGGTGGGCAGAACACCTAAGGCACCCCTCCAACCTGAGCCCTACCCTCACCCCATATAAAGAACCAGCTTGTCCCCACCTCGGGGAGCAAGCAAGGGAAACTGCTACTTGTTTTCGCTCCCCACGGCTGCATCAGGAGCCCCAGTAAAGCCTTGCCTGAATTCCTTGTCTGGCCTCTAGTCAATTTCTATTGATTGGAGAAGGCCAAGAGCCCTGGCCGATAGCAGCAGCCTCCCGCGTTAGCATGTGGGCTCTGGGAAGAGGTAGGAGGTGAAGGGTGTTTCCTAGAGAGATTCTAGGAAGGCCAAAATAATAGACCCGCTTCTCAGAGACCTTAGAAGTTTATCACACATTATTTGCACGCTCATGGTAAACTAGAACCCTTAGAGCTAATTCCACGATGCCCCCTAAATCTCCATTTTGCTACTAAGGGCTTTTCTCACTGGGTGGTGTTCATGACAAGAAACCACACTTTCTGGACTATGTTCTTTCTTAATATTCATCCCAGCAGCTCTTTGGGCTTTGAGCTCTGCTAGGGGCTGAGGGCCCAGGAGCTTCTACTGACTGAGCCCCAGAAGCCGTATGATAAAGTCTGACTCGGGGGCTCATGGTTTCCCTAGTTCTGGAATTAATTCACGTGCTGCTTGTGTTATGCAGACTCACCGATTGTGCTCAGTGTCACAAACTATACTGAAACCTCTTAACACCTTTTAAAACTCGATTCACTTTTGATGCCATAAGAAAGACTGGGCCAATAAATAAGAGCTAGAATCCATTTGTGGTCCATTTTGCTAAAGTATATTAAATATGGCCTACAATTTGAACTTGCCTTATAAAATGTTTACATGCCATTAAATAGTCCTAACATCCCTCGTGTAAATTAAGCAGGCTGTGATGTTCCTTATTCCAAGGAGCAGCAGTGCTTAAAGCTGTAAAATACCTTCATGCAATAAATCAAACACTTTGCTCCTAAAAGCAGAGTATTATAAATATAAAAGGCAACTATACTGACCTCAGTGTCTGCGCTTGAATTGCTTTGGGAAAAGCAGCAGAGAAAGAAGTATTCGAATTGGGATGCTCAGTTCATTTGTTCGCTGTGCTTTGGGCATGGGCGTTCCTGGAAAATGTTGTTGTCTACAGATAAGCTTTCCAAAACACACAACTATTCTTTATAAACAGGACAGGTTCACACAAATCCATTCAGGCAGGGACCAGCATCTTGACTGGCAATTTGGAGTGTACGTAAGTAGGTCTCCTTGGCAGGAGAGCTTCCTGGTTGAGAAGCGCTCCGAAATCCTGCTCGCACCCCATGTGCCTTCCACACGGTTGCTTTTTATAAAGCCTCTTCCTTGTCCCTCAGCTGGGCCATCAATGGGCTGTTTTCTTGCGAGTGCTCGAGGTTTAATGGAGCTTAAGTGAGACACAGACCATTAACGCAGTATCAATATTTATTTTTGGTTTCCATGGAAACAGATACCAGCCCGTGGGTAACTCCTCTTCCAATGTGAGCAAAAGGATCTTTTGCAGGGGCGAATATTCTGCTTAGTTTCTTGGGGGAATGACAGTGGTTATGAGGTTAATAAACCATCATTTATTTAATAAATAGAAACACATAGAGGAGAAGCACCTTAGCGGGACTGTACCTCATGTGTGCCTGTGCTAGGAAGGGCACATCAGTTGGGGCACCTCACAGATATCTCTCTGCCCCCACCATTTGGGCATCCTCGGTCCTTTTGTTGCTGGGCATAAGCATCCCAATATCATCTGTCTTGCTCCACAGGCTCTAGTTTCTAACCTGTTAATCAGGTTTGAGGCTCTCTGGAAGAGCATGCCCTGCGTACTAATTTCATTTGGCTTTGTAGATGGCTAAGTAGCAAAAGTCATCATATCTGGGCTTGGATTAATGCCCCGAGCCTGGGTTACCAACAGTCCAGCTGTTTTGTGTAAGTGTCTGCTCTCTTCTCAGTGGTTATACAAGCTATTCCTCTGCCTTAGGGAAGGGCTGACTCCAATGCTGAAAGAGTTCTGCAGAATAAAAAGAGGCATCAGGAGATGCGAGTTCTGATTTTAACTCAGAAATTAATCAGCTCTGTAACCTTGCTCAGTCCATGTATCCTTCATGATTTAGTCTCTAAACCTTCATCAAAAAAATGAAGAATTATATTGTATGTTCTCTACAATGCCTTTGAGTTATGAAATTCTGTGTAAACATGCTTCTAAGTAACAATCTTGCCAGGCAATTCCCTACCACTCAGCAGCATGGGTCTCTTCCGCTTTCCATCACCTTTCATGGAATCATCCGTCTTCACTTCGGTTTTCAGTGACTTCCTTCATTTCTCCTAATTGTATGTCGGCCAGGTTTCTTCTTTCTTCCAATGTGCTTTTTCTTCTTCACTAAGCTGAATTTTTCCCCAGATGCTCTTTCCATTCGCTCCCACTTTAAGGATCTTATTCATGCATTTCCAAATGATTAGATCCTATGCAACTCCAAATGCTCGAGTCCCGTATTCCAGCTGCCATGTTCTTTTTCATGTGGTATTCATTTCCAATTGCTGTATATAAATTATCACAAACTTAGAGGCTTAAAACAACACCCATTTATTAGTTCACAGTTCTAGAGATCAGAAATTTAACATAGCATGGCTGGTTTTCTATTTAAGGTGTAACAAGGCTAAAATCAAGGTATTGGTCAAACTGAGTCCTCACTGGCAGGCTCTGAAGAGAAATCTGCTTCCAAGCTCATTGGAGTTGTCAGAATTCACTTACTTGTGGTTGTAGGACTGAGGTCTCGGTTTCCTTGCTGGCTGTCAGCCTGAGAACTCTCAGCTTCTAGAGGCTGCTCACATTTCTTCTCATGTGGTACCTTATACCTTCAGTTAGCAATGGCATGTTGAACCCTTCATATACTTCAAATCTCTCTGATTTTTTCCTTAGCCACCAACTAGAGAAAGCTCTCTGCTTTTAAAGGGCTCACCTGATGGAATCAAGCCCACATGGATAACCTCCCCCCACTAAGGCTGGCTGATTTGGGACTTTAATTACATCTGCAGCATCCCTTCACAGCAGTACCTAGGTTAACATCTGATTATGTAAATAGGATATGGGAATCTTGACCATGGCGGTGGTGGCAGTGGTGGGGAGGGTTGTGTATCTTTAGAATTCTGCCTACCACACAAATTATAACTAAGATAGAAGTTGAAAATTGACCAGTCACATTCCAAACCACTCTGAGTGCCATTGGCGCTATGACTATAGAGGAGGTTGATAAACATTGAAAAAAAGTTGTACAAAACACACACACAGACATATACATATTCAGGTATCCTTATTACAGGGTTCTTAGGCTTTAGCATGTCTCTGAATTGCCTGGAGGATTTGTTAGAATATCTATTGCTGAGCCCCACCCTGGAGTTATGATTCAGTAGGTCTGGGCTAAGGCCTAAGAACTTCCTAGGTGGTGTTAATGCTGCTCGTCCAGGGATGACACTTTGAGAACCACCACTTTGTTTGTTTGTTTATGTTTTTTGGGCCGCACAGCATGTGGGATCTTAGTCCCCCAACCAGGGATGGAACCCGTGCCCCCTGCAGTGGAAATGTGGAGTCTTAGCCACTGGACCACCAGGGAAGTCCTGAGAACTACCACTTTAATACACAAACTTTACCCATCAGAATCATCAGTATATGAATGCTATGTTTGGAGATATTTTAGATAGATAGATAGATAGATAAATAGGTAGATAGATAGATAGATAATGTGATATATCTACTGTATTTGGATATTGGAGGATACTTTTATATATTTTTGATATATTGAATGTATCTACTTACAAAATATTTAGAGTAGATACTTGCAGTGATCTCCCCCCCCAGACAATGTGTATCCCACTATTGCTAAATTCCAGTCTATTTTCAAATGCCATTTCTTTAGTAAACTCAGCTGCCGTTACCCGCTGCCTCTTGTGCATTTGTAAACTTCAGCATTTCTACTCTCCCAAAGGACTTGTAATGCCATAAGCATGGCTCTTTTCTTTCTCGTTTCACTTTCCTTTTAATGAGACCCTTAAACATTTTTTGTAGCTACAGCCTGCCAACCTTTCCTTCCCATCTTCCCTGCTGACTGGCTTTGAGAATTTTTTAGAAATTTCACATTCAGAGACAACAGAACAGTCCAAATTACAGTTTAGTGGATACTAATCTCTTCTCTCTAGCTGTATCAGCTAGACCTCTTTGCCAAAGACAGAAACACAGCTCAATCCGGCTCAAACAAAAATGTCCAGAGGTAGCACAGTCTCTCGCAGATATGAATCTAAGGGGTTAAACCAGGTCCTCAAGACTCAGTCTTGCTTTTTCTCCAGCTTTTGGCTGTGCGATCCTCAGTGTCAGTGTTATCCTCAGAGCAGCTATTACCAAGCAAAGGCCTGAGCGGCTCCAGGCTTCATCCTCCAAGCTTAGTGGCCCCAAAAGGTTTCTCTTTCTTAATAGGCTCAACTAAAGTCCCAGAATTGTGTTTCTTTGGACACACTTGGGTCATGTACTTATTCCTGGATAAACTGATGGGTCAGGGCCTGAGGTTGTACTCACACCGGGAGGGTGTACCCCACCTGAAGTGAGAGATGGTTTTCAGATAAATTAAAGAGGTATTACCAGGGTAAGAAGGAGTGGATGCTGGATGTGCAAAGACCATGGTGGTCCAGTGTACTTCCTACATAAGTTATTACAATGAGCAACTGTGTACATATATGTGAAAGCACTTTCTAACCTGCAGGCCCATATCAATACAGGGCATAATGACAATGATGGTGATGACCCAGTTGTATACAGCCAAGACAGTTATACCTGCTCTGTCTGCCTGGCCCTGGCTGTAGAAACCTTTATCCTTTACCTCTTCAAATTAGAGGGGATCTTCAGTTGTTCTTGCCCGGCACCTCTCGGAAATTTTCTCCATCCTTCTCCCAGCAATCTTCCCTTTATTATGTCCTCCCCCCTCACCCACTTCTTGAGACTGATTATGAGCTTCTAGACACTGATACCCATGAAGCAAAAAATGAAGATCTGTCTACAGAATTCAGATGGATATTTTCAAATGCAGCTCACATGGGGGGAAATAAGGCATGTGCTTTCTGAGGAAATGCATAAGGGAAAGGAACATAAATCCTAAGTACAGCAGAGTCCCATTGTTTTCTTAGTAATTAGGGAGAAGCCGAAAGATGCCACTTCCCTGTTGATGTCCCCATGGACAAATTGGTCACCAATGTTTGTTCCGTATAAGCCACCACCACCCTAGCCTTCTCCTACATAATTCCCTGTGCTGCCTGGGCTTCATGTAACATGTGAAGTTACGAATTGTTTGTAATTAAAACTCCACTGAAAATACTAGGATACTAGTCTTCTGGGCTAAGACATCAAGACTGAGGATCAGCTAGACATAGCTTGACCCATTCTTAGTTTTCTGATGGGAGAAACTGGAAATAACTATATCAACACATAGACATTTTTTTTTTTTAATCCACAGTGATTTAAGTTAGAATGTGAGGGATTCCTGTAAGTGAAGTTCAAGACACTAAGTACTTTACTTATTCATCTATTATAAAATGTTTAATAATTTTAAGGTGCTTTTGTATTCATTATCTTAGAATGCACTTGGGAGGTAAACAGGACAGATATTACTTTTTTCTTTATTTAACAGAAGAGGAAACTGGGGTTTGGAAAGCTTATTTGTCTTTAGTCTACAGCTGCACTGTACAAACAGTAGCGCCTAGCCACACAGGGCTTTTGAGCACTTGAAATACTGTTAGTGTGACTGAGGAACTGGATTTTAAATTGTATTTAATTTTAAATAGCTTCAAATTAAATTTTAAAAGGCCCATGTGACTAGTGGTACCTTATTAGACAGCACAGGTCGAAATCTACAAAGTGGCACTGCAGCATTTGAACCCAGGTCCGCCGACTCCAAGTTCAGTGTTCTTGTGGTATCCTTGGTTTGTCCAAGATAAGCTCAATTATAACCCTCTAAATGTCTGAATTGCCCATTTTCCCCATATATGGAGAACTCAGCTGTACATTTTTTCAGTGTGTGAGTTACTCTTGATAAAAATCTAAGGTGCATAACTCCACCAGTAAAGCAGAGCTAAGAGCTAAAGCTACAACCCAGATCATTCACCATAAAAGTCCTCATTGCCTGTGAATCCCCTCAGCCTCTCAGATTTCCTCTGCCAGAGTTGATGATTCTAATTCTTTTCTCAATAATCCGTGTCTTGACAATCATAACACAGAATTCTCCAGGGCTTGCTTTTCTTACTATCTTGGCAAAGAAAAAGCTATCTTAGGGGATATTCTTGATAGGAGGGATAAAGCTATTGCCCTAATTTCCTTTAGTGCAAGCTATGAAGACCACTGCCTGGATACATTTATTATTGTTAATTATTTCAGGACCAGTCTTGTGATGGATGTAAAGAAGAGAAATGACGTGTGAGTCTTGATAGCAGCTGCCTTTCGGCAGTCAGGAGGATGGCTAGAGAGGAGGATCAAGCAGTCAGGTGTGGGGAGCACAAACAAACCCTCAGTTTCACCTGAAGAAACGAGGGTAGGGAGAAGAGGAGACCAATCATCTCAGGGTAGGGACGTCCAGCACATTCCCGGTGATGCATGGGGTCTCTTTACACTCTTTACACCCAGTGTCTGAGCAGAAGCAGTGAAGTCAATTAAGGACCATGTGATCCGTGGGAAATGAGATGGGGTTGATTACAGATAATGTTAACCTCTGGTTGCCTGGAGCCTGGCCTGAAAATCCTTCTTTGGCTTCCACCAATGTGCTCCCAAATCAACCTAAAATGATTTATGATGGGAAAGTATTTTTTTGTGTGAGTTATATTCTAAAGCAGTAGTTGGGTATGATCAAAATTACCCTAGAGGGAATTCCCTGGTGGTCCAGTGGTTACGACTTCACACTTTCACTCCTGAGGGTTGCGGGTTCGATCCCTGGTCAGGGAACTAGGATCCTGCGAGCCGTGTGGCATGGCCAAAAAGTAAAAAAAAAAAAAATAAAGTAACCCTAGAAAATCCCCTAAATGACCCATAGAGAACAGTTTTTATGATTTTGTGTTTGTAGCCCTGCATAATATTGTATGTGTGCAAATAATTTATATATATGCTAAAGTTCATTAAAAAACAAAAGATTTCCCGTGCAAAATATATTTTAATTACTCTGTTTCTGTTCTTCTTTTTTTTTTTTCTATTTCATTTTTGGCCAAGTACCTCTACTTGATTTCACAGAAGTTAAATGTGTGAGTGATAAAACTCTAATCTGTTTTCTTGAGTCTATGTGTGGTATTTAATTTCCATGATGGGATTTTAATGATTCTGGACCATGATCACCGACGCTATCCTTCTGAATATCTGTCCTCAGCTTCTAGGACAGGAGACAAATACTGGCGCTGAGAATATCCCCTGGAAGTGGTTTGTGGACCACTGGTTCTTTGTGGGCACAATAGACATTATACTGAATAACAAAAAGCTGAAGGCAGAGAGTATGGACATGAAAGTGTTGAGTGCTTACTGTGCGTCAAGCACTGTTCTTTGTAGTTGACACATATTGTCTCATTTAATGATGACCAGTGTAGTCAGGCCAGTTGTTGGCCCTTGTGACTCGTGGTTGACCTTCATTGGAATTGATGCATAGTGAGGCCAAATGCACAAGTAAGACAGCTGAGTAGGTGTTGAAATTGTGGGGATTGATGAGAAAGGATGGGTGGCACAAAACTTTGCATCATGTTCTAAAAATATCACTGTGAAAGTGAGTCTTAGAAATAGGCACACATCCATTGAATGAGGAAAATTGGAATGTGTGAACTTAAATGGAAAATATTGAATACCCGTGGCAAAGAGTGGTATAAAAGCAGTCATGGGGCTTCCCTGGTGGCACAGTGGTTACGAATCCGCTTGCCAATGTAGGGGACACAGGTTCGAGCCCTGGTCCGGGAAGATTCCACATGCTGCGGAGCAACTAAGCTCACACGCCACAACTACTGAGCCTGCGCTTTAGAGTCCATGAGCCACAACTACTGAAGCCCGCGCGCCTAGAGCCTGTGCTCCAGAACAAGAGAAGCCACTGAAATGAGAAGCCCGCGCACCGCAACGAAGAGTAGCCCCCGCTCGCCGCAACTAGAGAAAGCCCGCACACAGCAATGAAGACCCAAAGCAGCCAAAAATAAATAAATAAAATAAATAAATTTATTAAAAAAAAAAAAAGGCGGTCATGCTGTGCATGAGACAGTGAAGGGACACACAGCTTCTGGTGGTATGGATATTAGAGAAAGTGGCACCACATGAGGAATTCAATCAATTCAAAGAAGGATTTAGAAAAGGTTGATAATAAATTATTTTTATTGTGGACTTCTCTTATTTGGCAGTTGGGCAATTATCTCTAAGAAAACTAGAGCCATATTTGATTCATACCAACATTCCCTGCAGAACTTTCTCCACCCCTAGTAGATGTCAGTAAGTAATTTGGGGAGTGAATGAATGAGAGAGTTCATTCATTGAGTGTGGATCGCACAGTATACATTAGAGAGTTAGAGGAAGGATGGATGGAACTATGTAGAGTGATGGGTAGAAAACAATGATGACGAGGGAAAGATGTGTTGATGGGAGGGGGAGGGGTGGTGTGGAGGATTTTATTAGAGGAGAACCTTGAGGGTTGGGTTGATCAACCTTCTTCCTCCTGAGGATTCTCTTTGCAAGTAGATTGCCATTGGAAGGGATTTTAGAGTTTTAGAGGTTAACTTTCACTTTAGAGTAGGAAAGCAATGAGGCCCAGGGAGTAAAATGACCATTACTAATACTACTACTATAATTACTCTAACTACTACTACTACTGGCTACTATTTATTGAACACTTACTTTGACCCAAGCACTGTGCAATCTTTATTTCATAAGGAATGTTATTATCATCTTATTTTGCAAACAAGGAAAATAAGGCTCCAAGTGAACCACACATCTAGGGAATGTCAGAATCATGATTGTCCCAGGCCTATCTTTCAGTGTAACCCAAGGCTGCAGTTCCAGAGCTGGAACTCAATCTCCAATTCTAGCTTTCTTTCTATATCAGTACCTTCCTAAGGTGCAAGGCTGGGCCTGGAATCTCTTCACTAATGTCAAGGAGGGAGGTAATGGCGTGTTCTACCAGACATCACTGATGTTGAGGGCTCCACAAGAGAATGACCTAATTTTTAGAGGGAGGCAAAGGATTACAGACAAACTTTCAGGGAGTTAGGGGAGTCCATTCAATAGAGGTATATAACCGTAAATTTCTAGAAATTACCCAAACACTTGATTGGATGAGTGCTAACCCAATATTTCAAGGCCTATCCTAGAGCGATGTTTCCCTCTATTTGCGGGCGGGTGGAAAACCTGTATCCATACTCAGGGTGGTGGGATGCCTCTAGCCCCATGGAAGGATTTGATCATGTCTTGGGCTGACTGTAGAAGTAATCAAATGAGAACATCTTGCAAAGATTGTAGTAATCCCTCTGCTGCATGATGGTCTGGTTAATTGTACAGGCGTGGACTTCCCCCGAGGAGGCCATTACCGTGAGACACTGACATGACCCCCAGAAGGATGAGCTGCAGCAGAACTTTTTGAGATTCTGAGTAGCAAGTTTGTATTTAACACAGAGGAAGGGGAGAAGAAGAAGTAGAGAAGAAGGGTCATGGCAGTGGCGTTATCAGACTCAGGGCAAAGCAAGATGGTTTGGCTGTGATAATAACATTTTTCCGGCAGTGCCAGAAAATGTAAAGACCATGCTCTTATGATTTTATGGAGTTAGTGGGTGCTCCCTGAAGTGTGGGTGACATCCATTTTTTAATTTCATAACGTTATCTGTAACTGACATGTGATTATAATACCACAATTCTCTTTAATGCAGTCTGTAAAAACACATTGATTTTATAGCTCCCCAAACCGATTACATTAATATCTGTGCATAATTAGTTTACACATTACTAAATTACTGACAGATTAAAAGTGAAATAGTGCAGTTCATACTCAGCCGCATAACTGCCAGAAAGGAAATTAATATGGATTCAAATGGTCCTTGGAGACCTACACTGAAATAGCAGAAATCTATAAAGACTGCTTGCATTAGGAAATTTCTATCAGCAACATGTTTGTGGTTGGTGCTTTCCTAAGTCTGCTAATATGAGCTGCGTGGCGCAGGAAATGATATGTGAACGATGCTTCGGCTCTTACCAACTCAAGACTGTGTTTATTAAAAAGCAAATTCTTAATTGTGGTATTTGACGTCAAGGGAAGGTAGGCTTTCAAGTTGTAAATGAAAACTTTTGCCTTTCCTTGCTTTTGCGAATGACCTGAGTTCTAGTATTAGGACCACTGAGTTCTCTGACATTGCCTTCTCTGAGCAGTAGCGCATATTCTGTCGTCTCTCCAGCTCCCACAGGACACACACATATTGGAATTGTCTCCAGAACATTGTTTTCATTCTGCATCTCCACAATGGCCAATGTGTGTATTTGGGGGATGGGGCAGCCATGCATTAGTCCTTACAGTAAGCCTGCTTCCTGATGAGCTCATAGGTAGACCCAAGCTTTTTCTTTTTTAATTCTCTTACTCATGACATTTTGCTGCTCTTTGAACACTGCAGATCATTTGCCCAACTACAAGAGTTCAAAGATGAATTACTCTTTTCTTGCTCTGTCTGGTAAGAAACCACATTTGAACTCTTTTCCATAGGGCAGATACTTGCATTCTATTGAATTCTGAAGAGTGTTAATTCTGAAGAAGATTTTGGCTATAACCAAAGTTTAAAAAATGAGGCAAAGCAGTCACTAGCAGATATCAGGGACAAGACCCGGCATGTATTGAATACCCACTGTGTTCTAGATACTCAATGGGGTATGTTATTGAGATTCTGAACACTGTAACCCCCATAGTAATTCTGTGAGGGAGATGTCGTTAGCTCCATCTCATCAATGATGAAAGTTGCTCAGAACGGTATAGTAACTTCGCCAAGTTCACACAGTTAATGAAATAGGAGACTCAGCTTTTTAATTCCTTACTGTCAGCTTCCGATGCTCAAGCAGGAAGTGAGGATACAGATACTAAGAGGAAAGGACAATTCTGGAGGCGCTAACGATTGTCCATGAGCCCAGGGAAATGGCTCCTCTGTTAAAAGCTCAGGGCTTAAAAATCTCTCGCTGAGTATTCATATCATTCTACCATATATTGTTATCTTTATTATTATATTATTTATCATTTTCTGCATAACGAATTACCCCCAAACTTAGTGACATCAAAATATATATTATCCCACAGTTTCCATGGGGCAGGAATCTAGGTACAGCTCAGCTGGGGCCTCTGCCTCATGATCGCCCATGAGGCTGCAGGCAAGGTACTGGCCAGGGCTGCTGTGGTCTCAAGGCTGGAGTAGAGAAGGACCCACTTCCAAGATCACTTAGGGGTTGTTGGCAGGATTCAGTTCCTCATGGCTGTAGGACCGGGTGCCCTCAGTTCCTTGTCACGTGGGCCTCTCTAGTGGCGGTGGGGGGAAGAGAGAGAGACAGAACAATCAAAATGAAAATCACAGTCTTTTATAACCTAATCTCAGAAGTGACATGCTATCAGATCACTTTGGCTGCATCCTATTTGTTAGAAGCAAGTCACGGGGCCCAGCCCACATTCAAGAATATAAATCCCAGGAAGCAGAGCTCACTGGGAGTCAGATTAGAAGCTGCCTGCCACAACCACTAATTCACTTATTCATTATATAGTTTATGTTTATTTTATCAACAAATAATAATTGATAACTTACTGCTGTATCAGTTTTCATATTTGGAACTAAAGAGACAGGCGAACAAATAATATTACAAAAAGTTTCAGTAATAGAAATAACAAATAGAGACAGCGCTTAGTATGTGGCAGGCAACACTATAGGTACTTTGCACGTATCAACACACTTAATCCTTTTAATAACCCTATGAAGCAAGTGCTGTTATTATCCCTAATTTCCATATGAAGATAACAGAGGTACAGAAATGTTAGGTAACTTTGCAAAGCCATCCACCTAGCAAGTGGCAGAGCAAACATTCAATCCCAGGTGGTGTGTGTTCAGATCCTCTTCTTTTCTTAACCACTAAGCTATATTCCTCCCTTACTTTAATATTTTCTTGGGGGGACTTGTAGAAAAATAGATTGGAGGTGAGTAGATGTAGAAGCAGGAAGATTCATTCCAGGATTATTGCAGAAGCCCGGGAAAAAGGAGATGGTGGCTTGGAATAGGATGGTGGCAGAGGACAGGGAGAGAAGTGAATATTATTGAAATAAAATTTAAATGTGGAACAACAAGGATTTCTGAGGGGTTGGAAGTTGGGTTGTAGAACACAGAGCTAAGCATGGCCAATAGGTATCTGGTATGAATACTACATGAACATGTGAAGTGATTGGCCTTTGAGAGGAGGCTGGACATTTTCTCTGTTGCAGCAGGAGGGCAGAGGAGAAAGAATGTTATCTCCTATTCCCGCCATAGAGCAGATGGAGAAACTGATGCTTACGTAGGCTAAATCACTTTCCAATAATCACACAGTCATTAGAACCAAAGAGATTGCTTGGTCCTCTTGATTCGCATTTCCTAATCAATGGAACACAGTAGAACAAGAGGCTCTGCAAATGTCCTCCCATAAGTGGCAGTCTTTAGTGCTGTTCACCAAATGTTTCTGGCTTTCCTCCTTCCAGGCGCCTGGTAGAATTACACCTCCTTGCCTCCTTTGAAGTTAGGATGGCCATGAGATTTGCTTTAGCCAATGAAATGCAAGTGAAAGTAGCAGCTATCACTTCCAGATGGAAGCTTTAAAGCCAGTGTTTGGTTTACTATGGCCCCTTTCTCTGCTACTGTGATCATGTTGAGGTGGAGACTCCTTTAGCTGGGGCCTCTGAGTGATTTACATGTCTTGAGTCCCCTGATAACTTGAATTGGACATGGAACATGAAGAAGAAATGAGCTTTGATTGGGTTAAGTCAATGAGAATTGGCAACTTCTCCAGGGTGTCAGGTTCTCCAGAGAAACAGAAGTAATAGGGATGGGTATATATATATATATATATATATATATATATGTATATGTATATATATATACATATATATAAAAAATCTCTCAATGAATGAATATATATATATATATATATATATATATATATAAAATCTCTCAATAGATAGATGAGAGAGAGAGATTCATTTCAAGAGATTGGCTCATGTGATTATAAGGACTGGCAACTCTGAAATTTGTCGAGCAGACCCATGGTCTGGAAAATCTGGCAGGAATCAGCGTTATAGTGAGTCTGAAGGCAGTTTGGAGGCAGAATTCCTTCCTTTTTGGGAGACCTCAGGCTTTTCTCAAGGCCTTCCATTGAAAGGCCCACCCACATTATTGAGGGTAATCTGCTGTACTCAAAGTCTACTGACTTAAATGTTAACATCTAAAAAAATAACTTCAGAGAAACATCTAGAATGGTATTTGACCAACCAACTGAGCACCATAGCCTAGCTGAGTTGACACATAAAATTAATCATCACAAGGGCTGTTTGTTACCACAGCATTACTCAGTCCGTCCTGACTGATACTTGCTCTTATGCCTCATCCCCTCCAAAGGGAATGGAGTTTAGACTCAATAAACAAAGCACTGTCATTATGAGAACTCTACTTTTGAAAGTGTTAATTTAGTTCTTTAAAAAAATATGACATCATTGGTCCTTGTTCATGGAACTGTGGATGGATGCTGGAGAATCACAGGACGTGCTCTAAGCAGGAGACAAATATACAAATAGATACCAGTCACTTCTGGCTACAAAATCCAAGTACACGCTAAAAATGATAAATCAGCATCTCCAAGAGTGAGTGAGCAGTCTGAGAGCCATCTGCTGAAGAACACTTGGTCCATAAATGGGTTAACAGGGATTCAGGTTCTCAGGAGACTGCTAATGAAATAGTCACAGAAAGGATGTTCAAAATGATCTCACCTGGCTGTGGTTGCCATGGAAACTCATTTCTCTTATTTATGTTTCTCTTCCCTCTCTTCAAATTACTAATAGTAATGATTTGTCCAGTTATTAAAAAAGACAAGGAATAGGCCATGTGAACTCAGGCAAGAAATGAAAAGTGAAAGGGAGAGAAAAGAATGTTAAATAGAAAAATGGATGCATCACTGAAACAGTTTCAATTAGCTGGTTTACTCCCTCCACTTAGATGTAAATGTTTGGTGGTTTGGAGTTTCAAAGAAAGTAGGGGAAAGGCTTCTAATTTGAGAAGGAAAGTCTTCAAAGATTTCTATTCCTTATTTTCTTTAAGACTAAGACCTCAAAATGAACCCTCCTCAGAAAAGGTTTGTATATCCGTTTGGATGTTTAAATCCCATTCCTGCCCTCACATCATACACATATCCTTATCTGTGACCAATCCCTCCCTCACTTCATGTCAATACACCACTGTTCATTGTGTCTTTCTTGATGTCAGCATGTCTGACTTGGATTGTAAGCTTCTAGACCAATGGTTCCTAGGTGTTTGAGGTCATAGAACTCTTGAGAATTTCACAGAATCCATCATCTCCTTGCAAAATGCACATGGGCACAATCATGTAGAAGTTGGCAATTTCATGAGGTTTAGGGACCTCCTAAAATCCATTCAAGAATTTCAAGTAGAGAATCATTGTCTTAAAGGAAAGGTACCATGCAGATATGTACCATGAAAGGTACATTGTCTTAAAAGAAAGGTACCATGCAATCCCACGGGATTGGGGGATAATTTTATTTTCTTGTGAGTTGCTTACACCTTGTTCTGAGACTGCATTCCTACTTCTTTTTTTTAACACAATGGCTTTTACTTAGATGATGCATTCAGACTCTTAAGGCATTGCTAGGAGCATTAATCAAAGCATTATTACCAACCTTCCAAAGAACAGTAGATGATGTAGGTATACAAAACTGGGCTGTAGATGAACTGAGCCAGGTGGACAGGACTTATAAGAGCTGTGGGAGCAAAAATCTTTTTATCTGTCTCTCCCCTCCCCCCACCTGCCACAATTTACCTTTTTCTGCTATAGGTAAATTGCAGAGACAAATTGTGGTTAATTGAGTTGCATCATTTTTTTAAATTTTTTAAAATTTTCTGGCGGTACGCGGGCCTCTCACTGTTGTGGCCTCTCCCGTTGCGGAGCACAGGCTCCGGACGCGCAGGCTCAGCGGCCATGGCTCACGGGCCCAGCCGCTCCGCGGCATGTGGGATCTTCCCGGACTGGGGCACGAACCGGTGTCCCCTGCGTCGGCAGGCGGACTCTCAACCTCTGCGCCACCAGGGAAGCCCGAGTTGCATCATTTTTATAGATCTCTTAGGACATTGATTGGTAGAGTGACATAAACAATACGTAACAATGTTTTGTCAAGAGAAGATGAAAGGAACCAGCATTTACTAAGTCCCTGCCTCATACTAGGCATGTGTAGCATCGCATTTCACTCCCACCGAAACCTAAGAAGTAGATTGCATTGTCCTCATTTTGCAGTCCTCAAAGAAACGGCCCTTTTGAAAATTGAAGTAACTCATCCTGGTTTACCTGACTCATATGTGCAAGGTGTGGGATTTTAATCAAGATCTGTCTGGGTCCCATTGCTGTGTGTGGTTACAACATATTCTTCACAAGATGAGACACCGGTGTGGAAGTGTGCTTCCGTGGGGGAAGGCAGGCTTCCCTGAACAGACCCCCTGTCAGACGGACAGAGAGTTACTGGGTTAAGAACCTCTTCTAACAGTGCTTGGTGGTCAGAACACAGGCTTCGAAGTCCAAAAAAGGAGGTTCTTACTAACATATAAGTTATTTACCATCTATAAGCCTCAGTTTCCCCATCTGTAATAATGGAGATCATGATAGTACCTAGGTGTTAGATTTTCAAAGGGAATATAAAAAGTGATGTATTATAGAAAACAATGTGCCTAGCACCATGCCTGTCTCATAGAAAGAATTCAAATGTCGATTATCAGTATCCTTGTTCCATGGAGAAGCTTCCACTGCCAAAGATCAGGATGCACTGTATCCTGAAGGTCCATCAAGATTCACTGTAGTCTTGAAGTCAAAGAGGTGTCACAAAGGTTGATCTTCGTCTTGCTGAGCTCTGCCCTGGGTAGTGTCTGAGGTCCACTGGCCACGTAAATTAAACTCAAAAGTTTTTCCCAGCTGAACTGTTGTAACATTATTGGTGGCAGTTTAGGAGAAGTTCAGAGAGTTTCCATTTTTTCAAGAACTGTACCTTAATTTATTCAACATGTATTTTAAAAATGATTTCCCCTTATTATAAAAACAATATTTGCTCAGTTTTAAAATTTTGTTACCAACATACAGTTTTCTGCAGTCCACATTACTTCTTACAATCTCTTAGATTCAGTCCACACCTCTCACTTACCTTGTCTGCTGGAAATTATAAGAATTTGAATTTATAATGCTTGACTCTCAGCCTTATCTTTAAAAATAGAAAATAAGCATTTCAAGTTACTTCATCAGGAAGGAGGAACATCCTGGAAAGTTTAGTTACATGTAGGGAAAAAAAAGCTATTTCATACAATTCCATCCCTGATTGTTTTCTCTCATTTAGCCCAGAAGAGAGTAAAGAGAGCCTCAGTATAAATTCTGCTCTTAGCACTCATAAAGTTAAAAGTAAGCAATTACATTTCACTTTACAAGATATATACTAAAATAAATTGCAATGGATTGAAGAGTTAAAATATTTATAAAGACATAGAGAAAAGACCAGAAAATACGCACACACCACACTTTTGTCTTAACTTAGGTCATCCCTAAAAGATGTTACTGGATACAGAGAATAGGGTGGGAAGGAGTTCCTGTTTGAAACTGCAAATGCAATTCTGTATCATCTGAGTTTGTTTCAAAGAACTTCAGCAATTTCTTAAAAGTTATGAATAAGTTTTAAAGGACTTTCTGTTAAAAAGGGCAGAAGAGAAACGTCTGGCTCCTGTGTCATCTCTGAAATTAACAAAAAACAAAAGGAAACAGAAACAGAAAAAGAATCTTCACTTTTATGAAACTGCAACTCAGGAAAGGGTCCACAGGTACTCTAAGGAGTAGGAGTGAGAAGGGAAATCTTCTGCAGACCTTGGATGGAATCAAGAGAATCCAGGGTTTGCCAGAGTAGGGACACACACACACACACACACACACACACACACACACACACACACACACAGGTTAAAGAAAGTGTTGAAGAGAGAGAACACAAATTAAAAATAATTCATAGGGCTTCACTGGTGGCGCAGCGGTTGAGAGTCCGCCTGCCGATGCAGGGGATACGGGTTCGTGCCCCTGTCCAGGAAGATCCCACATGCCGCGGAGCGGCTGGGCCCGTGAGCCATGGCCGCTGAGCCTGCGCGTCCGGGAGAGGGCACAGTGGTGAGAGGCCCGCGTACCGCAAAAAAAAATAATAATAATAATAAGAAGAATACATAAAATTACCATCCTTAAACAATAGTAACATTTTAATTTCACATTCATATTTTAAGTATTCATACGTTTTATTTTAAATGTTTAACAAAATGATGTTGTACCACATATACTCTTTTGAAACCTTTTTTCCAGTTGGAAAAATATCATGAAAATTATTATTAAATATTACTTCCTACATTTTAAATAATTACTCATTCCTCTATTCTTATATATATAGAAGGGGTTCTTTTGTTTGTTTTTTGTTCTTTACTGCCTTTAGTATTCCAAACAATAGTTCAACAAACATCCTTATAGTTAAATTTTATTTATGTAGATCCATAATTATTTCCTTAGATAAATATCTAGAAATGGCATGGCTGGACTTATAAGCATGCCCATATCTAAGCTATTATTTGTAAAATGTTGCATCCATTTATATTCTAATCAGTATTGCGTGAGAATTTCCATTTTCTCACATCCTCATTAACATTGATTAATATAATTTTTTCAGTGCCTTTTGGATAGGTAAATTATTTGTCATTGCATTTTTTCTTTTGTGAATTGTCTATGTCATCAACTTTTTCTTATTAAATTGTTAAAACTAGTTACATATTGGGCATATTAACCCTCTGTTTAATATATGTTATATACATTTATATATATATGATATATTTAAACATGTCATCTCTTTTGTCCTTCCTCTTAGTCATAATTTTTGATGTTTTGATATTTTTTGCATTTATGTAGTAAACATTATTAATTTTTATGTGATTATTGCCTTAGGACTCAGTCTTCCCACTCCAGTATTATATAAACACCCACTTCCATACTCTTGGAGAACATCATTTCCTTTTTTTACCCTTATAAATGTCTTTTATCTAAAATGTATTCTTTCAATGGTGTGAATGGGGGACTACCTTTTCTTTGCTCCTCCAAGTGAATAGCCAGTTGCCACAATACAGAATTTATTGAATAATATATCACATCTTCTGATTTAAATGTCACTTTTATCATACACTAAATTTTTATATTTACTTGGGAATGTTTCTAGGATTTTTATTCTCTTTCATTGATCCTATACCAGCACAGGCTGATGTCATAACTTTACAATATGTTTGAATTGGTCGTAGGAGAAATTCTCCCTTATTACTCTTCTTTTCCAAACATTCTTGGTTGCTCTTATGTATCTATTCTTTCTCATAAGACTTAGCATTATTTTGTGAAGTAAAACAATGAAAAATTTAATTGAGAGTCTTTACGGTCTAATTTGGGGAGAATGTAATTATTAGTGTAATTAAGTCATTTTTCTAGGTTTCTGGAAAATAAGCAATGTTTCATAAAAGTTGAGTACTTTTTAATGGCACAGAGAGTGTGGATATAAAATTGCACTGGTTTTAGATTCCTTCTTTTTTACAAGTTTTCATGAAGCAAGTCATGCAGAAGAACTGGCAGATACCCACTAGAAAGATTAGTGAAAGAAAATGAGGTTTTATTTGGGAAAGAAAAACTTTAACTAATAAAAAGACCTGGAAAGAGATCCCATTTTAGCCGACAACTACCTGGACAATACTTTGTTCCTAGGATGTGGCCGTCTGGCCCTCTTCCTTTCTTCTTGCTATGCTCCAAAGAGCAAATGTTTGGTATTTAGGAGTCTTTTTTTCTTTTGACTTGAAAAGACGTACATGAATGATTTTACCATTGCTTTGAAACTAATCTTCTGAGGCTAGAGAAGAAATAGTTCTAAAAAACCAAATTAAATTGCACTTTTCTTTTAGATTTTATTATTTCTGCTGTTACTTAAGAATGGTGAGAAAGTTTTACAGTCTTGTGGAAAAAAGATGTAGCATTTCTTCCACAAACTACCAAAAGTAGTTAATCTATTTAAATCGTTACACGATACTTTCATAATTATGTGGATGTGGATGGAAAGGAGAGTGGGTAAGGTAGCTTTGAGTTGAAAAAAGCAGGGGGAAACCTTCGAAGGCATAGATAAAGATGTGACACATGTGATCTTGCTATATCCTATGGTTAAAATCTATTATTAAAAAATTACAAATAGCATTGGGTTTTATTTTATAGGGAATAAAAGTGTTAAGATTATAATCTTCAGATTTAACATTCATTTTTTATAGTTATTTTAGAATAGATCAACTTAAGATGCAAAAATCCCTCAGCCAAGGAAGTTAATCTCTTTGATTTTGCATTAAATCAAATGTTAAAAGTTCTTAAAATGAATTTTCTTTGTCTGGTTTAAGAAAACTAAGAAATGTACAGAAAGTTGCAGTCTTGACCCTACCACAATAATTAAAGTCCAATTTTTTACATAGCAACGTGAGGACAGATGGCCCCATGGTTCTCCTCTGAAATTCCTAGCCCTACTATGGGTGTTTCTGCTCATATGCTCTCTCTCTGAGTGAGGGTGGGTGTCTGAGTGTGTGAAATCTCCAAATGATTTTTTTTCACTTAATAGTGATGTCTGATACAGTAGTTATATGACCATCTTTTGTTTTCTTAAACCTTGAAATGGCCTATATAAGAGCAATGGAGGTATTACATTTAAAACATTCTGGCAGCCATAGTGATGCGTTTGCAACCCAAGTGACAAACTTCGCCAATTAGATTTCCCCACTAAGAGCTGGTTGTGTTAACATACTGGATTTCCTGGAATGTGACCACATTAGAAAGAAACAATTTCTACGTGGATTCTACATCAGATTTTTTTGATAAATATATGGAGAAAAGGACCCCTCCATAATTTTTCTCTAGTGTTTACAGGTATCACAGTAAGTGAAACAGCTATGCAAATAGGAAACACAATCGCTGAATTTGTTTTAGAGGTTCTCTGTTTATACAAATACACCATTCATTTGTTGTACCTGGTGGCTATTAACTGCTCTAATTGTGCTGTAGACTCGTTAATAAGTTTGTTGAAGTTGCACATTATAATTTTAAAGGAGTTAATTGAATACTAATCCAATGCACAGCACAAAAATTATTTGAACCATTCCAAGGAAAGCCGAAAATCCTACCAGCTGCCTTGGTCCTAGTTAATCCCTACCCCTGTGAAACAGAGAAAATGAATATTCAGTATTTTTCCATTTGAGTCTCTTGACATTCTATTGATTCACTTTATTTTCCCAACAATTTTCTGACAGGTTTCCCAATGTGGATTCTGTAAATTCTTTGATATGCATCTTGTGATTGCCTTTGAAAATGAGCACTGTGGCTAACTTTGGGCTGGGGCTTAGAACTCGGGAGCCCGAAGCCCTTCACACTCTGGGAGCCAGCATATTTGTAGACTTTTACTGCGTTACCATGTGATCCTCAGATCTGGGACAGAGTCAAATAGCAGAAGAGGAAGGAGGTTCAACAGGGCATAAAACCTAAGTTATGTTTGTGAAGTGGGTTACTGTTCTGGGGGATTTGGGGAGCAAAGAGAAGTGGGGGATGGCTAGACCTTAAGATTGTGCTAGTAGGGGAAAATGAAAAAAAGAAAATCACTTAAAGGCAAAAAACTAGGACAAAGAAACTAGTAGGTGTGGCAGGAAGGTAGTATCTATCCCAACAACAGTTGTAAAAGGAACAGTCCATTGAGTGTAGAAATGGCAGTGACCCGTGTAGGAGAGAGTGTAGGAACAGGTGAGTCTCACACCTTTGCAGAATCTAAGAGCTGGTCAGTTGATGTCACCATTCTAGAGAGTGCCATCAGCACACAGATAGGTGACACAGGCTCTTTCTTTCCATCCTAATGTTATCCTTTATTGGAAGAAGAGCCTCACCCTTGTAAAAACTAAGTTTGACCAGAATCTTGCAGAGTAAGGAACTGGCATGCAGATCCCTTTGCAAACCTCCTCCTGATCTGCTGTATTACCTTCTCCATCACATTTTGTCTCAGTATCTTGTAGGAGCTTAAGTTCCAGGATTTACTCAACTTTGTACCTCTTAGTGTCGAGCTCCAAGCAATGCATATAGTGTAATTGCAACAATATTGTAGAATAAGTGAATGAATGACAAAAGAGATGATCCATGATGTAGAAAATGTTCATTAGACCTGATGCCCAAATGGGGCTCCTGTTTCTTTCAGGTCAGGAGCAGCTGTATGAAGCAACTGCCCATGTGTCTGTGTATAATTGACCTTAAAGACCATATGTACAGCAAGCATTCTTTGACATCACTCTTAAACCCAAGATGCTTTTAAATGTCTTTGGAGTTGCACCTTGAAGGTAGAGATATTCTACTCTATTTTTATCCTAACACTTTGGGCAGCAGAGATCTCTGACTTCTTTACATTGTTAAACTAACTGGCCTATTCAATCAAAAATGATCAAGCTGGCTGTTTTGAGTGAGTGTTGACTTGGGCAAACAGGCTGTGAGTTTAAACAAAACCTTGATGGCTTTCCTCTCTGCCGATTATACCTCTAGAGGTGACATAATTTTGAAGTAAATGCAAAATATTCCTGGTTTGTCTTCAGGAGGTGGGAGTGGAGTTTTACAAAATAAAAATGAAAAAAGTCAATGGCACGTATTGCTTTAGGCTTTGCATAATAGCTTTTAGTTCATGCATTATCCTTCTTGGACGCAGTAGTCTCTCAGCTAATATTTGTCAATCAGTGCCTCCCCTCCCCTCCTACCAATCATAAGTTTCAGGGTGGACCGTGTCTTCTTAACTCACCACTAACTCCTTGTCTATAGCTGATCAACAAGGAATTGTCATATGTAATAACAGCTGCTGACGTTTATTCATTTTTTTAATTAACAATGATCAACAAACAATGACTTAAGGGCCGAATCTGTCCCCACTACCTGTTCTTTTTTTTTTTAAGAAAAGATTTATTCTGAAGTACACACCTTTAACAAACAATTACTCATTAAAAAAACAGACTGATAACAAAATTAGATCTTGGTTTACAGATACATTCAGCTTTTAATTGGCATAAGTTCAGAATCTGATTAATTTGATTGCCATAAGCTGTTTATGCAAGAAGAATCAGAAAGCTTACTGAAAGATCAGTTTTTAGATTTGATCCTATGTTATTTTCGCTAAACTTGGTTGATTTCAGAAACAGGAAGTGAGGGAGTTTGATCATTCAAAATTCTTATTAGTAGTTCAATTTCAATAAAATTGAAACACACGTGGAGGAATAAGCTACAACCCATATGCAGAATCTGTTCTCACTATCCCCACCTACCACCAGTACACACTACTATGATCTTTAGCCTAGACTACCGCAATAGTTTTATAACCCGATTCCTGCTTCCCTCCACAAAGGAAGATTAAACAGAACAATATTTTTAAAAACTCAAGTTACATCACAACTCTCCTTCTTAAAATTTCCAAAGACGTCTCTACTTTATAATGAAAGAAACACTCTTCATAATAAACCATAATTCCTTGCACGAGCAGACCACGTGTTGCCACTCCCACCTCAACTCTCGTCAGACTCCTATCTTACTGGCTTCTTCTTGGCCCTTTGTTTTCTTTTTTTTTAATTAATTAATTTATTTATTTTTCTTATCAGTCATCCATTTTATACACATCAGTGTATACATGTCAATCCCAATCTCCCAATTCATCCCACCACCAACAACAACCCCCCGCCGCTTTCCCCCCTTGGTGTCCATACGTTTGTTCTCTACATCTGTGTCTCGATTTCTGCTCTGCAAACTGGTTCATCTGAACCATTTTCTAGGTTCCACATATATGCGTTAATATACGATATTTGCTTTTCTCTTTCTGACTTACTTCACTCTGTAGGACAGTCTCTAGATGCATCCACGTCTCTACAGATGACCCAATTTCGTTCCTTTTTATGGCTGAGTAATATTCCATTGTATACATGTACCACATCTTCTTTATCCATTTGTCTGTCGATGGGCATTTAGGCTGCTTCCATGACCTGGCTATTGTAAATGGTGCTGCAATGAACATTGGGGTGCATGTGTCTTTTTGAATTATGGTTTTCTCAGGGTATATGCCCAGTCCCACTACCTGTTCTTGTAAATAAAGTTTTATTGGAACACAGCCACATCCATTTGTTTGCATATGGTCTGTGGCTGCTTCTAGGCAACAATAGCAGAGTTAAGTAGTTATGACAGGGACCATATGATCTGCAAAGCCTAAAATATTTTCTACCTGGCCTTTTCCAGAAATCTGTCACCAACTCCTGATTCACAAGGTGTTCTGCACTGTGCAGGCATGTCGTGGATTATCCCTTTCAATTTTCACAATAATTGTACGTGATATGTACTTCAGTTATCCCCATTTTACAGATGAGGAAATAGAGGCACAAAGAGGCTCAGTAAGAGAGTGGTAGAGCAATAAGCAGAAGCCAGTTAGGAGTAACTCCAAGTCCATGCATCTCACCACTGCCCTGCCTGCCTCTCACCCAGTGAGAGAACAGCTATCCTTGCCTTTGGCAGCGGGAAGCATTCTGTGAATACCTGGAGATGGATGTAAGGGCGTGCCTCTACTTCTCAAATGCATCACAAGTAAGTAGTGCCTCCAGTTCCCTGGCGGGACAGGCATGGCTGGGAGTGATTGAAAGCACTGTTGTTGGAAAGGTGAGCTCTCAGGCAACGTGGGAGCCAGCGAGGCACTCTAGCTGTCACCTGATGGCTCTATGAACACTAGGGAAGGGTGTTTGGTGGCCTCATCCCAGGACCCTCTGTGCTGGGTGGCAGTCTCCTGTAGCTCTTCCAAGACTGAAATGGAAAACTTTCACCTCCTACCAAGGCTGGTGCCCCCCAGTCTGCGGAGACTCCGATGGGTGCAGGGGAATTTCATCTTAAGTCAGAAAGAGAGGGGACACAGAGGTCAACAGACAAATAGCTGTAATGTGAGTGGACTTCTTTCATTTAAAAAAATTTTTAAACCCCTCCGCTAATGACTTGGTGATTTTCACAGTAGTAAATGTGCTGACTTAAAAAAATCCGTGGGAGGTCAATAATTTTCCCTCCGCCTGTCACTGTGCTGATTGTGGTTCCGATGCACCTTAATTACAGTACCCACAGGTGGAGTATTATACAGTGTTTACATTAATCAGAATAGATTTACCGAGGGAAATAAAACTGCCCGCTTCCTTAGCGTTGCACTCTTATCAGGCAGCAAGGGGGCTGGCGGGCTTCTGGGTTAATGCCCGGAGCTGAGATCCCGCCTCGTAGTAGCCAATGGTCTGAGAATGTCTCCATCCTAAGCTGGAGCCCTGTGCCAAACCAAGGAATCAGAGGAAAGTTCCAGAAATTGGATCTTCAGGATTATTAGAGCAGAGGGGGAAAGTGTGTGTGTGTGTAGAGAGAAAGAGAGAGAATGAGAGAGATTGTGCAGTTGTTTAAAGAACTGATTTTCCATTGTCTGTGGCCATGGGGACAAGAGGAACCCAGGTCATGGAAGGGCATCCCCCCAGGTCTTATTTTTGTACAGGGAGGAAGAGGAGGATAGAACCTCCACTGGGAGCTGAAGAAAGTATACTCCGCCATCCAGTTGGGAGGAAGAGGGCTAGGTTTTGCTGTTGTTGTTTATTCTATTTTATTTGTTTTGTGAGTTTTACATAAGGCTTTACGGTAAAGTTGATTAGAAGGGAGGCCAACAGCCTCCCCTCATCCAGAGGGGCAATTTAGATGGGTGGCTAACGCCTCCAACTCCTCACTTAATCTCCATCCTTCACATTCCTCATCCACAAAATGGGCTTCATAGTATTACCTGCCTCACAAGGTCACTCTGGGGGTTTATTGAGATAATATGCATAAAGCGCTCATAACAGTGCCTGGCACATAGTAGGTGCTCAGTTAAAGTTAGCTATTATTTTCAGAAGTTGTGAACGTGGACTTTTAGAGGCAGTGAAACATAGTCTGTAGTCCTGTCTCTACTAGTTAAAAGTAGTGATGTTATCCAAGTTACTAAACTTCTCTTGGCTTCAGTTTACCCATCCATAAAATGGGGATAATAGTACCTTTAATGAGGGCTGAGTACAAGAGACTTCGCATATAGTGAATCCTCATAAATATTAGCTATTAGCAACAAATTGGAGTGTTTTCTAATCTTTAGGAAATGACAGGTCCTAAGTGCCTGATCAAGTTGTTGAAGTGATTTCTTTCTTCTCAACGTGGTATTTAAGTCCCTAGTCTTTCCCAGCAGGTCACGCCTGGGTTCTTGGTTCGGTCTAGACTTGGCTAATGGAGTCCCTGAGCACAGTCTCCATCCTAAAAAAAGAGCTTGCAAAACCGTAGTGTGTACTTGAGAGGGAAAGCCCTGGGGAGGTTCCGAGGATGACGCAAAGCCAGAGGAAAACATTTCAGTGGAAATAATCCATGCACATTTCAGAAGCAGGTCCTTGAATTGGCCCTGTTCAAGAAATGGACAAAATGCTGGAGAGTTATATATTTTGAAAAGAACTCGCCCATCCATCTTTGAGAGTCACAGCCCTGTCACTATTGTGCACAGCAGTCGAGCCTCCCTCTGGGCAGGACCAGAGCCAGCAGGCAGGGAAGGCCCAAGGTGACACGTTAAAGGCAGCTCCAGGCCCTCCGGGCTTTGGGTCCATCCTCACCCTTGCTGAATAGCCTTTCTGCAGGAGCGATTTTAAGGTTAAAAAATGTCCAAAGAGGAAGGAAGGGGGGAGAGAGAGGGAGGGAAAACCTCACTCTTGTCTCTCCACCCGGCCTCATTTACTCTACTTTCATTAGTGAAACGTGAACCCCACGCATGACGTGAGGGAGTTCCCAGACAGAACAGGACTTTGCCATCCTCTGCTGGATCATTCCTTCTTTATGCTGTCGCTTACTTCGGCCTTTCCTCACCCACTGTCATAACCACACAAGATGCTCATGGAGACCCATTGTTATGCTGGGGCACTTGGGTGATCTAATTGTAAAAGGTCCAAACCTGTCAAACTATTACTTCTGGCTTCTGTGATCCAGTGAGAACCCCCCTCCCCTGCTGCCAGGAGTAGCTGCTCAGCTGGGACTGGACTTGGCCTGGCAGGGAGGACATTGTGTGGACACAGTCCCTGTCTCACCTAGAGCCCTCTTTGCCACTTGCAATGATATTGTTTCATTTCAGTGCTTGCAGCTAAAGCTGACCTTCCTTTGCATTACAACTAGTTTCATTAACACCTTTTTCTTTCCTTCCTCGGTGTGAGCTTTTGTCATTTGGTTTTGGTGGCCAGATTGCTTGAGGGGACGGTACAGCCAACTGGGGCGCTACAGTGGGCACTGTGGCGGTATTTACAAAAGACTCAGACGCAATTCCTGCTTCTCCATTCCCATTAGAACTTCAACAAAATAATATTAACAGAGTAAACGACTCACTGATATTTAGAAATCTAGTGTTCTAGAACCAAAATGGATCTGAGGGATTATAAAGCATTAAGCCCTCATTTTAAAAATGAGGAAAGTGAGGTAAGTCACACGGTGCATGGCTGAGCTGAGTTCTTCGATACCTAGCCTCCAAATAAGGGCTGCCCTGAGGCTTCCCATGATCCAGAAGAGCTATTTTGCCGTGAATCTGGAGCACGGTCTCAAGATACATAACTAATTTAAGTCCGTGATAAATATTAGACCATTTTAGGATGATCTGTTTAGTCTTTTAATCCAGATAAACAGTACCCTGTCTACAATAATGGCTTCAGAGCTATGGCGTTAGTGGACAGAGAGGAATAATTAGCATAGTATTTGCTTGTATGTAAGTGGGGCTTTCGTGTTTGAAATCACTTGGTAGAACAGAGTCCTTGAAACCGTTGTGAACAATGATCATAGAGAAAGAAAGTGCTGGACTCTCTGGCAAGAAAATGTTTGCCGCACAAAAATTCACTTGGGCAGGAAACTTCACCAGTTATAAACTGGCGGCATTTCCAAATGAGTGGCATTTTACTTTATGGCTCTCTGCATCACGCTCGGTCACTCCGAAATGATTATATAAGGGACTGGTTTTATTACGTGAGCTCACTTGGTACCTCTGCCTCCAGGGTGTCCTGGGGGAAGACAGGGTAGGGTGGTTGATTAAGAGGACCCAAACTGAATTTCTAGACCTGATTTGTGACCCTGCTGCTGCCTCTCAACAGCTGTGTAACTGGGCATATTCCTCTGTCTCTGTTGATTTTCGGTTCTGGTCTAAAGACTTTGCACTAGAGAACTTAATACACGGCCAGATTTAGTAAAAACCAAAACATAAAAAACACAGGCATCTAGTTAAATTTGCGTGTCATACGAACGGTGAGCTTTTTTATGTATAAGTAGGTCCCACACAAAGTTTGGGACATTCTTATACTAAACAACTTCATTATTTTTCTGAAATTTAGCTGGGTTATCCTGTATTTCATCTGGCAAGCCTAGTCTGTAAAATCCTTTGGACCTTAAAATTGAACTCTGTCATGAACATATCTGACTTTGTTTCTAAGAGAGAATGGGCCTGCTCAGTGAGGGGAGGGGGAGAGAAGCAGTCCCCTGAAAATACCAGCCAATTTCCAGTGTGCAAAGGGACGACGGTTCACAGCGTCCAGAGGAACAGTGTTTTAGAAAACTCTCTTCATTTTGAGAGGTAGCCCCTGAGGACACAGCAGGCTCCTCAAGGCCCAGACCCCAGCTATGGCTGCAGAGCCAGACCTCAAGGGTCCAGGTAGCTCTGTCCCCCGAGCTGTTTCACTCGTAGGCAGTGCTGTGCCCAATGCCCTAGAGAGAGCTGGGTGAAGAAGAATCACTTCTAGTCCTTACTGTACACAGAAGCAATCACAGTTAATCCTGGCTCTGTGCCATGAGGCACGGAGGACCAGAGAATCCCCACAACAGAGACCTAAACAAACCATCCTTTAGTGGAATCCAGGAATAGTTGTGGGCCTCCTCTTTCTCCCTAGGTGACGTGGAGATGGCACCCACCTCAACCTGTTTTTGTTTGGAGCAGGGTTGCAGGAGGCAGGGGGACGGGGATCAGCAAGAGAGAGGGAAGGGAGGGGAGTCGCTGGAAGTCAGTGTTGCAGGATGGAAATTGCAGACGGCAAAAGGCCTGGTGGCTGGAGGTGGGGTGAGAATAATAAGATTTACAACATAGCTTTAAAAAATATTTGCAGGTAGCGCTTTACCCTGTGTTACAGTGAGGGCCCTCCCTTAAGAGTAATGACCACCTCTTCGGTCCATTTAGTTTGTGTCTTTTACAGTCTATCAGAGATGAGTTTCCTGGAGTCTGGGATCCCACTCAAGGCTGTGTGGAAACATGCAGAAGTGTGTTGATTCCATTTCCACAGTCCTCACATTCTGCCCTTGAGAGGGGCCCTCCACTGATTTCTGGAATAGATGGGCAAATGACCCCAGTGTCTCCAAAAGCACTTCTGAATACCCACCCTCCCCGCCACACACAGACACACACACGCACACGCGCACGCACACGCACACACACACACACACACACACACACACACGCAGCCAGGACCCGAATGAACGGGGACACCCAGACAGCTCCCATGAATTCTACATAACCTCCATAAAGAAGCACGCAGAGCCCTGGTGCGAAGACAACGCGGTTAGGCTACAATGCTTTATAGACAGAGAGAAAGGAGGAAAACAACTCTTTGCTTTGGATGCAAATAAACTCAGCTTCACCTTTAAAGCTGAAAACCTGTGCCCTTGGCAAGACGTCTGGGGACAGTTCCAGAGGTATTAATCTTACTCCGTTTACAAGTTAAATAGGTCTTTCGAAACTGTTTCTGTAGCACTGCTTTTTCTCTCCAGCACAATCTCCCTCTCTCTCGCCTTTTTAGTACAGTCCGAACTCCCCAGCCGCGGGAAGCCCCCGGGAACGGAGGTCGGGGAACCGACTCGGGTGGATTTCCGAGCCACCCGCTGGCTGCGGGGTCGGCCAGCAGATGGCGCTGTGCCGCACAGTATGGACCCTGCGTGCCGGCCGGCGCAGGAGCGGGCAGACTGCTCAAAGTTTCTAGTGCCATTCCTGGACCGAAACAAATGTTTGTGGAATTAAGTAGTGATTTCCTTTAGTCTGCGCGACTCTTACTGGCTGTGTTTTCAGGCTCTAGATGTTAACATATGCCATATATTGCTTTTTTCGGGGGGAAATCGGGGGTTTCCAAGCACATTTAAACCCATCCTAACTGCTCACGTCAGCTAGTCAAGGGCTGCATTTTCTGATAAAAATAACCCAAAAAACTTCCTTATTAAGAGCTAAAATGGTTTGGAAGACAAAGAAATGCTGGAAAATGTAAGTAAACAGAGCACCTAAGATTTTTCTTAGAGGGGGAGGGGGATTCTTTTAGCAGACTCAAAAATAAAGCATGAAAGTGGACAGCATGAAACTCAAGGCTTGGGTGGAAAAAGGGTCAGGTCGCTGGCTGCCGGGCTTGGGAGAGCTGGAGTTGCCTTATATGATTGCTGGAAACACTTGGGTGCAATGACCGTATGTATATAATTGTGGAGAAAATTTAGGAGATGTGCTGGTCTTCAGGGCACAGCCAGAAGGCCATGGGTTTTCAGAACCAAGTTAAGCAGCCATGGATTACGGTGATAGGAATTGTCAGTGCTATTGCTCCACGGGGCCAAGTGGCCCCATTAGTTAGGGCTCAGTATGTATTTAATGTTGTCATAAAATCCATCTTCTCAAAGTAAGCAAGGCAACTCTGTGTGCATCTCCAGCAGGATGTATGCAGCTTTGTTTGGGATAATGGATTTGACGTGACTAAAAACGGTGGGGATTAGATGGACCTGGCACGGATAAATATGACTAATTGTCATCTTGCATCAGCATAAACATGGCTAGCACTGCAGACTAGGACAAGATGGGGAAGCCAGGGAGTTTGGGCGGGACGAGGCGCTGCAGAATTGATCGTAACTGATTGATAAAGCAGGGGTGGAACAGAGCATGGAGGAGGTTTTCCCTTATGTGTGGATGTGAACAGAGCTTTTTTAGAATTTCCAAGCACTTTATTGCTTAAATTGGACTGTGTGTTGCCGCCCTGCCGAGTGAGCACACAGCTGTCTGCTCCGTGCAGAGTAACTTTGGGCTTCTCTTTCTTAAATGCTGATTAAACTTTTGAAACTGGCAGAACGTCCCAATTCATCTTTTACACAAAAGAATAGGTTTTGAAATCTTGTTTTAGACTTTTCAGAAGTTTTCAGCAAGTGACCCAATTATATTATTTCTGTTTGTATACATAGATAATGTTTAACTTTCCTGACCTGTTTTACTATTTTTTTTTGTAAATCAGCAGCTATGGCTACATGGAATTTTTTTTTTTTTTAGATAATGAATAAATATTTCTAGTACTGAAATACATCCTTTTAAAGTAAGAAATATTCTCAGACTTTGAAACTTAATCATTTGAAACAGTAATTATATTTAAGGTAATTAAATAATATGATGAGGCATATTCATTTACCAACATACAGTTTTTCAGTTGATGCTGTTTTTCTCACCTGTTTCCATTTTTTAAGCTAAAGTTCAAACCAAATGTCATTTATTATGTCAATGTATGCTGTTTATACCATGAATATTGTTAACATAGTGAAATGAAACTTTAGTTCTGCCACTAATAGCAATATTTAAGCCTTACCAAATATTATAAACATTGCAAATTCTATCCATAATATCCAGAAGCTGATTTTGGATCAAATTTAGAGCTGTCTTTCAAACAGAGCCACATTAAATTTAAAATTAGTCAAGGATTACAGTTTGCTATGAAGAATGTCTCCACCTCCAATATGAGCAAATGTCAGCAAAGTGAAAGGGGAAAAAAAGAAAAGAAAAGAAAAGATGTGATTGTTTTGACACAAGTGAGAGAAGCTTAGTGTTGCTTCATTTTTAACCTCACTTCAAATTATCTTTTAACCACCCTGATATTTCTGCATGGAGATAATCACATCTCATCAGCCTTCTCAAAACCCCGTAGCTCCGTACCCAGAGCTAACGCTCCTTGTTAAATCATATTGCTAAACAAAATGTTACAGGTCCCGCAGCAGACAGATGAAAAGCAGCTTTGCTGAACGGCCTCTTTTTTTTTTTTTTTCCATCATTCAATTTTATTTTCTTTCCTTGGGTAATTTTAATCTTACATAAGGTATGCGAATGTTTTCCCTAGAAAGTCAGGACATGAGTTTTAAAAAGGTAAAAGCAAATCTGCCCTATAGATGAAGATAGAAACCTGTTGAAATGCTCCTGGGAAAATAATAAACACAGGGATTCACAGGCACATTTAATAGAAGAAAATCCTTCTTAAAGGTTCTTCTGAAACATGGGACTTCAGGAGAAGAAAAAGTGAGCCTGGTTTTAAACATACACAATCGATTATTCCTTAACATCATTTAAGAATTCACATATCATTGAGGTTTAACAAACACATGAAGAACACTGGGCTTATTTATTTTAGCAGTTTTGCATCTGCAGATGTAAAATCAAAAACCCTCTGGTTAACATTTGAAAAACTGGTAAATAAATGACTGACTGCCTTATCTTTATACAATTTGCCTTAACTTCACTTCCTCTCACTTTGTCATTTAATTTGTACAAAATCAGTATCCAAATCAGAGTGACTATCATCTATTAGTCCCCCTGGTGACAGAGGGCAGGGCATTGTTGTAGCTGAGTTAATAAAGCAGAAACACAAGCCTAATTACTGGGGAGATAAACCATGCTGGCAGGGGTTACCTTCCTCAAGGTCTGGAGCTATCTGTACCCAGACATTTCGTAAGGAGAGTGTGTGTGCTAAGGACAGACAGAGACCAAACAGGTGGGGTGTGTTTGTTTTCAGAGAGCAATACTGATAAATTTCAGAAATTGTCTTCCTAAGAGGATGGTGTGGTAAACTGTGCATATACATGAGGCAGGAAGGGGAGGGGAGCAAGTGAATATTCATTAATCAAATGAGATAATGGGGGGGGCGAAGGTGCTTCATAACTGCAAGGGGGGCAAAGCAAATAGAAAGTGGCATTTTTGTTACAAGGACATGTATGTATGTTTAAATAAGCCTACATACACATGTGTTAAATAGCTCTGAGGTGGTGGTGGTGGTGGGGGTGTGTGTGTGTGTGTGTGTGTGTGTGTGTGTGTTTATATGAGAAAGAGAGAGAGAGAGAGATTGAGAATGCCTCTCTAATGCCAGCAGTTACATGATGGAATGTATCCCTCTATGGAAAAATTTAAATATATGGATATTTTATATATATAGTGTAATGTATGGAATCATACTGTATATAGCATAATGACGCAACAACTTTTATAGAATAGAACCTGATTGAAAATCTGATTTATTGATGGTTCAGAAGGCTGTATTGTGTTTTTATAGGCTTAAATCATGTGTATATGACTATACCATATTTATGCAAATTGCATAGTCACGCTGAGAGATTTCACCATCCTGTATACTTTTTCATATATAATATGCAAGACTGCAACACTTTTATCGAGACTGCCATCCTGCCCAATTCCCTCCCTCCAAAGCAAACAAACAAAAAAACCTACCTGTGTAACTAACATTTAAGAGATATTCATAAAAAGAGAAAAAATAATACAGTTCCTGACTCCTGATTCGGATGGCTATAGTAATCAGTGGATACTGTAACAGAAGCTGAGAAACTGTGTTTGGAGAGTGAATCTATTAATGCAGTTTTGTCCAACAAATATTAAAATTGCAAAGTAATTTGCCCATTTGACAATGGCTAATGAACTTAAGTATGCAGAATGAACTTTAATAATTGAGGAAATTGTGCAATTAAGCTGAAAATTACAAATAAAATTAACTCTCTAGTTTAGCAAGACTATCACTACTTCTATTACCAACCAGTTTGTGTGGGTCTCAAGAAAGTATGGAAACTTTCAAGTGACTGTACATTTATTGTGATGATTTACCATAAAGATATTGACTTCGTTTTTTTAAATAGAAATGAGCACTAATACTTCTTTTCCACAATATGTTTCTGAATTGCCATGTGGCTGGAATTATACAAAAGGTCTCATTGGCAGGCTGAGTTTTAATTTTGATTTCAGGTTTATGATCCTATCTGTGTCTATTTTAAAGTTAAATGGATTACATTCAGCAAAAATACTTTTACTAGCCTGGCTTGGCTGTCTCATACTATTAGGCTCTATATGTCCAGCTTTTACAAATCTGTTAATACATAAAACCATAAAAAGCCTCTTACGTTCAAACCAGGTTAGACTGAAGACATCAGATTAATATTTGATAATGTAGAAGAGCCCTTAATCAGATTTGCTTATTTCATGACAGAATGTTTCTGCAATTATCATAATTGTTGTGCTAAATATGTTTGTCTTTGTATCTGGCTTTGGGCATAATCTTCTCTCTTGAAAGCCACTCAATGTAGAACTTCAGATTCCTGCACAAAACCCAATTAATATTAAGATGACAAGCCCCAATGAGCTCCAAAGAGGCAACAGCTGAACAGACTCTAACATTCTTAAGTACAGATACTTGAGTGATCAAGTACATCTGAGGGAGACACACAATTCAATAATCCCTTTCTCAAGAAAGTCAAGAGCCCTGTGAGATACGAGGGAAATCAAAGGAACACATCAGAAAGAAAATGACGGGTCTGGTCCTGTAGCGTCTCTATTAAAATGCAAACGTTATGGATTTTTTTTCAGGATGATGGGAACCTTTTCTGTTTTTATTGATTTCTTTTTATAGCTTGATGATTTCTCTAAGATTATCTTAAAAGCTTAAAGAAAAAAAGGGGCCTCATCAAAAGGTATCTTGCATGACAGAAGTGTGTATAGTTTTGGTTAACATGATGGGGGGAAGGCTCTTACCGTCCGGGAAGAAAGGGATTCTGCTAGTTCGTCAGCCTGGGGAAGGGCTGCAGCCTCCATGGTAAAATGAACATTTTACTGCCACATTTGGTGCATGTATGTGGAAAACCCACCCTGCTTGCCCCTGCACCAGTAAGGAGAGGTGAGCAGGGGGCTGAGGCTACCCAGGCATTCCCCCCAGAGACGGAGTCATAAAGCACCGTATTAACAAACGTCTTTTCTATTCACATTGTGTAAAGCCTTCATACCCTGACCCCCAATTTCCTAGCATCCTGGGTGACTCCTTGGATTTACAGCTAACTTCACTGTCCAGAGGTGACATCCTAACCCATTGATTTGTAATCAGAAATTGGTTTCCTGTCACTTTAAAAGTGAGGCACTAAGGGGCAGTAAAAACAAGGCTGTCTGAGCTAAATGGAGCTATAGTTCAGACTCAGGGCCATTACACACTACCTTCCCCATGTATTTATTACATTAAAAAACCTCTGTAGTGCACTTTAAATGGCCGGTGACGCCCCCTTAGGTGACTTATGGCTCTGTGAAATCAGTTTTGTAGAAAGTCCTTCACATGTGCCAAAACAAAACCAAAAAATAAAAAAACGCCGGTGTGCCTGTGTTTGTGCCTAAGAACGTGCCAGTCCCAGCCCACTGACTGAGTCTCTGCGCCCAGCATTTCAGCGGCAGGAGGTCCCAGTTGTGGTCATGCAACATCACCTAGAGCTCACTTTGCTCAGGCATCACGAAACGTGAAACCAACCAAAGTGGCCCTTGCTTGTTGCCTGATAAATCTGGTGGAGCTGTGGAGTCCGCCTGCCTAATTTCAGGGTCTCTCCTAAGTAAGAAGGACCTGTACATATACCCACGTCCATCCCCCTCCAGACACCCAACTACCCACTCCCACACATGACACCCTGACAGTTTTTGCAGATGTCCCGTTTACAGTAAACAATAGAGAACAAGGATAATTAAAATCGAAACTACCTAGCCTGGAGTAGAAATAGGCTTCTCCGACTTAGGCTTACATTTTCAAAGATGCAAGTGCTCGAAAATTACCAGGAAAAGGTTTTCAGAGATTCCTCTTATAAAGCAGACACAAATTCCACCCAAATTCAGCTCCTGGTTGGCCCCAGAGCCCCCATTTCCTTTCTCTGCTTGTCACAGCAAGGCAGGATTTCCCTGGAGAGAGACCCTCACCCTGGCAGTAATCTAGGCGCCATGCACCATTGCATCAAAATAGACTCTTTGCCACACAAGCACGGACAATTCTACTCACAGAGTGAATTGCCCCAAATGGTGAGATATTTGAAACGAAATGTGTTCCTGTTGCCTTCTGAGGTTCCCACTAATTAATATTCAAAAGACTCAAAGAGGAAAAATGGATACCTAAATCATACATATGTATATGCCTTTTAAGCTTTATTATAAAGGCAAAATAACCCCTTACTTGGTTAAAATCCAACTTGAGTCAACATACAAAGGTGACTGCACTGTAATACTAGACAGATCTGCATTATGTAGGCATGTTCCTGCACCATCAGAATCTCTCAATAGTAATTATTATACCAAGCACCCTGTTGGCACAATTACACTAAAGCTCTAATTAGTAGCAGTAAGATTAGAACCCCTACATGTTAAATCTGTAGAAGCAACGCTGAGTGAAGGATTTAAAACAGTTTCAAAACATTGTATTGTCTTTATTACAGTCTTTATACTTCAGTAAAGAAGGGTTTTCTATAAAATGCACTTAAAATAATCTGGTCCTGTCACTAAAAATAGGAAAGATAAGGTAATTGCAGTCAAACCTAGTGAGTCGTCTTGCTACCTAGGTGCGTTAAATCGAAAATGACAAATCTAGTGAACTCTACTGGGAGATCCATACTTCCTGCCTGCTGGATGCAGTGGTATTTTTCCAGCCATCAGCCAGGGGAACATGCAGGGGCCATACCTGTCACGGGCCTGCCTTTTCATTACCTCCGAGAAGCCAGGAGGCAGGCATCGGGAGCGAAATCTCCCTCACCAGTCAGATTGCAGCAGACGGAGATTTACCTGTCTCCTTAGAGACAGCGGCACTCACATTGGACGAGCGCACGACTCCTCCCTTCCCACGGAGATGGCACCGGGGCTTAGATCCCTGCTGGCTGTGAAGCTGGACGTCTGGGTGCCGAAGCTGGGGCCTCCAGGGAAAGGGAAGTAGAAGGGCACACCCCGCAGCAGAGGTCTCCGTCAAGCTGAGAGCAGGCTGGGGGTCTGCAGCGCACACCTGAGCTGGGGAAAGTCGAACAGCCACCGCGAGAGTTCTGATCACAGCTCAAAGAGAAAAAGAAGGCAGACGTGGATTGCCACATGCAGGTGTATCTGTTTGGATCTGGGACTCTCTGGATTGGATTTTCCCGTGAAACTGAGTACTCGCGACTGTGTAATACGTTTTAAGGGCGAAAACCTAGAAGCTTAGCAGGAGGGAAAAACAAAGCCATTTCCTCTGCCTGGTAGTTTCCCATTCCCTGCCCGCCCCCTACCACCTCCACAGCCAACACTGGTAGTTGAGGAAAGCCAGGCCAAGGCCAATGGAGTCTTCTCTGCAGCCTGCCTGCCATCCAAGGGCTCATCTGGCCACCCAACCCGAGTTATCTGCAAAAATCCCTGGTTCTCTCAGCCCATCAAGTCCGTGAGTGGAAAAATAGGGAATTCTGGGCACACGAAGGTCCTGTGAAGGCTACAGGATCTAGTGGTAAATTGAGCTTATGTTAAAAGATATATATATATATATATATATATATATATATATATGTATACACACACACACACACACACACACATACGTACCTCAGCTGCCCTGTGGGCAGAACTTGGCCTAAGTACTTTGAGACTGCAACATTAAAAACACGGTTATTCTGGAGAAATCTGTCTATAAACATCTACAGAATAGATAAACATTTGAAAAAATTCGCCTGGGCTTTTCCATGGAAGCAAATGCATTATTTATTTCGCTTCTCAAATGCTAAGCCAAACAACTTTGGCAATCTTTATGATGAAAATAGGAGACAGAAATCCCAAAATGTTACTGTAGTTCTGCTTTAGTATCACTAAACAGCAGTTATTTCCCTCCGCCAACAAATTTCCCATAATTACAGTGATACCTAGTGAGTGTGTATTTGTAAAGCATACATATGTAGACCTTCGAAATGTGTAGTGTAACTGGTGTAAAACTGTCTACACTAATGTACAGTGATAAGAGGGCAGAAGTCAGAGGATGGCTTCTGAATCTTAATAATTGTATGTGTTCAGCCATATGTTATATCTAGAAGTGCCATTTACTGTAAAATTGAAGGCCAGGAGAGTATGGCACTTTCTGGCTTCTATATTTTATGTTGGCTTCATAGCCCCAGACTGGAAGAAGGAAGTGAAAACATCCTTCTGCCTTACAGGTTATCTTATTGCCGTCATAATTTCAGTATTTATATGCATGTATATGTTTTATCTACAAAAGATATCCACAGGAGAGCTGATCTTTCTGCAACTGTTACAGAACTATTAAATGTATATTAGCATGGTCATTTTTATTTAATGGAAACAAATAACAGTTAATCTTATTGGAAGGGTTAAGTGGGTTTACTTGGTAAAGGGCAAATCCCTTTGGATGCTTTCTTTTTTAAAGAATAGCTGCAGTGGCTGACAGATGGTCTTTGTCTGAATGTAGCTGAGGACAGATACAGTTTCTTTTTACACATTTATGAAAGTTGTAGATATAGACGCTTAGTAATATGTGGTGGCCTAGGAGAAAGAGCAAGCTTGGTGGACAGAGTATTAGATTTCAGATCAGTGACAGATGGCTGGCTTAGCAGAGTCAGATAAAATTAAAAGGCGGGGGGTGGGGGGGTGGATAAAAAGAAACCACTTTCCATGTAAAAGTTGCATCTCTTAAGACAATGGCAGCATGTAACATTCAGCTCTCTTCCCAACCCGGTGTCAAGTTCCTAGATTTAAATTCCTACATTTTACTTTGGCCTTTGCAGAAGAGGTGGGATTTTTCTTTGTTGATCAAGTTTGTCAAAGGGAAACTAAGAAGCAAAATAATTAACAATTTGCCTTTCAACTTGACCAGCAGAAAGTACTTCCATTTGCACAATGACACTGGATATTTGCATGTGGGTCCGTAGCCACAGCACTCCTCCTCCTAGGTTTGGGCAGATTTTTATAAGCCTGTTGGTAAGATCCACATTTTTGCTTACTCCATATGCACCATTTAAACTTATCACATCACCATAACCTTCGTCAAATAACCGTACCACATATTTAGTGTTAATTTGTCACGCTGAAATTATCCATCAGTGTCTTGAGTAAGTCCAGTAATATTTATGGGTTATGCCATTCCATGCTTTCTGGCAATGCAGTTTGCTAGATTTCATAGATTTACTGTGTCTGCTTTTTTATGACTGACATAGCAATAACCAGATTGCAGAGATATTTATGTTGTTTGTGGCTTAGCAAGATAATTAAAGGATATAAATTAATCAAGTGCAATTAATTAGAAACTTTATGTTCGCAGCAGTCCTTCTTTGCATGTATAATTTATATTTATTGATTTCCTGGCTTTCATTAGCCTATGAGATAACAGCAAAAATGCATTAGAGAAGAAAATGTACAATTAGCGTGAGAGTGAACCTTGGCATAATGGATAGATCAGCACATGTTTGGGGCAAATATAAAGCTTTGTTAACTGTCATAAGCGGTTACAATTGATGAGTGGTATTTTACTGCATATCTTTCAGCTGATTAACGGTGTTTTTAAAGAGTCCCCTTAATGGGAAGCTGATAGGTTGGCTAAATTTACATTTTAATCAGAGTATTTATGATAGAGGCAGCCCTAGAAATTCATTGGCAGAGGACGAGGCGACATTTCCTGAGGGACTGGAGCGGGGGAGTGGGCTTTGCAGTGTGTCCACTCACCTACTCCTTCTCTTGTCATTTGTCCAGAAGGGTCTGTGTGTGGGAGGGACGGGAACACCAGTGGCCTCCTTATCACCGGCCACGCTCGGGCTAATCTCTTGCAGAAAGGGCCAGATGCCAGGACAGGGGAACCCCAGTCACGCTTGCGTGTCTCCTGTCACTGGGTGTCAAATCCCAGCCCCATGGGCAGCAGCGGTGGCTCCCAAGCTTCCTCACCAAGGGCTCCCGGTAGGAGGGAGTGATATCTTGGCGGGGGGAAGGGCAACTCCCTAGCTGAGCCTGCTTTTTCTATTTCCCAACTGGGTTGAAAGCCAACTGAACCAGCCCCAAGGAGACCATGCGAGAGACCACAGCCCTGGGTCCAAAGGTGTATCTACTCACGCCCATAGCTCAACAGCTCCCATTTTACACCTAGAAGCAGAGCCTGCCCCTGAGTCTTAAAGCCATTAAAACTCTGGCTCTGCCAAGCAGGAACAGGAGTTAGGATGTGGAACAGTAAGAGGAAACTTTTGAAAGGGAGTCAAAAGTAAATCCTCACAAGGCAATACCTTGCTCCTTCCTTCAGAAAGGGAGACGGGGGATTGTTCCTCCAGAATTCCCTCTAGAAGACTGAAGTGGAATTTTCCATCACCCTCGTGAGCCGTTACATGTCCAGAAGTGAGAAAAGACAAAAGCTATCTCCTAGACTAATACCCTGGTACCATATCATGGAGCCTGCAGGGGCAGGTTGGGTCTTTTTGTTCATAAAAATAGACTCTCTGAGATGGTGTCATGGGCAGCCCCCAGCAAAACACTGCAGGATTGGACAGTTCATAAGGCCACAGAGTGGGATTCGTGTCTTGGCTGTTCAAGTGGTCCTTCATGGACATCTCAGCAGGAGAGGACCTATTTCTTGTCATTCCCACATGGAGATGGGACAATAGGGCTGGACAGCCATGTTATATGTTTAGAGGGCGTTCCCAATGTGGGCTTTATAGGAAAGAATGTCAAGAAGCCCTCTGGAAACAAAAACAAAAGAGCGCTCCCCAAAGGGGACTCGCTCATTCCTGATTCAGAGACAAACCAGGGAGATCCTCAGTTGAGCTCAGAAAAGGACTTGAACAGAGTGACACTGGGGGCCTTGTGTATTCTCAAGCAAGGACAAAAGCCATTGCCTGAGTCCTGCGAAGGGCCTTTCCCTCTTCTTATTTCTGCTCCTATGCAGCCTAAGGGTTCAAAACACCTCCCCTATTTCCTGGTGGAATCCCATAAGTGTGGATGGAATATTGACTCTATCTTCCCTGAATCTCCTTGCCCTGGGGCAATGAGAGTTGAACTAGGTACACCAAAGCTAGGCTACAAATAGGAAATTAGTTTTTATTTTTCTCAGTGAGAATAAACCAGAAATGACAAATATGAGATGAATATAAGAGAAGGAGGATACAGTTTCTGCTTTATGTGGTGATAAGCCCCCTTTTTCCTTTTCATACTAATTATTATTATCATTATTAGTACTATTTTTCCCCTCAGTTGCCTTAGGATGTTATCCAAGAGGAAGCACTGTATCGGCTGGTGGAAGCTCCACAGTATTATTTTTTTCATGTAATAAAATGTATGTAATGATCATGATTAATGTTTGTTTATTGTTGTATCATTGTGTTTTCCTTCTAGTCTCAGTGTGATACTGGTTTAATTGAACTTGGGAGAGGGTGGGAGTGGGGTTGGGTGACAGTCTTCAGAACTTTATACAATAATGGAGTCTGCATTTGGTTGCACTTACATGTCAATTATGATGAAGACGTCCCCATAAATGACTGATTCTGCTTGTTCTTTTAAAGGAAAGTCCATTCCCCATCCTTTATTGTGTAATTTACAGATAAATTTGTTGTGCCTCAGACCAAAGGCTTTTATGTACAGAAATTGCAATGACAGTAGAAATTATGGTAATTGAAGAGTGCTCTATTTTAGGTTTTTCTCTGATCACATGGAATGGTCATCAGCATCTTTCCTGGGCATAATCATGCCCCAGATTCCAAATTATTTTTTATTAGTTTGTTATCGAGTTTAACTGTTTGTTCAGGAAAGAGAAAGGCTGAGAGGGAAGAGCAAAATATCGTCTCTGCTGCTTGACTGTCTCCCCTAAGGAAAAATCAGATAGGTGCCGTCAGGGCCAATTTTTTTTTCATTTCTGATGCACCCAAAATTGGTTTGCCAAGACTGTCATTACATAATTTCCTCATTTCCTTGGGAAAATCAAATGTGTGTCCTAAACGGAAGCCATAGAGCTTTGAAATAAATTAATATGATTTTAAAAGACTTTAAAGCTGAATTCAGATATGCCTTAACATTTACAGCACTTTACAGTTTACAAAACACTTTAATATCTACTGTCTCATTTTAGCATCACAACTTTGAAGGAAGCAGGATATGAAATTCTTTTACCTAGCATACATATAGGATATACATATGATACTGAATATATTTTTCTGCAACTTGCTTTTTCCCTTCAGTAATACGTTGTGGGTATCTTTCATGTCAATATGTAGAACTTCGGTTTAATTGGAGACATTTAGGATGCCTTTGGATTTCCCTTATTTTAGACATTGCTGAATTAATATTCTGGTGGAGGGATATGTATACGTATGTGCATATATACATAAATACATATTCACATCCATACGTGCATGTGTGCCTATGTGCATATGTGTTTGTGGGGGGGCTCCTATAAGCATTTGAGCATGGAGTGTTTTGGATCAGAATATAAATCATTTAAATTTCTGATACAGTCTGTAGACCCTATGCAACAATATCTACAGGTTTCATTTCCCACTCGTTCCAACTCTAGATAGTATCGATCTTTAAATTTTTACCAACTTCAAAGAAAAAAATTGTATCACATTATTATTTAGTTTGTGTTTTCCAATCAGTAGTGAGGAGTGAAGCATCTTGTTATGTTTATTAGTCACTCATATTTCTTCTTCATACAATTGTTTGTTCACATTATTTGCAAACGTTTCTTTTCTGTTGTTTCTCATCTTCATAATTATCTATAGAGAACAGGTTAATATTAACTCCTGTTGATTAAATACTTTGCATCTCATCCTCTCATTTGAGGTGCCATTTTGTCTCATTTGAGGCCCTACTCAAGTTTTCTGTTTTTTCTTTTTTAAAAAAAATTATGCAGTCAAATCAGAACAAGGGTTATATGAATGAAGAAAGGAAATTCAGAGAGAGGGGAAGGAACTTGCCCAAATTTATTCTTCCTTTAAGTGGGAAAGTCAAGATGTGATGCCCCATTTGTTAACCACACTGCTATCCTTCTCTGTGAATGCTGCCATGTTGCTAGTCTATAAATAGGCACCTGGAAAGTGGTCATGAAGCACAGCTTTCATATTTCAATTACTGGCTCTGCCAGACTCCCCTCAGCCATCTTCAGCTCCCCTTCAGACTCACCTTGAAGGAAGTTTTCTGCCTAGCCTTCAAAACTTAGCTCCAATCATGCACCTATGAAGCTTTACCAGATACTCTCAACTCAGGCTTTGCCTTTTCTGCCATTATATGTTGGTGGTATGGGCCTCAAGGGCAGCATCCATCAAAGTCTGCTCTGTGAGGCAGGTATTTATGTCACGGCTCCCTCCTGCCCTAGAGAGTGAAATCTCATAAGGTAAGGACCTGCAGTAGATTAATTGCGTTAATTCACTGATCTTCCTCTCTTCTGTATCCGTGTCCTGCTGATGTGCTCTTCACATGAAGAGGTGAGGTCCATTCCTCCATCCCTTGAATCTGGAATGACTTTGCCACTTGTCTTAAGAGGGCTTGTGTGGTTCTGCTCATACTCCTGGCACCCTACCATTGACACCACGTGAATAAGCCCAGATTTGCCTGTTGAAGGATGGGAGACCAGATGGAGGAGAATCATCCCAGGGGAGGACATCCCAGACAAGCCATAAGATGAGTCCTCACATAATCTACCAAGTGACTGCAGACACATGAGCAATTCCAGCTGCAGTCTGCTGAGTTCAACCTAGACCAGAAGAAACCCCCAACCAACTCATAGATGTATAAGCCAAGTAAATGTTTATTGTTTAAACCACATTTGGGTGACTTGTTACACAGCAAAAGATGACTGATAACAAGCCTTCCTGCAGCAAAGTAAGCGTGATATTATTGGGCATAAATGTGCATAGTTCCCATGTCTTACTCATTTTTGAATCCTTGAAATATAGCCTAGCATGTTACATTGTACATAGTACATGTAAATAAGTGTTGAATTCAGTCTCCTCCTTTAACGGCAACTGAGAGTCTGAATATTTGAAGGGATTCTTTTAGTGGGAACTTCCACTTCTCAAAGCCAAGCAGAGTCTGTCCACATCCATAGTGTAAGGAAATTTGGAAGAAGCAAAAAAGATTGCTGGGTGTGGAAAATTATGCATTGTCTAGAGGACACCAATCTGAATTATTTGATTCTAGCCCTTCATTGCCTTTGAGTTATTTTATAGCCCATAAGTTGTAGAGAACCAATGGCAATGCAAATGACTCTTGTCTATGAACATGCAAATGAATTCCATCTACTGGAGAAACAACAAGCCCACCCCCCACCATTACCATCATAACCAAAGAAAAAATAGTTTTGCATCTACTTGCAAGTTCATTTCAATATTCCTGATCTAGAAATATGATTGTTCTTTGGATTCCCTTTTAATAAGGAGTTAAATGAAATCTTCAACGCTTGTCCATTTTATATTTGAATGAGAATAATGGTTCTGTACACCCATCTTCAACATGGGGAGAGGGTTTCCCACACACAAGTAAGCAGTGCTGGGACACCAGCAGGGTGTCCTACAATTTAACTCAACTCTGATGTTGTCTACCTGGAGATAGTGTCAGATTCCACAGGTTAAGGGCTCAGTCCTACAAAACTGCCCTCCCTACCCGTACTTTCTATGCCAATCACAGACTCAGGCTATCACCTGTGTTTCTGGCTATAGAGTGGTGGTTCCAACAACCTCCACCTTGGATTGGATTAATTTGCTAGAGCGACTCCTAGCCCTCAGAGAAACATTTTACTTATTAGATTATTGGTTTATTACAAAGGATATTAAAGGATACAAATCAACAACCAGATGAAGAGATACATAGGACAAGTTGCCAAACAAAAAAGCTTCTGTCCTCATGTTGTTTGGGGCCACACATTGTGGCTGATTGAAGTGTTCTGATTCCCCAACCTCGATGTACTCTGAACCCTGTACATAACTCAGGAACAGCCAGATGGAAGAGGTGCACAGGGCAAGGTATGGGCAAAGGGCATGGGGCTTCCATACCGACCTCTAGGTGTTCCACTCTCTCTAAATCTCCCCGTGTTCACTAACCAAGAAGCTCTCCGAATCTCAACATTGTGGGTTTTATGGAAACTTCATTACATAGCCATGATTGATTAAATCATTGGCCATTGGTGATTTATTCAACCTCCAGTCCCCCTCCCCTCCCTGGAAATCAGGGATTGAAAGTTCCAACCCTCTATTCATGGTACTTTCCAAAAGTCACCTCATTTACATAATCCCAGTTGTGGTGGAAAGGGGCTTGCTATAAATAATAAGACACATATTTCACCTTTATGGCTCGGAAGCAATTTCAGGAACTGAGGACAGGAGACCAAACACTATCTCCCATTGCTCTTATCACTCAAGAAATTCCAAAGGTTTGGGGATCTGTGAGCCAGGAACCCTGGATGAAGACCAAACGTACGTGAAAAATACATTTTGGTCATCTGAATGAGCAAATATATATTTCTTATAAATCACAATATTCAGAGAGTCATGGTTTCACTTTCACTTGAACATTTTAACAGTTTGAGAGATCCTTTCAAATGCTCAGTGGGTTCACCTGACAGCACTGATTAAATTTCATTGCCAAAGTAGAGAACCTCAAGGGCTGCTTAAGCCCATGCACATCTTTTCTTAGCTTCCAATCTGAATCTAAATCGGCAAAAGTACCTAACTGATTCTCTGCTTTTCCAATTTTATTCTTCTTCTCTGCTAATTTTGTGTTTTGTTTTTGCTTTTGGTTTGTCTATGGCCAATAAGTTATTTCCCATCGGTGGCAACAGTGATTGGGAACCTGGTTTGCGGTCAGACCATTTGGTGATTTTTGTATATGGATTAATGGTTTTTATTGATCTAGTTTCTGTTCGGTGACTAGCAAAGTGACAGAATCTCCCTTGCTAGTCTTTATTATTTGTTTATATATTTTGAGATCAAATCAAACAAAAATTGTGTACCTACTGGGAAGAAGAGCACTCAATAGCCAGACTGGAGAATTTTTGTGTTCTGTGTTTTCCCTTAATCTGTGGCTGAAAAGGCAGAATTGAAACTCCAAGATTTCTGTGTGTTTGTAATTCAGAAAGGACTTTACCTTTCAGTATTCAAGTATGTAAAGTTTTCATATCTCCAGGGGACATTAATAAGTTAGATTGTAAAGTGTTTTAAGGGAGTTCTGTTCTGATTGGCTTCTAGAGATAAATATGCGCTTGTACAAATTAAATATTCCTAAAATTCCCAGGATACGGGAAAATTTAACTTCTAATACTTTAAATGTTCTATACTTAAAAGAAAAGCATTCTTACAGAAACTAACTCAGAAACACTATAATAATTGAAATTCACATAATCGATGTAGATCTTTGGCAGACAAGACTAGTTTAATAATATTTGTTTAATGAAAAATACTATACCTTCTCTTATTCATTACTGTCAGTTATGATACAAGCAAACATTTTTTATTATACTGCAGTATGTTTTCGTAAGCTTATACAGATTTAATGATCAAATAAGGTATCATTATTCCTATGTAATGTTTAAGGTTATAAAAAAGTAAATGTAAATTTGTGTTTAACAAAAGGGAAACATTCTCCCAAACTATTTATTTCAACAGTAATTATATTTTGTAGTATGTCAGCTTGAAGATACCTTCCAAGGTCTTTAGGTAACCTGAAACCTAGGCATGATATTGACTTAAGTAATAGACAACCATTTGATATGTAGATCGTTTCTAAGACACATTACTAAAGCATTGGTTACTAAGCATAATTTCAAGTTTATGTATTTTCCTTTTTGTTTTTATTTGCTGCAGAGATACTGCATCCTTGGGCTAGGTTAATGAATGTGTTTATTTTTGGCACTTAGGGTAATTGTATAAGGGATATGGGTGGCAGTTGGATATTAGTGTGACAGTTTTCAATTATCTACCCTATAGTTTTCTTTGTGAAATGAAGTTAGTTACTTTGAGTAAAGTTTTAATTAATATAAATATTTGAGACTACATTAAAAGCAAAAGTAAAAAAGAAATACAACGATGGACGTGATTCTGTTTTTCAAAGAAAAGAGGTTTGTCCTAAAACTGAAAACTGGTTTTCAGTTTTGTTTGTTTTTGCCTCCAGATTTCTTTATACTTTTAAAACTTATTTAGGCTCCCAAAGAGCTTTGGTTTTTAGAGGTTATAACTACTGATACTCACTGTATTAGAAAATAAAACTGATAGCATTTTAAAATACTTATTTACTAATTGATTTGAAGCTAGCTTTGATGAATGCATTGCACATGAATAACATCTTAATGCTGCTATGAAATTAGCCCTGACCCTCTACGATCTGTCCTAAAGTGTCAATTTGTTCCCCAAACTGAAAGAACATAATGTAAGACAAAACTTTATTTAGCTTGGTTTATAGATAATACCTGAGTCTGAACAGCAAATATTAGCGCAATTCTGATGGGCAAGTTTCTTTGGTTTACTGTCCTCACCTATGATACAGGTTATTCTTTCTGTGTGTAATCTGCCTAGATAACAAAGATTCTGTGTCCTACCAAAGTAATTTTCTGTGCTTTATTCTGACATTAAGTTCTTACTCATTTAAGAAAACAGAGTCCTCACTTATAAAAGAGTTAAAGGTTATTTACAATCATGCCATCTTCTATATTTTTTAATGTTTTATCATCTCTGATGAAATGGGTAACCAAGGATTGTTTCTCAGGCATCCATGATATTAACTTTATCAAGTGTCCAAATCTTTGACAGCTTTTTTGATTATCACCTGCTCAAAATCATATCCTCAACATAAAAACTAAACTAAAATGAAAACCTTCAAGGTATCTTTTGCACCTAAAACTCCCTTGAGATTTCTCAGAAACTCCTTGGAAAATCACAAAGATTTGTTCTTTCCCCTTATAAAGGGGAAGGTGCTAGAAATAATTAGGTTTATTTAAAACACTACTATTGATAAATTGTATGGGAAGGATTATCAAATCAAAAGAGATGCTCTGCCTCCTCTACATTAAATTTGTGTAAATAAAGTGTAACAAATGTACATATTTCAGAAATTGTATAGTGGGAAGTTCCCTAGAGATTTGTCAGTGCCCTCATCCTCTGTGACATGCTTCTATTTATCAGAGTCCTGAAGATATTAGGCAACAACAGTATAGTATTTCAGTCATGATTTGGGTTACTATTTAAAGACTTGCTTGGTTATCACCTCGCTTTAATTCAAATCTAGGATCTTCTAGGTAAGTGGGTTTTGATTGAGGATGCACTGTGAAATTTTATAAAAATACATGTCTTGGCCATATTCCAGACTTCCTGATTATTCTTGGTATACGAGGTTGTACGAGGGCACAACAAAAGGCAGCAAACTGGCGGAGCAGTCCAGGTTTATGGGAAGAAATATGTTATCTACACTGAGCGAGAACAGCAGGAGAAGGTTAATGGCAGGACCGTCCATGTGGGCATTCACCCCAGCAAGGTGGTTATCACCAGACTAAAACTGGGCAAAGATTGCAAAAAGATCCTTGAATAAAGGCCAAATCTCACCAAGTAGGAAAGGAAAAGGGCAGATGTAATGAAGAAGCAATTGAGAAGATACAAGAATAAAGTAATCTTGTATACATACAACTTTCATTAAAAAGGGTTAAAATGAAAAAAAAATTATTGGTATATTCGTACTTTATGCCCGGTTTATTCTTGCCATATTATACTCACACACACATATGTCTTGCAAATAATTATATGAAATAGCTCAAGATTTTTCCCTTTATACAAAATTGTGCTCAACTGTTAAATAAATCAGATGTAGCATTCACTGACTTCTTGGAGAATAGGCTGCATCAATTTCATTGAAGGCAATATTTTGCAATGACTTTATTACCTTGTTTTGCTTGACACAGAAACAACCAAATTTCCTTGTCAGTTGCCTTATTCTTGTCAGGAACACTAATTGGATCTTTCATTTTTGGAAATTATCAGTGATAAATTAACCACAGCCATTTTAAGTCATCAGCATCTACACGTAGTTTGTTTGTTTGTTTTTACTCTAATGCTTACCAGAAGCCGCTGCCATTAGCCCCAGGCTAGAGTTCATATTCACTAAAGGACATAAACAAAGAAGGACCATCTGAGAGCTTCTGGTAAAAGGACTATGCCAGGTACTTCAAACTATTGAAACTTAAGAAAAAAAAAAAAAGAATTTTGGGTGAAGGCTTCTGATGTCATTGCTTAGACAACATTCAGACCATTACAGTGGGCTGAGTCAGCATTTCCAGAACTCTTTTTTTATTTGAAAAGCACATGGCTTTATGAGATTTGCTAACCCAATATCCTGTGGAACAAGAATGGGCCAAGTGAACAAATGAAGGAAATTTTACTGGAGTGATTTGTTGTAATATTACAGATACTATTTTGCTGTTTAATTTTTCTACATATAAAAGGAAGCACTTTCTCTTTCTTGTCAAGCTGTCTGTAGCCCATGAGAGTTTAATGTATTCTGCTTTTGGAAATGGAAAAGAAACATTTAAATAATATTTTTCTCACTAACACTCCTGTCCCATGAAATCCCTATCAAATTATCAATTGCATTGTCACAGAACCAGAACAAAAACTTTTGCAATTTGTGTAGAAACCCTAACTTATCAATTCTTATTAAGTATCCTTACTTTTCATGGCAATACAGTTATCTGCGTAGACTGTCAATAAGACTGTCATTGTTTTGTCAGGATACGATTGGAAAAATTGGTTACATAATCAAGGCTTTGCCTGGAGCGCCATCTGAAATGATGCTCATATAGTTGGGTGTGGCCTACCACTCTTAAGGAAATAAGATTGACTTTCTGGGGCCAATGCTTACAGGACTCTCTTGGGAAAACTGGTGGCCTGGTAGGACTTCCAGGGTCACAGCTCTAAGGAAGGACACTTCCTAGTAGGCCAGGAACTTTGGGATATTTTGGAAAGGGGAATTCACCAAAATTTAAAGGTACTGCAGGTAAAATCTGGTAGTGTTTTTGGGCTTGGCTTCCTAGCCTCAGGATAGCAAACGATAGAGGCTTTTAACTCCCAATCCAACATTTCATAGGGAAATTTCCAGCAAAGCAAACTTAAGAAAACCTATGTGGTAAGTTAACATTCTTGCTGCACCTATGTAAATAATGAGGACAGAGTGAAGAAGACCAGCCTTATTTTGTAATCAGCAATCACTTTCTCTGAGGGGAGACTGTCAGGAAATGTGGGATCAGCAAAAAAGATGACTGAGCATCTCTAGTGAAAACTATGCATTATTTGGGGCTCAGGTTTCAGGTTTGTTTTTTGTTTTTTTTGCTGTACGCGGGCCTCTCACTGCTGTGGCCTCTCCCGTTGCGGAGCGCAGGCTCAGCGGCCATGGCTCACGGGCCCAGCCGCTCCGCGGCATGAGGGATCCTCCCGGATCGGGGCACGAACCCGTGTCCCCTGCATCGGCGGGCGGACTCCCAACCACTGCGCCACCAGGGAAGCCCAGGTTTCAGGTTTTTTGATTCTAGCATTAGTTGTCTTTGAATTGTAAGGTATAGAGAACTGATGGCCACCCAAATGATTCTTTTTGTCGACAATTACTACATTCTGTGGGTGGAGAAACAGTTCTTTGCCTTGGAAAAGACAATTTTGTATCCAGTTGTCAAGTTCATTTAAATATTCCCAACCTAAAAACATGGCTGTTCTTTGGATTCTCCTTGGAACTGGTTGTGACATCTGCAATGTTCCCTCATTTTGGTTAATGACTTAAGTAAAAATTTTGACATGTGTTCATTGAATATCTGTATGAGAATCTTGATTTTCCCTTCTTTGAAAAAAATGATCTTTTAACAATAAATAGTAAGCTATAATCATACTGTTTGAATCCTATACTGGGATGAGTATTTCTACCATGAAGGTGATGCGAGGACAAATTCCTTCTCTTTTGGTCTCCTTTGTCTAGCCAGGATCCATTTTCCCATCTTCTGATGAGAGGAAAGCTACTCCTCCCCAAGTTTTAGTTCCTGTGTTTCCCGTGGGGCTGAGCAAATCCACATGTAGGTGTGTGCATGAGACCAAGGCCTGGCCAATCTGAGTGTCACATTCATTCACCCTGCCTACTACGATTGGATAAGGGTTGATCATTTGACCCAAACCAGGTGAGCCAGAGACAGTGAGACTCAATTCTATAATTTTGGCTGAAAAGAGAAACTTATTTCTTCTGGATTTACTGAAAGAATAGGCTGTTAAGCCTGTAAACGTTTGTGGCTCTCATGTCACTGCATGGGAAAGCCTTGCCTGAAGTAAGGCCATCCAGGGAAAGAAATGGAGATTAAAAAGAGAGGCAGAGAGAGATGGAGAACAACCAAGTCCTGACAGTTGTGTTTGAACCGATGAACTGGTTTCTGTCATTTGCAAAAGGAAGAGTACTGATGAATCCATTTTCATGAAGCTAATCCATGGGATCTGAGGCTTGCCTACTTAGAGCCAAAGGGAGTCCGTTTTCAAATTGATATTGTAGAGAGAAGGCTATTACTCTATTATTATTACTCTTTCAGTAAACACTACAGAAAGAAAGCTTCTCCTTCAAACCAAACTTCCAGAACTGAGTCCTACTGACTCTGACTTGCCTGCTGATAGCAAATAGCCAACCCTTTGTAGCTGCAGTCGAGTGTTGAGTGGAGTGTAGCTGCAGACTGCAGCCTTGGAAACTCACTCAGAGATGATTTCCCGGTCAGCGTCCCTCCCGCACTCCACCGTACTTACTCCATCAAAGTCCCAGCCATGGAAGGAAGGCTGTAGAATCAAACTATGAGATCCCACTGCTGTCATTCTAGCCAAAGGCATACAGGAGGCATACCGACTTGGCCTGTTATCATGTCAGCCCCAGGGGGAGATGGATGAAGTCCCTTTAGAGCCGATTAACAGAAGCAGTTCTACCCTGGATTTTACTCCAAAGCTAAGCTCTAAATCAGAATCACGGGCTTATAAATATTTGATGTTAATGCAGGACTCCCTTAATTGCACGTAAAAACGTTTGGAAATTGGAAACAGACAGAGTGCATGGGGAAGACAAAAATACACTTGGAAATCTGGATTACCAGGAATACATTATGACCAGTAAATATGAGTGTTGAAAAATGAGGCCCACTTAGGTGCTTCTGCCAAAAGAGATAGAGGAAATAATATTTGACAGTGTCTCCCATAATTCTGCACGCACAGCTTATATAAGGCATAATAGTTTGTGTCTGGTTGTCTTTCAATGCTGGTATTAAGGAATTGTTGATCAGCTTAGGGATAACTGTGTTCATTGAGTCACTTGACAAACAAGTTTAGGCCATTTGTGCTTAGGGACACGTGTGTGGTTTTGTGTATGTGCATGTGTGTGTGCATGTGTTGGGATGGGGGTGTTAAAAAGGTCCTGTTGTAAGCTTATTATACCAGTGTTTTACACATAAGTTATATTTCAAGAAGCACATTTTGACCTGTGGTATGGAGAATTCCAAGTAATACCGAATTCAGTAAAAGGATTCTATTGTAATTAAGAATTATATCCTGAATATTACAAGCACATTTAAAATGAAGAGATGTGAAGATCATTATACATACGTGCGTGTTACCCAATCTTGTCAGAGCTGAAAGAATCTGCTAGGATACTTCATAAAATATAAATGCATTTGGGGATTTTTAACAAGTTGTTACAATCAGGAAATTTTAAGAGACATTGCAAATATGCCTACCTATACAATATTATACATGTAAATATATGTGCTGACGTTTGTACATGCATATATGTGTATACAGTCTTATCTTTCTTTGCATAACATTAATGTTCCCCTGCAAGACAGGATAACTGTCTAAGATTGGTTACCCTACCTCGCTGGCTTTTTGTGAAACCCACAGTGTAGGCAAATTAAAGGCTTCTTCCTCTTTGCAATACTTCTAACTGTACATATATTGGGTACTGATGACTTACACGTCTGTCTCCCCCGTAAGATGATGACATCTTTGATGGTAGAAGCATGTCATCTATGTTTTTGACTTTAGGACTTAAAATAGAGCTGGCACAGAGTCTGAGCACAAATATTTATAGGCATATAATTCTATTAAAATGTCATATAGGAATGTACCAAGAGAAGCGGAAGTTTCTTGAGAACCGTTAAAGAGGGTTTAGTCCTGCTGCAGAGTGGTAAATGTCTCAGGTCAGACAAGGCTGGGTTGGAATCCCCACTGACACCGCTATTTGGTGACCTTGGGCAAGTTCCATAATCCCCTGAGCACCAGTCTCCCCGCCTGTACAATGTGGGTATTTATAGTGCTGACCTCATAGGCATGTTTTGTTGAGTAAATGAGGTGTGTAGATTTACATCACATTGATTGTCACTGAGAGTTCTCAGCAAACATTAGTCTTCTCCATCATCGTCATCAACTTTATCAGCTATTTTCATCCACTCTTTTCTTAAAATTACAACTTACCATGTATTTAGTTGCTGACTCATTAACTATGTGCTGAACATTCGTTACAAGCAAGGAACTGAACCCAGCCTCATAAAGACCTCAGCAAAACATAAGACACGGTTCCTTCCTCGGGAGGCTTCAGAGTTAGTTCTTGGGCGAGTAGACTCAGTAGGGTATGTCTAGGCAGTGGTTCATCTTAAAGATCAGAGGCCTGAGTGGAGATGCTAATGATTGAGAGCCCCCAAGCTGCTTTGCTGGGTTCTTGGGACCACCTAGTTCTCAGGAAACAATTCATCATTATTAGAGCATTTTTTTTTTTTACATCTTTATTGGAGTATAATTGCTTTACAATGTTGTATTAGTTTCTGCTGTGTAACAAAGTGAATCAGCTATATGTATACATATATCCCCATATTTCCTCCCTCTTGCATCTCCCTCCCACCCTCCCTATCCCACCCCTCTAGGTAGTCACAAAGCACGGAGCTGATCTCCATTCTTGATGCCAAACATCCAGGTGGAGGAGGGTGCCTGGTGATGTTTAAATCATTCCCTCTTCATCCACGTTTGGTATCATGTGGACTCAGCTGGAGCCAGTGGCAGATAAGGGCTAAACCTTCTCTCCTCCTTGGTTCTCCTTCCACAGGGATGGCCAGCACCTGTTCCCAGAGTGACTCCCATTTGTGAAGGCTCTGGGCCAATGGGGAGACAGGTATAGGACGCAGAACCAGAGGGCATCATTGCCAGGACCCTCAGTGGACAAACAGGGAAACTGAGACACAGTGTGGGGAAACAGGCTTTTCCCTGGATATTCAGATAGGATTAGAGCCCAGATTTCCTTTACAGTAAAGGGATGACTTAAATCTCAAATATCTACTTTAAAAAGCACCAAAAATTTTTACTAATAGTAGTAGCAGGAATACCATACATTTGTAGTAATTGTCCTCAACCCTAAATGCACATCAGAATCATCTTAAGAACTTTTAAAAGACATGGTACCACCCCAGACCAATTAAATGTGTATATTGTGGGGGTAGAGGATGTAGAGCTATTTTCAGATATTCCCCTGGTGATTCTGATGCAGTGAGGGTCTAGACCCAAGACTTTTGATGCATACCTGTCTTAGAACAAATGACCTTTGACTTAAAAACAACAGAAGTCACACTTACTTTCAGAATATACCTGCTTTTGGTATACATGGAAAACCTACAGAATGTGTGTGAATCTGCATCCTGCCTCATTTTCTGAGAGAAAGCCTCTCACTTTGAGGCTAGGTAGGATGTCTCCTTGTGACGGAATCATCAGAATTTCATTACTTCTCCAGAGAACTCACCCCATCTCATGTACTCAACTTCTAGCTCAGTGGTTTGCAAAACTTGGCCCACATCAGAATCAACTGGAGAGTTTGTTAAACACAGATGGCCGGGCCTCAGCCCCAGAATTGCTGTTTCAGTGGGTGCCCAGGTAATGTCGATGCTGCTGGTTTGGAGGGGTCATACCTTGAAAAACACTGGTCTAGTTCATGCTCACTGATAATAGCAATGAAAGGAGATGTCAATTATTTACAAAATGAAAGAAGTCAGAAAAAAACACTGAAAGATTTAGGTTGGTCCTAGAGAAGAACTTTTGATACTAAAGTATCAAAATAAATAATCAACAGTGACATTGTAAAGACTTCACCTTTGGAGATTTTACAAGTGGGGCCACCTCTAAGAGATGACTTTAAGCTCTCCCTATCATAATGACATCATCGTCCATCCTTCTGCAACTCCCTTACTTGTGCCTCCTTGAAACAACTCACGCGGCTTTGTCTGCTACCAGCCTAACCCTAACCCTAACCTCACTCCTCATATGCCATTAGAGAGTTGCCATGCTCGTGGACAAATTTATAGAGAAAATAATGAATACAATGAAAAAGGGTTGTATAGTTTTCCATAGTCAATATACAGCCCACTTGCAAGTGAACTAGGTTCATATGTAAAATTCTCAGTGGATATCTGACATCAAAGAAAAAAATAATTAAATCTGTCTACAGATGTAAGCATGATCATAGCCTTGGTCTGCAGGATTCTGTCTACAGGGCTGTCTTAAAACACAGTGAAATGAAATATTGCTGTTTGTCTTAACTTATGGGCAAAAATATTTTAAATAAATAAATGTTTCCTTGAGTCTCAGCTTACAACACAAGTGCAGTTGATGCCCAGGCTGCCTGGTGCTGAGGTTTATTGAATGCATAATGCTGCACTTTTGTTTGATATGATATTGTGGGAAAAGTTACAATCTCCCATTCAGAATAAAAAATTAAATGTTTTGGAAGGGGCAGGGAGATTTTGTGCCAAAGTATGTAGCCATCTCCTGTGGAAGTGTTTTAGGGACTGGATAGTTTTTCAACTAGATATGTATCAGTTTTAATTATAATGTTAAGTAGTTCTCCTATTTTGACTAGACATACTTATTATAAATAAACTTGATTCATCTATGAGCTTGCACCCTGAATGGCATTTTATAATCCAAGATAAGAATTGTAATTCAGCTTGAATTATCATAACGTGCCGATCACCCTAAACATTTCCCAGGCAGACTCCTTTCTAAGTGAACCATAGGAACGTTACTGAATAGTGATTTGCCCCACTGGCCCAGGAAGATGTCCTTGGAAGGTTCAGGGGCTGAGACACTCAAGTTTGCAGACAGACTGCAGTCTTTGGTCCAATACACTGGGCTTGAGTATGGCTTGTGGCCCCCACTGGCCCAACAACCTTGAACAAGCCATACTGCCTCTGTGGGCCTCCTACTCTCATTTGTTCACTGGGGATAATGACACTTCCCTAATGAGCGGTATAGGCCTCGTTCCATGGGGGGGCAACCTGTGCAGTCAGGAAGGGCCCCTCACTTGGCTTAGTGCTCTGCCAGCGCCGTCTTGAAATTCTTAATTTTTGCACAAGGGCCTTCTATATTTTTACTTTGCACTGAGCCTTACAAATTGCATAGTTGGTCCTGACATGGTATTGATGAAGTTAAATGTGGTAACAAATGTGGGACCCACAGCACTTAGTAAAGAGTAGTCCCCATCTCTTTAGGCTGTAGGATGAGCCTATAAGCTGCCTACCTTGTGTCGTCAGCTGTTTGAAGAACGTCAAGGCAACTGGCGTGGTCTTTGCATCTGGCTCCATGTCCTAAGGCTGGATTTCAAGATGAAGGTGCACCTACCTTCAGAGGATACTCTGAAGGATACGTCTGGAGGATACTCGTGGAAAGGAGCCTACTTGTAATTGCATGCCCTTTTGTTCTATTTAGAATGTTCCATGCACATGTATTAGCTCTTGAACTTTTTTAATTTAAAAGAAAAAAACAAAAAGACAACAGGATTAAGTATTCTAATCAGAATTCTTGGATGGACAAATCATTATCTTGTAGAATCTTGATTTCCCAGTGTCCAAAAAGACCTCTGGTTTCCTCAAAGTGTCGCTGTATCCTTAGTTAGTTTTAGCCCCACTGGCCTTCAGTTTATTCCACTGCTCATAAAAAGAAAACATGGTGACTGCAGCCATTTCTAGGTTGGAGAAGGCATTTTTCTGTGAACCTAGGAGTGGAAAACTCTCGTGTATCTCTGTATTCTTTGCCTTTCCTCTTCACTTTAACAGCATCTTTCACACAGACGAAGTCCCTCTTTCTACTCATCCCACCTGAAATTTCAAAGGAAATTGGAAAGAGCTAATTAAAGCCAAGTGCAACCATTATGAAGGACTATTTTATTAGATTAAATCCTCACTGTAATAAAGGATGGCATTTCCATCTAAACAGGGGTTCTGGTTGAGATTCTGTATGTGGTGAAGGGGCAGGGAATCTGATAAGAGTAACATCATGTGTCCTGGAAGTCTACTCAAAGGTCATGGAAATTCAGGCAAAGCCAAAGCCACAGTTTTAACCTGCCTTGTCTGCCAGAGTTTCAATGAGTAATTTATTGGTGTCGGGCCAAACCATTCGCAAGTGAGAAAAACCATTTCCCCCACTTTCCACAACTTGCAAGAATCTGAGAACTTGCAAGTCCTAAGAGTGTGCTATGGAGAACGTTTCCTTTCACGGTTATTAAATGTATCAGTTGCACTTTCCACTTGCAAATTCATCTGGCATCATGCTCTTAGATTTGTCAGTGTTTAAATGGGTCTCGGGATCTGCAGTGAATCCTAGGATCAAATGAAATCCCACATTCTGATCCAATCCCCTTTCTCCATATCTTCCTAATTCAAGGAGAGGGCTACAGGGTTGGTGTTTAAATCAAGACATGCACAAATATTTCCATCCATGGCCATAGACGTCTGTGTTGCACCTGCCGAGGAGCCATTATCTAATCTTTTCTGGGAAGTTTACACTCTCTCTAGTAAGCCTCATCATGTTTACCCAGAACAGTGTTTTATGGTGTAAGAGATACTTTGCCTCTGAGTGTTAAAGCCACTTTGCACCTGGCATAAAGAGGAGAATTTTAGGAAGGCAGGGCTTGATGAATTCGTTGAATGTCTTTCATGTGAAATTTCCTGCGATTAAATCTCAGAATTCTCCCACTCCCACCAAGCTTGAACAGTCATTTCTCAAAACACCACGTCGCTAGGGTTCTGAATGTGAAGACTCCTGGGCTCTGATTTAATTTCAGGCTGACAAAGACCGGGCCTTCTTACAAAGGTGCCACCAGACGTCACAGAGCTGAGGCATCGAACCGCAGCGGGAAGGGATTCTTACGTTGATGCAAAATCCCGTCACAATATTTGACGAGTTGGGTTTTGATACAGACTTCAGGGAATCTGAGAAGAGAGTACACTTTGTTAAAAGAACTGGTTTTGGGTCTTCAGGGTAAGGTTGCCATTTTCATCTCAGTGTGTACGCTATTTTCATAAATAATCCCCTGAGCAGCTTCCCCAGGCTTGGGGGACAGGGGAAAGTGAGGGTCTCTGATGGCTATTAACAGTCCCAATCTCAGAAGCCTGCAGACAGAAAGTGCACAGAAATTTTCACGTATCTGGGTATATCATTGATTCTAATTGTCGATGGAGGTGGGAAAAAAATCACAATTGAGAAGGAATGGAAAGACACTAACGCAGTAGTTCTCAAACTTGACTGCAAATTAGAATCTACTAAGGAAGTTTTAAACAATCTGATGCCTAGGGATGCCAGGCCATTGATCTCAGAACCTCTGGGTGTGGGGACTGGGAAACTTTATTTTTCAGAATTCTCCAGCTAAGCCCAATGTGTCACTGAGAATTAGAACCAGTACTCAGTGGGTTTGCTATGGGCGCTTCCCAGCCTGACTGTCCCATATGCACCCAGGGGCAACATACAGCCCTGATAGAAGTGGGCTTCCCTCAAGCAGACCCAAGAGAGAAGGAGCAAGCTTGATAGTTTATGGTGACAGTTAGTGCCCTGTGACCCAGTGACCACAGAAACTGGACTCAAGTAGAAGAATGTGAAGAAAGTTTGAGGTTCCAGGAGAGGGGAGGTCTTGCAGGGAATATCTATAAAATTAAGACCTGTAAATCACTGGGATTTGGAAGGGAGAGATGAGTAAGTAATTTAGGCATCATAAAGCATCCATTGTAAAATGCCCCCGAACCAAAAAAAAGAAAAAAAAAGAAAAACAGAATAAATATAAAGGTGCTTGCAATCCAAACTTGCCACCCTCCCTCCGCCTCTCCTGTCTGTGTGCTAAAAGTCTGAAGCCTAAAAAGAAGGAAAAGAAGGAGGGTGGGAGGAAAAAATTATTCTGTGCTGTCCATTTGTTGAGTGCTTCATAAAAAGACCAAATCAAAGCAAATGTTTAAAAAACAATTATTTAATGAGTGAACAAATCTTACACTCAAAATAACGGATGGTCTTCCTTTTGCTGAATGATAGTAGTAAGGAAAAAACAGGTGCTTATTTTGAAACATAGCTGGAATTATAAAATGAGCAGAAAGGGTGATTTTTGCCCTATTCAATTTGCAAAATAGGATTTGGAAAGGCATTGGGGATTTTCATCAAATCCAAACTCTTGCTGGAGACTCTCCCAGTCGCAGAGATAGGGTGAGCTCTCTAGATGGTGGGAGTTGGAAAACGATTTAGGGATGGGATTGGAAACGTCCATCTTTTCACGCCACAAAATAATGGCCCCTTCCATCGTGTAACTGAATCGTGTTTCTGTCTCCTTGTCTTCTCCTAAACCTCCAATCCGTTCACCTTCCTTCTAGAGCCCCTTCGATTCTCCTGTCTCATCTCTGCAAAACAGAAAGGAAAAAGTGTGATCGTGAAATAGGCATTTGGTTCAAGGTCTTAGAAACAAAATGAATGCCTAAAAAAGAAATTAAAGGCTTGAGATGCAGTGTGTTCCCATTTCTTCCTCACTCCTGCACTGCCGGGAGGACCAGTTTTCCTTCAAGCCTCCACAATGCTCGATTTTTCAAGAGTCCTTCCATCTCCAAGGACAGTGCTTCCTGTTTCCTTAGGCAGAGGCTGTTGGATTCTGAATGACCTAGGGGACCATGGGGACGAGTGTCTCACTCTCAGGGCTCTAAGTGAAAATCCTATTGCCTGTCCGCTCCAGAAATTCAGCTTGAGACACAGTCCCATACTGTGACATTGCACTGTCCTTGGAACGTGGGCCCTCAGGATAACTCCTTTTGCCTCCTCTTAATTTGGGAAGAAGAAAAGTAAAATAAAATCCACAGAATTGTCTTCTAACATTAAGTAAATTCTTTTTTTAAGAAACATCTATTTAAAAGGTGGTAATAAATGTATGTCCCCAAACTGAATTCTTTGCAAAAGCCCTGGAATTCTAAACCTCTGTGTGTCTGGAATCTGGGGCAATTACACCTAAGGGCCAGAGCTGTGGTAATGCCCCAGATTACTTTCTGGAGGGGGTGCCCGGGGGTGGTTCCCATTATTTTAAAGGCAAGACTTCAAACCAAATGTTCCTCTCTTTATTGATTTGCTTTCATCTCCTTTCATTGCGTTTCCTGTTTGGCTTTTTCCTCTTTTTTTTCCACCCTGGTGGTGAACACCCTCAAATTGGTGATTGAAGACCTTGAAGGTGCTGTTTACAAAGGCTATTAAATGCCCCCGCCCTCATCTCCTGGTTTACTGCCAACAAGCCTGACACAAAGCCCTCCTTGGCAGACACTGAGATATTGGCGAGGCCCCACTGAGTTTCTCAGTTTGCAGGTAGTGGAGGATTGAGGAGGAAAGGTGGCTTCTCTTCCCTGTGGCTGGCTGGGAAGGCTCCCTTTAGTAGCTATTTAAAGAGAGATTTTAGAAATGCTGAATGATTCAGATGGAAGGGACTTCTCCCATCTTTGGGGTCCAGAGGCTCTTGATCTGAAACGTACTCATATTGACAAGACGTCGGGATGAGGTTCAAGGGGGTGGGGACCCCCGACATCATACGAAAATATTGCATGAATGTGAACTCATGTACTCTCTTCTGGGGAGAGATTCTATGACCTAAGAAAACTTGAGAACCATCGATGGTCCAACCTCCTTTTACAGATATGGAAACAGGTAGAAATCAGCTGAACTTATTTTTCCCAGTTTTTAATATAATGTCACGCTTATCATCTATTATCTATTTTGGTGTCCTAACTTGACCCATATTGCATCATTACCTCTATTTAGAGGCCTCGGTTTTCTTGCCTCTAAAATAATGAGCTTGTCTTTGATCAGAGCTTTTCAACTCTTGAGAAAGAAAAAATAGGATGAGGGCCAGGCCATCAGACTCTAGAATCAACCGGATCTGGTTGAAACCCAGATCAATCACTTGTGGGCACTGAAACCTTTGGTAAGTTTCTTAACCTTTTAAGGCTTGTGTTTCTTCATTAATTTAATAAAGAGAACATTAGTACCCACCCTTATTCTTATCATAGGAATTAAATGAGACAATATATGACTGCCTAACACACAGTGTTCAATAAATGCTAACCACTTTGTAAATGACTACTGTTATGTCATGGTGGGCAAGATGGATAATATACACATACGTGACATAGTTCCACGAATGCAACCGGATTCTGGAAAAAAAAAAAAAGCCTGAAAAGAATTTCAGGAAAAGAAATCTAATTGTGCATGGAAACACCTCTCTTATTCAGGCTTTACCAGCAATAGCAGATCAAGCAAGGCATGCCTAAGTTGGCTCTGTATCGTGGGTAATTCCCACTGCCTCTTCTTTCCCTCCCTCCCCAAAGAACAAAGCAGATGTTAAAGGCGCTCTGTGAAAGTGATGTAATAATATAAAGAAACTCGATTCTGCTCTGATAGTTTTTGAAGGTAAGCCATTCAACAACTTTGGTATATCGATATCAGGGATAATTAACTTGTTAGCACAGTGTGTCACAGAGTAAGCCAGTGTTACTGTCACCATCATCAGTATCGCCGTCATTCCAACTGACTGTTATCACATGATTTGAGAATCACTCTGCAAGATTATCCTTGAGGTTCTCTTTTATTTTTAACAGTCTGTCTTTTTAACATTTAAAAATGGTTTATATTAAATAATTCAAAGTAGTTACATTGAATTTTTAAGGTTAAGGAAAAATAATAAAATATACATGCACGCACTCATCAACCTAACTTAAGAAATAGATTAGCATCGCATTTAACACTCTCATAATGTAAATGTTGTTTTATCATTCTCTTGTTTTCTTGCATATCTCTAATCTATTGAGTCTTGTATGCTTTCCAGCAAAGGGTTTCTTACGTTAGATTTTCATCCGTTACTCTGTTCCCTCAGCATTGTCTTGAACCTTATCAATGTTGATGTGAAGCTATTGAAAGTATAATTTTCACTTTTTGGTGGTAGTAATCCATTCTCCTATCTCCATTCTCCTATCTATAGATATTTGTGTTTCTTCAGGTTTTTGTTTTATTTTGCTTTTGCTAAAACAAACTTTGCTGCTATCAATCACCTTGTTAATGTCTACTGTGAGAGGTTTCCTAGGTTGTGCTTCTAGGTGTAAAATTTGATTTTTAGGTATTTGGTTTTTAACTGTACTAAATAATAAATGCAAAATCGTTTTCCAAAGTGGTTGAACTAATTTACATTTCCACCAGAAGTATGTAATACTTAATATAATCAACACATTTAATACAATCGACATTTAAAAGTTTTGCCAATCCATTAGGTATAAAATATCACTTGGCTTCAATTTGAAATTTCCAGTTTTTAATGACCATCAGCATATTTTCCTATGTTTATTGGCAATTCACGATTCCTGTTTTGAAAAGTTTGGTCAAGAATTCTGCCTATTTTCCTATTGGGTTGCCTGTCTTTTTTCTCACTGGTTTGTAGGAGTTTCTTAAACATTTTGGGTACCACCCTTTTACTGGTTATATGTGTTTCAAGTATCTTCCATTTTAAGAACTCTCTTTACTGTCCTTATTAGAGTCCTTTGATAAGCATAATTTATTAATCTTTTCCTTTGTGATTTATGCTTTATTTTAAAATTTTGTTTAAAAAATCTTACCCTGTTCCAAAGGGTAAGATTTACAGTCCTGAGTATTCATTTTTAACTGAATGTCAAACTCAACTTCCATTGGAATTTTTTTTTTTTTTTTTTTTTTTTTTGCGATACGCAGGCCTCTCCCTGCTGTGGCCTCTCCCGTCGCGGAGCACAGGCTCCGGACGCGCAGGCTCAGCGGCCATGGCTCACGGGCCCAGCCGCTCCGCGGCATGTGGGATCCACCTGGACTGGGGCACGAACCCGTGTCCCCTGCATCGGCAGGCGGACTCTCAACCACTGCGCCACCAGGGAAGCCCTCCATTGGAATTTTGAATGGAATTACATTGATCTATAGAGAAATCTGGGGACAAATTATATTTTTTATTATATTAATGTTTTCTATCCTGCCTTGTAGTTAAAGAATGTCTTCCAGTATGATTTCCTAATTTCCTCCTTAAGGATCTGGCAGATCTTCTGTTTGGTTTATTCTTACATGTTTTATGTCTTATGTTGCTACCGTAAATCCTATTTTTTTATACTTTCTAGCTGTTGATGGTGCTTAGAAAGGCTATTCACCTCTATGTTTTGTAACAGGCAACCTTGTTAAACTCTTTTTAATTTTTGTAATTTTTTGGTAGATAAAAAGACCTCATATTGTATGAAATGTCCAGAATAGGCAAATCTGTAGGGACAGAAAGTAGATTATTGGTTGCCTCGAGCAGGGGTAGAGGGTTGTGGGGAGATGGGGAGTGCTACTAATGGGTATGAGGTTTCTTTTGGAGGAATAGAAATATTATAAAATTGGTGTGGTGGTGGTTGCACAACTCTGTGGATATACTAAAAATCATTTTATACTTTAACAGGTAAGTTGTACTATATATGAATTATATCTCAATGAAGCTTTTATATAGAAAGAAACTAGACAAATCTCATATGATTAGACATGAGAAACCATACTCAGAATAATCATGAATCAAGGATGAAATCTTAATAGAAATGAGAATATATTTAGACCTAAATAATAAAAAATGCTATTTGAAAAAACTTGTGAGTTAGATAAAGCTTTCCTAGATGAAAAATTATAGATTTTGATAAAATGATTATATTAGAAAATCAGAAGGTAGTATTGAATAAGCTAAACATTCAACTTGGCTCGACAATAACAAATTCAAAAATAGAAGGATGAAAATAATAAAAATAACAGCAGGTATTAATGAGATGAAAAATAAATTTACACTGTAACATTTCAATAAAACCAAATACTGGTTTTCTTAAAGGACTAATAAAATTGACAAACTTTTGACAAGTCTTATTATGAATAAAGGCAGGAAAGGAGCCCGTAAATACATCAGAAATGAAAATGAGAATAACCACAGAGCTGTCAAGATTAGAAAGATAATAAAATTAGTAATGATTTAGTCTAAGACATTTGAAAATAGATAATATGGACAAATCTTAGAAAGAGTAAACTAACAATTTGACTCAGAAGAAATAGAAAATTAGAATAATCTTATAATCATTAAAGAAACTGAGACACTACAGTGTAAATTTATTTTCCATCTCATTAATACCTGCTGTTATTTTTATTATTTTCATCCTTCTATTTTTGGATTTGTTATTGTTACACCAAGTTGAATGTTTAGTTTTGGAATGGACTCATGCTTTTTGAATTGAAGATTTGTGTCTTTCATAAATTTTGGAAAAATATTACCTTCAAGTTTTACCTCTCCCTCAGTTTCTCATCTTGTCTTTCTGGAAACTTGATTAAACATATGTTGGACCTTCTCTTTCTCTCCTCTTAAGAGCTTCCTTTTTCTCTTATTTCCCTCTCTCCCCATGCTGCATTCTGGATAACTCCTTCAGGTTGAGCATCTAGTACATACCTTTGGCTAATTAGAATTTACAATTAAAAATACCCATTAAGCTTTTAACTTCAAATACTATATACGTTTTTCAGTTTTAGAAATTCAGTTTGGTACTTTTCCAGATCTACTGTTTTGTATTCTCTCTTGCTCGTAACTCAGATTTAGCTCCCTCTTATATTTTTCTAATTATACTAAACATGCTTTGTTTATATTTTGCATTTTATGATTTTATTACCAAAAGCTTTGTTGTTGTTATTCTATAGGCTTTATTTTAATTAGCTCAAATTCCACTTGTTGCTGTGATGTTCAACTGTGAGCCTATATTTCTTGGAATTCCATCCTTCCAGAGAATATTTTATTTGTTCAACTGTGAGCCTATATTTCTTGGAATTCCATCCTTCCAGAGAATATTTTATTTGTCTCGGCCAGTTGTCTGGGGGCTCCATAAACTCGGGATCAATTTAAAACAAGTTCTCAGCCTGAGGGACTTTTGGACAACAATGAGACAAGTTTCATGATTAAAAATCCTCTTTATCCATTCTCAAAGTGGAGCAATCCTGTTCAGTTTCCTTGATGTTTCCAGATGTAGCACATGTATACAAAGAGCACTTCTATTTTACCCTTCCAGTAAGGATATGGTGTTTTGATGTCCCCTTGTCTTTCATGCCTTGTGTCTTCTGTAGCCACTTAAAAGGAAAAAGCCAGATTGAGTACTACCTTTCCTCTTTAGATCCCTCTTTCCCTTTTGTTTTCTTCTCTCTGGGAATCTTTACTTTTTAAAAGAAGGGATGTCAGTAACTCATTTAAAAATATGAGGAGTTTCCCCCTGATTTTTTTCAGCACAGTTTTTTAAAATTTCAATGTGAGCATCCTTTTGTGTGTGTTTATAGGTGTGTGTGTGTGTGTGTGTGTGTGTATGTGTTCATTTGTGCATATATACAGTGAATAATTGATTCCACCATACTTCTGGAAGCAGGCAGCCTTTCAGACTCTGATTCTTCTATCTCTTCTGAAAGTGTCTGTTGCACTACACTGTAAAATACTTTTTAATGTGTGAGATTAAATTATTTCCTTATATTTCATTGATGCATGCTCATGTATTCTCATTTGCCAAAAAAATTAGGAGAAAAACTCAACTCTCAGACTTCCTGGATAATATGTCTAGTTTTTACTTTAGGGTTTCAAGTACGCTATGCTTGCCTTTTATAACTTAACTCTCTAATGCCTAGGGGAAGACATATCTGTGCTGTGAATAGGGAAGCTTTTAGGTTCTGAAACAGATTTTGCTGTCCATTAGCAGGCAGAAAGAGCTCCCAAAGTTGTAAAAAATTGTATTGATTAGAAAAAAAATTGAAATATCCTATTATGGCACTAAATAAACAAAAGGGGAGGTAATACAGGAGAATAGGAATTGTAAACCAATATCTTGAGCCCTCACACCAGCTTCATGTTTGAAGTGAGTAATTTGATTCAATGAAACATATTAGTAGAGAATTAAGAACAGTGGCTCCACAAGGAATTTGTAGTTTTTAGTAATTTAGGAACAGGGACAATATCAGTGTGCCCTGCTTGAAGGTATTATACCATGCTGATCAAGATCATGGGCTCTGAAATCAGACAGTCTTGGGTTTGAATTCCTTACTCTGTTGCTTGACCTCTCTAAGCCTCTGTTTCCTGTTCTGAAAATAGGGATAATATTAGAAACTACGTCATGTGACTGTTGTGAGAATTGACAACACTGTATTTGACAAGAATTGACAAGCGCTTGTCATTGTTTATGGCATATTGCGAGAGTTCAAAAAATTGAGTTTCCTTATAATTATGATTCAGGAGTTTTTTTCCAGGATGAACTAAAGCTATCGATACCTTCAATGATGCACCAGCTGGACAGGAGCCAGGGTTAAGTCTTATAATTCCAAAATAGTGATTACGGGTGCCCCAAAAGATGTTGGACAATTCCCCAAACATCCTTGAAATAAACATGTTTTCAATTCATAATACAAGACAACTATGTTGTAAGACATTGTGCTTGAAAAGGAGAAAAAGATTGAAGGGGATTGCAAAAATAAACAGCTAGACCACATCCCAATTTCTAAATACTAGAGACCACCCCTGCATAGAGAGGGGTAAGATGGTGTCCCATTATTTAACATAGTCTATGTTCAGCAAAGAAAGGGAGCGAATTTCCCTTTTATCTGTTGTTGGATGGCAAGGCTAGTTTGAAGACCACGATGAAATGTATGTTAGGAAATAAAGAGACCTAAAATGGGTTTAACTCTAGAGATGCTAAAAGCATGGCAAAATGTGTGTGTGTGCCAATAGTGCAACTTGATCCAAACTACATTTGGACGGAGCCTGTAATAAATTGTCAGAGCCAGCCTTTGCATTCACTTAAGCTAATACTGAGTGTCTCATTTCTACAAAGTAAATCACAGTGGCTTTGGTTCTTTATTTTCCATCTTGTGTATAAGTAAACTGCAGGATCAATTGGGAGGTAGAATCAATCTGCTATTTATTACCTTGAAATGTGACACCCTATTTTAAGTGCCCTATTCCCTTATGATTTCACTTGAGAAAAGTATTATGTCCAAACGATATAGAAACCAGCTTTACAGCTCCTGGGTTTTTTTACATCAGCCTGGATGGATTTATATTGTATATAACTTTCAGAACCTAAATAAGTTACTTAGTGGGTTTTGAAACAAGCATGTAAACGAGGAAGAGTCATTTGGGATTTGGGGGGTCTTAAATCTTAGCTGAGTGCACTCATGACCAGAGCACATTTTCATCAAAAAAAAAAGCATGCAGGACTCCCACTGACCCACCGATCATGGCTTAACGTTCCAAAGAAAATAAATAAAAATCTCATGTCTAGGGAAAAGAGTTAGACTTCATGGGGATTCTGTCATCTTGTCATTACACTTTGCAAAGAAACCTTGGCCTCTAATTTATGGGTTTCAGAAAGAATGCCTCCTCACACTGCTGGAAGGTTGAAAGGGCAAGAGATCTGATGTATATCAGGAAGGTTAAACCTAATCTTTGTGACCTGCCACCCGCTTTTCCTGATTAAAACATGAGGGTCTGAGGCCCAGCAAAGACTCTTATTCTAAAGTGCTACCTGTATCCTAGTCCCCAATCTTAGTCTTAGGTTTTGCTTTATTTCAAAACGGTCATTATTGGGCTTGGTGGTGACTACACAAAACGTCTCTAGCGAATGTGATAAAACATTTTTAAATGCCCCAAACTGAGTTAGATGAAACTGAAGAGAAACTGACAGTAATGAAAAGCTGGTGACAAGCTTGATGCCCATAAACTTGTATTTTATTAGGGCTTAAACTTAAGGTTAACCAGAAAGAGAAGGGAAGAAAGAGACGAAAACCTTAAAGGTGGTTCGCAAAAGACCATGGCAACATCACATACATCCTTAGCTAACAGTGAGTTGTTTCTTTCTTCCTTCCTTCCTTCCTTCCTCCCTCCCTCCCTCCCTCCCTCCCTCCCTCCCTTCCTTCCTTTCTTTCTTTCTCTATAAATGTGTACACCCTATTACGTGTAAGTTCTTAAAACTTTCATGCTCAACAGCATTTCATATTGAACTCATCCAGGGCTTCTTGGAAGATAAAATTAAGAAGGAAGGATGCTTTCTTCCTTTACAAAAGTAAATTCATTAATCCTCCAATTTTTCAAGATGCAACCAACTTTAGCCTTTCCTTATCCTTCAGAAAGCCTGAACTGTACATTCTAAGCCTTCGGCATCATCTCCAGTTGACCAAGGCTTGTAGGACAAAGCATGAATTAAAAGGGCATTAGCGTATATACTGCGATGTAATTTAAACCCGAGCGTCATTGTATATGCTTGAGTGTGTATGAAAAATTTCCTCCTTTTCTCTTTATCCCTTCAGACCCCCCAAAACTTGTCTAGAACAGCCAATGTGTTCTGGGATTTATAGGAAAATTTGTTATCTTAAAGATAAAATAAAATTTTACGTTGTATACAGCCTAGGACAGACTCTGAAAATAAATGTAATTCTCCTAAATTATAAGGAAACACAACTTCTGGGTAAGTTCTTATATCATTGCCATGTAACCTTCAGTCAACCTGGAAATCACAAGGGACTTTTGATTCTAAACAATAAAGTTCGAGAGAGACATATCCAGAGGGTCCAAATTCATAAGTTTACTTAAAGACAAAAGGGGTGAAGGGGGTGGGGAAATGGACAGAAAATAAAGACAGGCAAACTATTCATTTCTTATCACAGCCAGCCAATGTTAATTAAAACATCATTGCAAATGTGTATCAGCAAGGAAACTTCTGCTGGTTCAGGAGGCATGTGCCTATATAATCATAAAGATATCTTGGTTATTTATCTGCTGTTTGGATCTTATCCTTTGCCTCAACAAGCAAGTCCCTCTCCACCCCCGTCACTGCTCTCATTTTATTACAGGCACTCGGTATAATCCACCGTAAAAAGGAGGGAAACATATGGGCCTTTATTTGAACTTCTGTAATGAATCCTTCCAATATACTGTTTCTTTCAAAAGTCCTTTTTGATTTTATTGCAGTCTGTTTGTGTATTCTCCCCAGTCATCACTTGGACAATATTCGTATTGGTAAAATGGCCTGGAAGGGTTCTTGCCTCTGAGAAAATTGCCGATTGACAGGGCATGTGGATGATTAAGGGTGCTCTTGTGTAGCTAGGCTCCCCGGGCATGCTGGCTGCTTCCTGCACGAAGGGGGAGTAGGATGGCTTCCTTCCCAGAGCCCAGGACCCCTCCCCATTGTTGTTCTGTTTTCTTTTCAGTGAAAGACTTGCCACTAGTGACTCTCACTCTCCATCTGCCAGAATCCCCCTTAACTCCTCTCCAGTAAACACACCAGAGTTCTGAAGCTGAGGGCCCACGTGCCAGGTTTGGCCCACAGTTGGGTTTTGGTGGATGTGCACAGTTAAAAAATATTTTAAAAAGAATTTGTGAATACTTAAACATTATGTTTTCACATAAAAAACCTGGGTTTATAGAATAGTTGCTAGATTTTTTCCCCCTGACCATGGGAACAACTGTGTGAAGATTTCCTCTTGAAAAATTAGAAGAACTAGCAAGCTGGGCCCACCTTCCCACATGGCAGCCAGCTTCATCCTGCACACTGGAGGGTATTTAAATGCAGGCTCATTGTTTAGGACAGTTGATTTGAATCATTGAAGTACCTGCCCGGTCCCTTGGTAGGCACTGAATTTGGCACCCTGAAATAGCCAGTTCTAGAGACAAGGTAGCAGAAGGTTTGTTTGTTGCTGGATTGATAGGAAAAAGCAATAGATATCTGAATTCCAATTGTTTCATGCTTCCTTGGAAGGTGCTTAGGACTCCCTTTTCCAGGCATGCCTGGAAAATAAGTTTAAAATAATTTATTCATCTTTTCTTCCCTCAGCCCCAGCCATGGGGTGTAGTTCCATGCATTACATGTATTCTGTGATTTGATGAATGAAAGAATGAGTAAGTGAATGAGACTTGTCTGGATCTTGTCTGGATCTCCCCCCATCCTACACTCATTCCTCTAAAACCCCAGTGCCAACAAAAGGGATTGATCACAGGAGGCATGCAATACAATACTTATTAGATAAATTAATTAGTGGATGGATTTTCAAAAATGGTAGCTAACTTTTATTGAGCATGTATGATGTGCCAGGCACTGATCTAAGTACTTTCTATGAATTAATGCAAAACTTCAGTACCATTTTACACATGAGAAAACCAAGACAGAAAGATTTTTTTCCTGAGTCTGAAGGTAGTAAAATTTGGAGCTGGGCATATGAACCCAGGCACCCGGCAATCTCACTAAAGAGTTCGCTTTCGTTTTTGTTTGTTCGTTTTTGTTTTTAATTAAGGTATTATTTTTTGAACTACAATTGTATACTGGCTATGCATATTTGTAGGGGAGGGCATACTTCCATAAGCTTAATTTCATTCTCCCAAGCAATTTGATCTTAGGAGTAGAAAATTTAAACCTACTTAATGTGCTTGAAACTTTAAGAGGTTTTTAAAGAACCATTGGACAGCATGAACAGGAATCACATGAGCCCAGAGCATCTGGCCTTTAGAGAGTTGCTCCCTTTTGGTATAGGGGCTCTTGGTGTAGTTAGATAATGCTAGCTGCTGTAACAAATAGACCCAGTTATATATATATATATATATATATATATATATACATAGAGAGAGAGATAGTTTTATATATTTTTATATATATATATATGGGCTCGAACTTCGTAGAAGTATAGTGTTCCCTGTGTAGACCAAGGTAGGCATTCTGGGTGAAAGAGGGCAGCTGTCTTCCATGCAGACATGCAGGGATTCAGGCTGATGGAGCCTCTTTCATTTTCAACCCATTGTGTACGATTTTGTGATAGTGGTGCTCTTGCATCCAGCCAGAAGCAGATGAGAGCATAGAGGAGCCCATAGAGGAAGGTTTCATGGGCCAAGCCTGGAAGTGACTCGTATCACATCCTGCCATGTTCCATTGATGAGAGTTTTATCATTTGGCCTTGCCTAACTTTAATGGGAGACTGAGAAATGTAGGTTTGCTGTCTGCCCAGGAAGAACAGAAAACAAAGACTTTGGTGGACAGCTCAGCACCATCTCTTACCTTCCTGAAGTGGAAGATATTTGTGTGAGGAAGATTTGCCTAGACTATGTGTTTAAGAAACACCAACATGATGCAGTCAATTCTCTCAGAGCTTTTGAAAGTTTGTGGGCATACTGCATTTTAGAAATTGAGCTAAGAGGTATCTTTAGAAGACATTTTAGTAACAACAGTATACACTGAAAGATCAACACTCTAAAACTCTAGAGAATGAGTCTTTTTAGAGAATATTTAAAAGAATATTTAGAGAAAATTGAAAATATTTTTCTCAGTGCTTTCGGTACATCCCAAATTAACAGAGACAGCTCTAGGGTCACTACTAATGCAATCAAGGGGTTGGTTAGTTTCTGTTTCCTTTTTAAGGGGCAGAGATAGCAAAACAAAATTTCACACATTTGACTTTTGATATTAATAGTGCTTCCCAGGGAAATTTTATTTTATTTTTGTTAGTGTGTGGTTTGTTTTGTCTTGTTTTTCATGAGGGCCTAGGGATAAAATGAGGGAAGGACAAATTATGAAAACTTGGTCAACCTGAAAATTTATCTGTTGGGCATTCCTTCTTTGCTTCAACGAGCAGAAACTAAGCCCAATAGAAATTTTTTTGGTCTCGTCTGCAACTTGGTGTCTTCACACCGTTGTTTGTCTTCTGATAAAAGCAGTGTAAGACATCACTAGCTCCGAGAGTATAGTCTCTAAATACCATTTCCATGGAAGAAATGGCTGATTCCAGGTCTTAGGGGGAAAGGTACAAGGCAAGCCTGGAATATTTTGTCATTCCAGAAAGCAAAAAAGATATAAACGACTACTGAGATTATGTCAAAACGACTCAGAAGCCAGAGAACTCAGAAGATTCCCACTGGCCAAAAAATGGGATAATTGGAACATTAAATGCATAGCAAGTATAACAGATTGAAATATATTACACATACTTACAAATCCATGAGATCATAATGATATAAAAACAACTCAACAGACACATAGACAGCAATAACAACAAAGGTCTCAGTGTTCATCTTTGGATGTTGACAGGAAACACATTATTTTGAAAAATAGTAAAGAAAATAATTAAGCAATTGTCCTGCATTTCATCTATAAACTGTTCATTAAGGTAATCAGATGGTTAATAATTAATAGTAAAGGGAAATTTCTCTTTATAGAAGTATTACAGCTTCTGGAACAAATGAAAGAGGAATGATAGAATTAGAAGATCACCATTCTGTGGTCCCTAATGAGGTAATGGGCCCAGGTAATAATTATCACTGGCTGCTAAGATCACAGAAAGAAAGACACCTGATTTTAGGTGCCTCCTATTGGAAGAATACATTTCCTAAGAAGTAACCTTGACAATGTTTTGTTTTGTTTTTTAATTGAATCTTCATAGATACAGAGAACAAAATGGTGGTTTCCAGAGGCAGGGGTAGGCAGTGTGGAAAATGGATGAAGTTAAAAAAAAAAAAAAATGAAAGAGTCCCTGAAATTTTAGTAAAATGCTCTTAAAATATAGTTCGTTTATTTTTCAATGTCCCTTTAAATTTCTGCATTATAAATTACTTTTAGAGATTAAAGCTCTGAAAAACCTTGTTTCCTAGTGATCTGCTATGTTTCCTGTTAATTGTGTAACATGCACTATGTAACTTCTTTTGATTTCTTTGCCTTGGCAACCAGGAAGCTCAAAGTTAATTTTTATGCTAAATTTAGGTTTTACTGTGTATAAATCTTTACTGAAAAAATTTAATCTGATCAATCCTCTAGAAATAATTACCAATTTACTAGAAATGCAGGGAGCAGAGAAAATGTTCAAAAACAGCATGAGAACATAAATAGCAAAATCCAAATTGTGGGAAACACACAGGACAAATGGTTTCTTCTGCAAATAAATTGTATCATAAAAAAAGAGTTTAAAAGAGACAGAAAGAGCAATCAAATACCATGTATGAATGTCGCTTGGATCCAAATTTCAATAGAAACTTATTTACTTTTATGCAGTATTTATGAGATAATTGGAGAAATATGACTACTGATTGGATGTTGAATGTAATTAAAAATCATTGTTGGGGACTTCCCTGGTGGCACAGTGCTTAAGAATCCGCCTGCCAGTGCAGGGGCCATGGGTTTGACGCCTCGTCCGGGAAGATCCCACATGCTGCAGAGCCCATGCACCACAGCTACCGATCCTGCACTCTAGAGCCCACAAACCACAGCTACTGAGCCCGCGTGCCGCACTACTGAAGCCCGTGTACCTAGAGCCCGTGCTCCGCAACGAGAGAAACCACCGCATTGAGAAGCCCGCGCACCACAACGAAGAATAGCCCCCGCTCACCGCAACTAGAGAAAGCCTGCGTGCAGCAACAAAGACCCAACACAGCCAAAAATAAATAAATAGATAAATTTATTTTAAAAAATCATTGTTGCGCTTCCCTGGTGGCGCAGTGGTTGAGAGTCCGCCTGCCGATGCAGGGGACGCAAGTTCGTGCCCCGGTCCGGGAAGATCCCACATGCCGCGGAGCGGCTAGGCCCGTGAGCCACAGCCGCTGAGCCTGCGCGTCCAGAGCTTGTGCTCCAACAGGAGAGGCCACAACAATGAGAGGCCTGCGTACCGCAAAAAAAAAAAAAAAAAAAAAAATCATTGTTAATTCTGAATGCAAGAGCAGAATTGTGTGTGTGTTTTATGAGTCCTTATATTTTATAGATACATACTGAAATATTTATGAATCAAATTACATATGCCTGGGATTTGTTTCAAAATAACTGGGGAGTGGGAAAGAGTAGGGTGAAATGAGATTGACTATAAAGTAATGATCGCTAAAGCTAAGTAATAGGTATGAGGGTTCACTGTTTAAGATATGTTTAAAATTTTAGAAGTTTAGACAGAAAGAAAAGAAAAAAGAAAGGAAAATAAAAGAAAAAAAGAAAAAGCAGAGTGGTTAAGAGTAAAGGCTCAAAGCCAAACTGCCTGGGGTAAAATCTTCTTTTTTCTCATTACGAGCTATGTGATCCCAGGCAAGGGAGTCCAGACAATTACCTAAGCTTTTGGTGCCTCGGATTCCTGACCTGTAAAATGGGTTTAATACTAGCACCTCATTAGGTTGTGAGGATTAAATAAGCTAATAGCTGGGAAGCAGTTTGTACATTTCTGACACAAAACAGATGTCCATAAGTGTTTACTATTATTATAATTATTATTAGATGTGCTGTCACATTACCCTGGACCTGGTTGTGCCATGGGGAGCACATCTGTGGTACCAGTGCGTGCTTTGGTTTTCTGAACCAGAACGGAGACCCCCGTGGGCCTCCTAGGTGCCCAGTCTCCTTCTCTAGACCAAGATGGCACACAGAATTTAGGCCATAATTTCAAAACTCTCTGCTCTCTGGCCTCATGGTGCTCTGGCTCCCCAATTCTATCTGCTTCCAGTAACATATAACCCTTCATCCATTCTTGTCTTTGTTCCTTTGCTTTTGTTGACATCTTTGGCTGAGAATGCCTTTCTTCCTCCTCTCCAAACCTTGGTCATCCTGGATGCCTAGATCCCATTCCTATTTCCCAAAGAACCCTTTCCTGAATGAGAGGTTACTCTGACCTCCTCCTCTGAGCTGCAAGTCATTTACTGCACATGCCATAAATCTAGCTTTCCATTATGTTCACTCGTGGGGTAGAGCCAGCTCACACTGGCTCGAAAGAGAGCCTACTGTGCAATCTCTTCTCAACTCTTCTTTCGGAGACATCACTTTGGTAGCTTGAAATTGGCCGTGTCCATGTGGCAAGTATTTATACCACAGCAAATACTACAAACCAGGGATCCTTTTCCTTCCCTGTGAACAGGTTGTTAAACGTTTACCAGCACAGCAGTAGTTATATCTACCCATAGCTATCTGTAATGGACTGAATGTTTGTGTCCCCCCTCCCAAAATTCATATGCTGAAATTCCAACCCCCAATGTGATGGTGTTAGGAGGTCAGGCCTTTAAAGGTGATTAGGTCATGAGAGTGAGGCCTTCATGAACAGGATTAGTGCCCTTATAAGGAGACCCCAGAGAGTTGTCTAGTCCCTTTTCTGCCACGTGAGGACACAGTGAGAAGTCAGCAGCCAGCATCCCAGAAGAGGCCTCTCACCAGAAACCAACCATGCTGACTTCCAGCCTCTAGAACTGTGAAAAATAAATATCTCTTGTGCATAAACCACCCAGTCTATGAAAATTTATTATAGCAGCCTGAACTAAGACATTGTCCCTCTATCCCTCTGTGTCTCTACCCTGTGCCTTGCACTGAGTGACACATAGAAGACTGCTGAATGCTACCTGTATTTTTTTTACCTTTCCTCCCAAGTTTAAAACACCTTAAAAGTAGAAATCGTGTCTCATTCTCCATACTGCCTAAGAGAGCAGTGCATGTAGTAGGTGGTCAGTAAAAACTCATTGTCGATTGATTACAGAAAGAAGTTTAATAACATCCTTCAGTTTTAAGCAGAAGATCCACTTTTCTTTTTCTCTTTATGGTCGACAATACCCAGATACTCAAACCTAAGACGTGAGGGACAGTTTTACAACTCTTTAAAGTAAACCAAAATCCTCTTTAAGCAGCATCTTTAAAGTCTTTGAACATCCCAACAAGGTTTCCTCTATGCCAAGCTATGATCACCTTGGGGGATTTATGGTGAGGTCCCTTCTCATAATTTCAGGGCTGGGCTTGAAGCAAAGTCCCTGTGCAAAGCTTTGCCTGGTTTGGAGGCTTTATTAATCTTGGCAAATGGGAATAAGGCCAGAAACCGGGGCTGCAGCTGAGGGCCAGGGATCCCCTCCCTATTCCTTCAGACTAAGGCACAGGCACGGCTAGCTTCAGAGGGGTGGGGGAGAGGTGTCTCTCCCACATAAGGTCTCTGCCCCGTCCAGACCCTACACCTGGCCACACTCGGAAGTGGTGGGTGGCTGTCCCTTGAAGAGGCCATTCGCCTTTAATATTTTACATGAGGATTCTTTCTTTAGTGTTTTCCCATGATGTATGGAATGTGCAGAGTTTGTGAAAGAAGCAATTAAGTGGGCGGAACCTGTAAATCAGGCTGATATGTAAAAGTATGCTCATTTACTGCTGTGCCATTATCATTATTCCACTCACCCTCTCCCAGCCCACTCCCCTCTCAATCCCATTGTCTCCTCAGGGGTGCAGGGTTTCTGGTTCTGATGCTTGCTCGCCTCCCCCTCTGTGTACCTGAGCTTTTGGAGATAATCGGAACTCAGGCTTCTTCTCCAGTGAGTAAAGCTGGCCTGCTCTGTCTTTTCACCATTATTGTCATAACCAGCCTCTGCACGTTGCCTTCTTAAATGTTTATAACTCTGTTCCCTTCCATGAGCTCATCAAATTTCCTCAAATTCTTATACTATAGATGGGGCTTAATTGAAAGATTCCAGGTGCTGTGTAAAGATTAAGGGCTTTGGAGGTGGAGGAGCCTTTCCAACTCCATCACCTTCCAAAGTGGGACTCTAGGGCTGCTGTCTGACCTCTTTGAGCTACGGTTTTGTCACCAATGAAACAGCAAAATAGGGAGAATTATACCTTCCAGAGAGAGCAGTTAAGGCATTCAAGTGGAGTCATGTGTTTGCACTTTTATTAGTTGGGATAGGGAATGATAACTGCCATACAAACTCTGAAGTCCCAGTGGCTTAATTGAATGGAAGCTGATTTCTCATTCGCATAAACTCCAATTGAGAATGGAGCGGGCAGCCTTCCACGTGGTGACTCAGGTACTCAGGCTGCTTCCATCGAGTTATTCCCTCGAATCCGAGGGCCTTGGAGTCTTCCACAGAGCCCTCTGCAGATGAAGGGCAGGAGATGTGGAGGTTAGGATCAAGCCTCAAGTTACACGTGTCACTTCTGTCTGCATTCCACTGGGCAGATCAGACACCTGGCCTCCCCTAACTGCAGAAGAGGCTAAGGATGCTATTTTGCTGTATCCAGGAAGAGAAGAAAATAGGACTAAGCGAACTTGTAGCACTGTCTCTGTTACAGCATCCAAAAAATGTTCTTCCCATCTGCAGATGGCTAAGCACATAGCTCAGAGGATCAGCCCAATAATCCAAGATGACAAAGCCCGGAAGTGTAAAACTAGGACTCAAAGCCAAGTCGTCTGACTCCTGGAGACTTCTCTCTGGGTACCTTATGCACTGTCACACGGAGGGCGAATGGGATGTATTTCATATACACACTCTTGTCAGTTGCTAGTGGGTGGCTAAGTGCTGGGTTGAAAGGATTCTGAGGCGATGCTGTTAATGATTAGTTATGTCTGCTGTGGGTTCAGAAGGAGGGAGTACCTTCACTGTCACTGCTGTTCTATTCTCTAACATCCACTCTAACAGTGCATATTCCCCGTGTACAGTTCTCTTCAACTCCCTTCCCAAGTAGTCAGAAGTTCATGGTTCTGAATATGGCATCCTTTCCTAGTACTCTGCTAGCACTGTAAATGGACCTCTCCATTTTTAACCCAAAAGAGTAACTAAAGCTGGACAGTCTCACAGACTGAGGCAGACCAATGAGGGAACCATAATCCATAAGAGGTCTTCACCCATGACATTCACTTTCTACCTCTACACCTTTGCCTGTGCTGCCCTTGCTGGCTAGGACGCTCTTTGTCATTCTACAGTTTTCCACCTACCAAAATCTAAATGGTATCCTAGCATCCAATTCAAATGTGAACTCCTCCTTCAGAAATTTTCCTGCTAGCATTAACATAGTTAATTAAAATTCCCTTCCCCTGGAAAGAACCTATTTGACTCTTACCATCTCCTGCCTAGTATTATCACGGTTATGTCCATCTCTTTCTCCCTTAGACTGCAGGATCCTTGGGAGCAGGAAACATCTTGTCTTTATTGCCTTCCTTGCCCACCCTAGTCCACTTCCCATTCCCAAACACACGTGCACGCCCACATGCAACCAGTCACTTGGGAAGTGTCAACAAATATTTGTGTAACGGAAAGACAGCTGGGTGGATGGTGGGTGGGTGGGTTGTCCCCTGTGCCCCGACAATTATATCCATCAGGACGTAGAGTCTGAGAGAGGCCACCCTCTGAAAGGAAACTCTTCCAACTGCAGTTTGCTCTTTTACATAGACTTGGCCTATGGTTAATGGAGATGTGATGGAAATTTCCTGGAAACCCAGCAGTAGTAGCCCCTTTAACCAGACAGTCTCATGCCATGGAGAGGAAACAAGCTTAGAATAAGGTCGACCTATTCTGGAATAGCAGCCCTGCCGCATACTCCATGACCTCTAATTATTCACCTCTCAGAAGCCCAGCTTTCTCACCTGTAAAATAGGGATCATATCTATAGTACATGGTTGCTGTGAGGTTTAAATGAGATAAAATATGCCTATTTCATAGCACAGGGCTTTGTACTCAGTCAAGAGCAGTTAATGTTATTATTACTGTAAATATTATTATCCCGCTGGTGTGAACAATGGAACACATTAGCAGGTGTCTGCCCAAAGTGCCCCTTGCCAGACACGGGCAGCTGGAGCAGTCTGCTGAGTGTCTCTTTACTCTTGGGCAGCGTCAAGATTCTCTAGCCCGACGGGTGATGGGGTCCAGTTTAAGGGTTTGTCTGACATTTATTCAGTCAGTGTTTGTTAAGAACCATATTTACATGGAGCATTGCACTAGATGCTGGGGAAGATAGCAATGGAAGGAAGCAGAATCCCTGTCCACCAGAGCTTACAGAGTGGGGAGAGGCACTGGACAGATGGCCGTATAAACATTATCCGTGGTAGTGTAGTCCTAGATGAGGGATCAAAACACGTGACCAGAGGTCCAACGTGCTGCCATGCGACCTTCACCAGGTGGCTTCATCCCGCTGAGCCTGTGCTTCCTTTTATATAAGGTCACCCTCAACCTCCTTTGCTCTGAGGGAGGTTGCCAGGATCACATGAGAGCTTCCATTTGTGGGAAGAACTTTGGAAAGAAAGAGACTCCTGGGAAACCAAGGGATTCAGAAGACCCCTCTGAATGTCGCCCTTTCTTGTAGGATGTTTTTCCAGCAGAGTTTCCAACCAGGTGTCCCCTCAGAGAGCAAGCAGGCTTGGGTGTACAGAGAGCCCTTCCCAGGGAGAAATGGATGTTCCTTTTTCTTATCATGAGCTTTGCCCCCTTAATGGCTGGCCGTCCTGGGCAGTAGGACCTGCTGTAGAATTGCTGCTCCAAGTTATCTTTCCTTGATTGTGCGGGAAGATGCTCTATCTTTGACCTTATCATCTCATCCCTTCCCATGAAGGTCATTTCCCACCTGGCACTTAGCTGCCAGGGAGCTGAAGATGGTGTGTTTGTGTTTGCATGGTGTGTGTGTGTGTGTGTGTGTGTGTGTGTGTGCGCGTGTGCGCGCGCATGTAGGATGTGGGTTTGCTTTTATAAATTAGCTCTGCTGAGAATTTCATCTGCAGATCTTCGGCTGGGCATGGTGGATGCTCAAGGATGTTCTGAATGCAGGGGATTTGTGGACATGCTCCGCAAACAATGACAGTAACGGCAGCAGCAATAATAATGACTTCCATAAACAGCTCTTAAATCCTCACTCTTGCATGGGTCCAAATTTCAGGTCCCTGTCTTACTTACTTGGCAACTCAACAAGGTACGTAATGTTATTGTTCCTTTATGTGCATTATCTCAGTGAATCCCCAGGGCACTACATAAGATAACAATATAGTTATTGTTACATTTACAGAGTACTTGGTTTGGAGTGAGCACTGTTCTCTACATTTTATGTCTTAACTCATATAATGTCCTATAACATCCCCATTTTACAGATGAGGAAAGTAGGGCACAAAAAGGAGATGCAATTTGCTCGACTACCGACCTGCCAGTGGCAAGCTGGTAAATCCCAGAGGAGTCTGACTCAGAGCTACACTTGTAAACTCCACCCAGGCTGTCACTCCATACGAGGACATCTATCTGCCCTGGGTGTTTACTTTCTGGAGGCTTGGTGGGGGTGGGGGGGCGGGTGTCCAGGGTCTCCTTTGGTAAACAAGATAAACTCTTTTTATCTGTGCAGTAGGAATATCTCTTGTCATTTTTCCTAACATCTGTCTAACACATCTGCCTTTTGAAGGCACTTTCTGATCAGCACATCTCATTCTTTCTCCTCTACATTCCCTCTTCACAGTTGGGTAGGCTGGGTTAAGTGTGTCCATTATACAGATTCTGAGAGCAATTTTAGTATTGGTCCACCTTGCGATCTTGTTCAAATGTAGATTCTGCTTTGGCCATTCTGGGCAGGGGCCCAAATATGTCTAACCTGCTCCCAGGAGTGCTGAGGCTGCCCTTCTGGGACCACACACGGAGGAGTGAGGGTTTCCACTCATTCCCCTTCACCCTGCCTCGTGTGCAGCCTTCTGTGTGCTGTCTCCATCCAGGGCTTACAGGGCTCCCTGATGTTTTCCTTAAATCCAGCTCTTGACTCCAGCAGGTCCAGCCGATGGGGACGGGCATTGCTGACCTTGTCACTGGGTGAGTCAGAAAAGCCAGGAGGCCTCTCCTGGGAAGGTGAGGGCAAAGGAGGCAGAATACTCTCGGTGCCCCACGCCCCCGGGTCTTGTCGCACCTCCAGACTTCATGTCTCTGGCGAGCTCTTTCCACTTTGGATTTCCACTTTAAAGCACAACTGGTCACCTTCAGGTCAGTTTCGAATCCTTCCCTAGGTAATTGGCCTCAATGAGGTGAGGGATGGACAATTATACAGCCGCGGGGCCACCCCTCCCCTGGCTTCATGCCTCCGACAGAGCTCATTTTATTTCTGGTTTTATGGGGTGCATTTATTGTTGGCCTTTGGGCTGTTGGTGTCTCCTATGCCCAGTATGGGGGTTTTATGTGGATACTAGGTCCAATTGCCCTTTAGAAAGGTTCTGCTTTTTTTTTCTTTTTCTTTTTTTTTTTTTTTTTTTTGCGGTACGCGGGCCTCTCACTGCTGTGGTCTCTCCTGTTGCGGAGCAGAGGCTCCGGACGCGCAGCCTCAGCGGCCATGGCTCACGGGCCCAGCCGCTCCACGGCATGTGGGATCTTCCCGGACCAGGGCACGAACCCGTGTCCCCTGCATCGGCAGGCGGACTCTCAACCACTGCGCCACCAGGGAAGCCCAAGGTTCTGCTTTTAATTCAGCTCTTTTCTCTAGTTGAGCATGGGGCTTCAGCATTTTAGTGCTTTAAAAATAAACACTTATTATCCATTTTTTAAATGGTCTTTCTTATTACATATCCATAATACAAGCCAAAATTGACTAATCTCCCCAAAGCCTCTGCTCTCTCATCACAGGAAAAGTCTTTGTATTCCCCAATGAAAACATGGAGTCACCCTCTTCTAGATGGCAGGGGCAGAAATACAGACTGTCTTGCACGGAGAGAGGCCCGGTACCTTCTTCATACAGTCTTTCCTTTACAGGAGTTCCCAGAGAAAAACCAGAGTCCCGCCACTCCCTCCCGCTCAGTTCAGCCCCAGACAGATAGACACACTCTGCACAAGGCTTCTCCAGTTCCCCCTCGCCCACCACATTCCCACATCTTCAGATCCACCTGACCATCCAAAGTTTTGCAATCTCTTCTGTCCTATTGCAACTATTGGGTTGCATTTTACTTGTTTTATGTATGCATCCAGGCTTCCTAACAGGATTCATTCAACATGCATTCATGCATTTAGTCAACAAATATTTGTTGAGTATTTACTACGTGTTAGAATCCATTCAAGATGCTGAGGATATGGGCTTCCCTGGTGGCGCAGTGGTTGAGAGTCCACCTGCCGATGCAGGGGACGCGAGTTTGTGTCCCGGTCCGGGAGGATCCCACATGCCGCGGAGCAACTAAGCGCTTGAGCCATGGCCGCTGAGCTTGCGCGTCCGGAGCCTGTGCTCCGCAACGGGAGAGGCCACAACAGTGAGAGGCCCGCGTACCGCAAAAAACAAAAAAAAGATGCTGAGGATATAGGGGCAACCAAGGCAAACACACTCTACGCTCGCAGTGTCTATAGTCTCACTTAATTAATTATTAAATTACAATTACGGGAAGTGTTATGAGAGGAAAGCACATAATAGTGGCCTGACCCATATGGAACTGTGTGTTTCTTGAGTCCAGGCACCAAGTTTTCTCTCTTTGAGCTAAGGGGTGATTTTGGCCTTCCTATAGAACAAGAAACATGCTATAATTGACAGAATCCTGGGATAGCCCGTTAGTATCCCCTTATTCTGCACAAATAGAAACCATGGATTCACCCCACCCCACCCCTCTCTTACTCCCTGTGCCAAGTATGCATTGTGACCTCTCAGCCCATATTCATTCCTCTGTTTGCTCTGTCCCTCTGGATCCAAAAGCCTGCAAACTCTATCACCTAGATCCCCTTGCCCACTGGGTACCAGGAGGCAGCATTCTCAATAGGGTGGCAGGCAGAGAGAAGCCAGAAGCTCGTCTGCTTCTAGTGATACCTGTGCCAACAGTAGTGGCGGTGACTCTTTCCTTTTTACTTTTATTATTTTTTATTTTATTTTATTGAAGTATATTTGATTTGTAATGTCCTGTTAGTTTCAGGTGTACAGCAGGGATTCAGTTATATATATACACCTATATATAATAGGGTGTATATGTTAATCTCAACCTCCTAGTTTGCACAACATCAGCATCTGGGTTTACAGTAGCATCTTAACAGCAGCCCCACTGGTGTTAAGGTCAACTGCATAGGTCACTGGTTAGCACCGTAAACTTGTGCTTCCAGTAACATGAACAGTGAATTTGGGCTCATGGACTCCATCCCAGAGGCAGTAACAGGTTTGCAGTGTCCAGGTAACATCCATTTCCTGTTTTGCTATTCCAGCTTTTCCCAAAACGTTGTAACTAACACCTTAAACTAAATTCCTCTGAGCTTAAAAATCTAAAGTGGTTCCTCTTTTTTTGACAGGACGTAGACTGATAACTCTTCAGCACCACAACCATTTGGCCACCAACTCACCAATTCCTATCACATATGCTTCTTAAGCATCTTTAAAGTCTACCTTTCCTCCATCCCCACTGTCATTCCCATGTACTTGGTCTGAAATGTATTTTCTGTACTATAGCTAGTGCAACACAATTGGCATTCTCTAAGTGCTAGTTTCTCTCTTTCTTTCTTTCTTTCTGTCCTCCCACCTATCTTCACAATTTTTCTGTAAATTGGAAACTGATATAAAATATAAAGTTTAATTTATAAAGTGGAAAATGGGTTTTTTCAGACAACAAAAGCTAGGAGGAGACTCACGCTATAAGAAATGTTAAAGTAAGTCCTTCAGGCAGAAAGAAGGTGGTACCAAATGGGAATATGTATCTACACACACACACAAATTCAGATTTCCAGGAATGGTAACTACATGGATGAATAAATAAGATTTTTTTTTGTTATTTAAGTATCTTTAAAGGATAACTAATTCTTCATGTGAAAATTAATAATAATGTAACATAAGGTTTATAGCCTATATAGAAATATATAAAATGTATGGTAATAATAGCACAAATGAAGGTAAATTATTCAAAAGTTCTTTTATGCTACATGACTTGGTATAATATTACTTAAAGGTAGATAGTGATAAGTTTAAATGCACCATAAATTTTAAAGCAACCAATAAAATAACAAAACAGTTATAGTTAATAAACCAACAAAGGAGATAAAGAAGGAATCATAAAAAGTACTTAATACAAAACTACTGGAAGAAGAAGGAAAAAAGAACAATGAATAAATGAAATCAGTAGAAAGCAACTAGAAAGATAGTATATTTATCTGAATTATTAAATGTAAATGGTCTAAACACTCTAATTAAGAGGCAGAGATTGTCAGGTTAGATGAACAAGCAAGAAGCAACTATATGCTGCCTACAGTAATTGCACTTTATAGACATAAATAGGTTAAAAGCAAAAGGATGGGAAAAATATGCCATGCTAACACTTATCAAAAGAAAGCTGTAGTGGTTATATTAATACCAGGAAAAGTAGATTTCAGAGCAAAGAATATTACCAAACATAAGAAAGTAACTTTGTGATGATAAAGGGGTAATTTCATCAGGAAGACTTAACAATCTTGAGAGTTTATACATGTAGTAGTAGGGGTTCAAAATAGATGAAGCAAAAACTGATAAAACTGCAAGAAAAAAAAAAGAGATCCACAGTAACATTTGGAAATTTCAATAATTCTTAATAATTGATATAGCAAGTAGAGAGAAAATCAGTAAGGGTATAAAAGATTTTAACAGCACCATTAACCAACTTGATCTAATTGATTTTATAGAAAACTATACAACAGAAGTAGAATTCACATTGTTTTCCAGTGCATATGGAATGGTTAGCAAGATAAACCATAATCTCCCAAAACTGATTTACTTATAATTTGGCACACAAACTCTGAGTATTTTTACCTTTGTGTTTTTTCACATGGTGTTCCTTTAGCATGACACCCTTCCTGCTTACCCTTCCTCACCTCCCTGACTGACTCCTGTTCATCTTTCAAAACTGCTCAGCCATTACCTCCTTTATAAGGGCTTCCTCAACTACCCCCTTCTCTTCTGCATGATTGTAATACTTTGTGCATATATTTATCTTTGCTTGTGTCATAGTATATGAAATTATATGTATAGTTTTAATGCTTCTCCCACTAGATTTTAAAGACAAGATTTAGGATAAAAATTACATCACTATAATTAATAGCATATACTATAATTTACTTATTAACAAGAGGTGTTGTTTATGGAATACCGATTATTTGCCAAACACAAATATGTGTTTTTTTAATGTAGAGAATGTTAAGAAACATTTATTTATAACTGTTATGTGTTGGACTCTGGGATACTATATAGAAAGTGCCCTCCAAAATACATTTGGAAGGAGGTCCTAAAGGCAAGACGATGTGACTCTGCTAAATGACTTTTATTTTGTATACTAACAAATCACTGTAATTTTCCAAATCAAACCAGGCAGTGTAAGGATGACATTTGTTCCCAAACACCAAGGAAATCGTCTGAGTATTAAGAAACTTATAGCAATTTACTGTCTTTCTGCAACTTTTACTTCCAATAACATTACAGGGTAGGGATGTTGACTATGTCCTGGTATAGACAGTTTCTTGGTTGGCCCCAACCAGAACTGTCTTTTAGTGAGGGAGCTAATGAAGCAAGAACCATTCTCTGACTTCTTGTGCCATCAATGAGAATAAATTACCCCATTCAATGGGGAAGAATATTTTTCATTCATCAATTCTTGCAGCTATCCAATAATCTGGATTGCCTCTTGCACTTAATCTTTCATTTCAGAAGGAGAAAGTGTCCTCACAAAGGGACACCCATTATGCATCTCACAAACTTTGCATTTGATTGATCTGTGGCAAGCCAAGGAGAAAAACCAGATTTTTCATCAAGCATGCCCTTCAATTGTCTGAATCCTTGTCAACAGCATCATTCTCACAAGGAAAAAGCAGTGATTTGATATAGGATGCAGGCCTGGGTGGTTAGTAGCGTTATCCTAATGTCCTTTTTGGCTTGACTGGGTGGATCAAGAAGTTTGATTCACTTTTCTTGCTGCAGAATCCTATATTATTGGACTAGAAATGAAAACCATTTTTCTTCCTCGGTCAGGGAAAAAGAAAAGCATTTGCCAAGTCGTTATATATAACAGATTGTAGCGAGAAGGTGCTTAGGAAAATGCCCAAGGCAGGCAGTTACCACACAACACCAAGACAGCAAAACCTAACCGGCGTGAAAAGGGTAATTTACCATGTCTTCTCTGATGATGGCACCATGGAGGGTTTCCCACTTAGAGAGCCAGCAAAATGACTGACATGTAAATTGGCATCATAGAAGTCCAGGGAACGTTAATACCTGCTGCTTAGAGCGGATTTCCTACTTCAGTTAGGTTCTTGTGAGACCTTATGAAAAACTCTTTCCTTTGTAAATTCATGGCCATTGAGGTGACTAGATCTGATGGTCCCAGGAACATGTTCAGGCACATGGAACACTGAATTTTCAAACCAAAAGCCACGGTAGGAGGAGCATAATGAAAATAAGCCTAATGTGTACAAATCAAGGTCAAGGATGACAAAGGTCAAGCTACTAGTTTCCTTCTTGGTTTCCCTTCCATAGACAGACTATTTGGTCAGGTCCTTTCTACTAATCAAATTGTGTTTATTAGATGATAATTAGGTTGTTTTCCCATTTATAATTCCAACTAGAACTCCAGCTCCATGTTATAGTTAAACACTGTCAACTTCTCCTGAGTAAATGTGGTGTCCCTCCCTCCTTCATTCCTTTCCCCCCCCTCCTGAGACCTTTATGGTTTGTAGGCCACAAGCCCACTGTCTTCATGGAACAAAACTGGGAATGAAGAAGCCCCAGGTTCTGATGCTAAAAGGGGAATTTACTTCATTTCTACGTGCCTTTATTTCAAATAAGACTAATAATTTTTCACAAGACTGTGAGGTTCCAGAGGGCAAGAACATCAGCATTTTGTCTTGCTAGCACCTAACACAACACCTGGCACACAGTAGATGCTTAATAAATATTTCTTAAATAATTCTGCATTTACCTCATCTCAGGATGTTTCATGAGAGCATAAAGTACATGAAATCACTTGGAAAATTTAAGAACATTGGAAACAAATACAGTCATTTTCAATGCCTGCAGCTAAAGATCTGCGTCTTCACAGTGAACAAGAGAAAAACTAAAGACCTTAATAGATCAGAAAGTGTTAGAAGTAGAAAGAGCTATTAAAAAAGTAAAATAATCCACTTGTTTTCTAGCTCCTGATTGTCTGGATAGATAGGAAAACCAAGGCTTGAGGAAATGTATAGTTGTTGTTACTAGTAACACCTAATATTTATTGAGTACCTTCTATGTCCCAGGCTATTCTAAGTACTTCATACATTTCATCTCACTTAAACCTTACAGCAACTCCATAAGGTGGGCACTATTATTACCATTCTGTTTAACAAAGAAATCACAGAGAGGTTAAGAAATTTGACCAAGGTTACCCAGCTAGTAAGAGGTCCAGCCGGGATGCATGTTTTAATCAGAAAGAGATGGAAGCATGCCTCAAGTAAGCGTCATGGTTATGATATTTGTTTTTCTCTTTCTGACTTTTACTTCACTCTGTATGACAGTCTCTAGGTCCATCCACGTCTCTAACAAATATCGTATATTAACGCATATATGTGGAATTTAGAAAAATGGTACAGATGAACCTGTTTGCAAGGCAGAAATAGAGACACAGACGTAGAGGACAAACGTATGGACACCAAGGGAGGAAGGGGGTGGGGGGGGATGAATTGGGAGATTGGGATTGACATATATACACTAATATGTATAAAATAGATAACAAATGAGTTATCTACAGTTCCTGCTGTATAGCACAGGGAACTCCCCTTTGCTGTACAGTAGAAACTAACACGACATTGTAAAACAACTATACCCCAATTAAAAAAAAAAAGAGTCATGTTTATATACATTTCTATCAAATATAATTATTTACTGGAGCTAGATTTTCTAAATCAACATAATTATGGTCTATCAGTAATGGCAGAATTCTCCAGTTCCAGTTCCTATGTCAGAATTAAGACCTCTGAGCAAGATTCCAGCCACATCAATCATTAGAATCAGTTCTGTTGTTTTCCTGAGAAAGAAATATTTTCACAAATGTCACTTTCACAACTCAGTTTTTGACACTAAAAGTCAGTTACATCATTTCACGGTAAGATGATACGAGATGCCATTGAAGTCTAAGTCTCTTTTCTCCCCAATTTTATAGTCAGATCTGACTGGAAATTCCCGGGCAATTAATTCAGCCATTTGAACCTCAGTTTCCTTATCTGTAAGATGGGAATAAACACACACACATCTGTAAGGTGGGAATTAGCCTACTATGTTGCTGTGAAGATGCAATAAGACAATGTAAAACCTGTAAATGATATCTATCATAGGGAACTCAAAGTATGTCCCTAAATCCCATTTAGAAAGCATTTGAAGTTATTTGGACAAGGCTTAGGCTTATCATATCCCTTTTCCAGACAGAAAAAAATAAATATTTCAAGAAAATACTCACTGTTTTAAGTACTTCAAAATTCGAAGTATTATAAAATTAGATGTTATTGCATACTTTTACCTTTTATGACAACAGTGTCCAATGGCAACCACCTGAATATTCTCTATTTGTGTGGTTTCAGGCATACCTTGGGACTCTGTTCCAAGGGAATTTATTTTCAACCATATTAAAACGCAGATTTTCACTCACTGGGGCTGTACTCCCCCACAATCCATTCAGATTAGTGAGGTTTTAAAACAAATCAAATAATCCTTAAGAGTACATCACCACCCACCTAGCACACACTTAGCAGCTGCCATATTGTTGACACGAGCCTGGTGATGTGCTCACAGAAAGCGAGCCATCAAACCGTGATTTCAGGAACCTTACGATCTACGACAAACATGCTGACGTTTAAGAACAAACCAGGACATATGCACAGTGAGAGTATGTGGGACATCTCTGATTCTCATTCATAAAGCAGTTCTTTTCCTGAATTATAACACAAAGCTTTCAAAATTCAAAGAGAACAGAAACAGGTAAGCAGAATCTAAGTCCCCCATTAATCTATCCTCTATAATCAGTGACTATAGGATGTTCTCATATATGTGTGTGTGCATTTATGTGTGTTTATATATGTGTGTGTTTATTTGTGTGTATATGCATATACATAGTGAACATGTATGTGTGTAGTGAATATATATACATACATATAAACACAAGCCTATTTTTGTTTTTTAAATAAAAGCTAAATCATGCTGTGCAAACTATTCTGTAACCTGCACTTGTCACTTAGCAATTTGTCTTTAGAGGGACTGTATCTTGCTTTTATTAATTGGGATCTTTGGACAGAAGAAAACAATTGATGTGTAAGTTAGGTTTTCATTACTGAGTTAGTTGTACAGGAAAGGTTTAGTTGAGGGGAAAAGAGTTTGAGATGGAGAAAACAGAGAATAGGAATAAAAATGGTTTTCAACAAGACAATGACATTTTATAACAGAAGCAGGGAGAGAGATAAAGCTTAAGGGACTACATAACAGCCTTCGAAGCAATAAGTCAATCCCATGCCCACAACCAGAATCCAAAGCTGAGTTGACTAGTTCAAAACAGTATCAGAGGTTTCACATATGAACTTTGACCTCACCAAGGAAGCAACTAGGTGGCAAGGATGGGACCTATCCTTCTAACAGTCCCGGACTGGGACCACTATGCCTGTGAAAAATATGCCAGAGAGGAAGGGAATGGGGGAATGAGGGAGAAGAAACTTGCCATTTCTTGTCAGTGAACACAGTGGAAATGGGTTAAGTTAGCTCAAAAAAACCTCGAATCTCTTCTGCACTAATTGTGTTTCAGTATCGAGAAGGAGATGGGATTTTGTGGCTCTCTGTTGGCTTCCACTATTAGCTGAAAAAGAGCCAGAGAATTTTTTTAATAGAGGCTCTTCTGTAAAGAAAGCAGGGAAACAATAGCTAGCTGTCACAGCCAGCTGATATCTGCCTTTGATCAGCCAAATGAATGTTGCAGGCATTTCTTATAGAAAGGAGATTGCTTATCGATCTATATCAAAATATGCACGCTAATCCCAGACAGCAGAGGGTATTTTCAAGTAGAGTTAATAATCTGACTGCTGCCCTGTCTGGAGCAATTCTCTGAACTCGGAGCTCTAATCAGTCTAGGGTCTTGCAGTCAAATATACTTTGCTGTTTAAATTTGGATTTGTGACATTGATTGAGGAGCCCTTGTAAAGGTGTTGACAAATCAAATTGTTTGCTCCTGTAGTGTTTTGCCAGAGATCAAGTCCAAAGTAATACACAGTGAATTTGTTCATTACTAGTAGGGTGAAAGGAATGATAAAATTCACCTGCATCATTATCACAGACACAAGCCCGATAAAAGATATGTTCTGTCTGAAGGAAATATAGTTTTGTGGGTGCTCCAGTGAGTTATACTAGGGGTGGGGTAGCCCTCCTAGACCGGGAGGATATTAGATATGTTTTAAGAAAGATAGGTAAATAAATTTATTCCATATTTGAGATCAGAGCACTTTGTTTATTTAGTTGGCAAAGAAACAAAAAAAATGGACAGATAGATGTCATGCATTACTGGAAGAAGTCCTTCACCACTCAGACCTGTGTAGGGTAAGAGGCTTCATCCACAAAAAGAGGAAGTGACAAAGGGGAAAAGCATCTAGGCCCCCAAGTTTGATCCCTGCTTAAGGTGAGGATTAGTGGACCGTCTTTACTAGTTCCCAGAAAGGACCAGAGCCAGCATGAGAGAAAGTAGCTTCTATAAGTCTATAGGTCCTCATACCCCTCTACCTGCTCTGAGGCTGACTTGGCAGGTGCTTTATGGATAGATGGAATGCAGGGGACTCTTTGAGGATGGGTTCTCCCAAAAGTAGACCCTGAGACAAGAATGTGAGTGCAAGTAAGTAGTTTATTTTGGAGATGATCCCAAGAAGCACTGGTAGGGGAATAGGGAGGTTAGATGGGAGAGGAAGAAACCTAATACAGGATGCATTAATGAGCAGGTCATTGCCATGGGCACTGGGGTCAGCCCTGCTGGGGACTCTGAAACAGCAGCAAAGTGAAGGAAGAGAGAGAAGCTGACCTTGTGGGAGACAGCTCCTTGTGGGAGCTGAGGGAGGGGAGAAGCTCCTCCTGGAGCCCTGGTGCTTTGATCACTGCATTGGGCTGGACATTTGAATTACTGAAATGCTACTGCTTTTGTTAGTGGATGCGATTTGGGGTTTGGGGGGGTTAGGAAAGAACTAGCCTACTGCCTGGGCTTGTGGTAACAGATTGATGTGGTTTTATATTCTACCTTTTCACATCATATTGCCACAACCAATAATAGTACCACTAATCGCAATTTTATCTGCTAACATTTACTGTATAACTTTCATCTGTCAAGTGCTTTTTTCTGTATTTAAATGCACTATCTTGATTTTACTCATTTAATTTATGAATACATTTAATTTATGAGTACATCATGTAATCTAACTAGTAAAGTCAGTCCTCTTGGTCAAAGCAACCACGTAAATCAGACTTACTTTGTCAGAAAAGTCTGGCTTCTTTTTTCCCCCAACTTTATTTTCAATACATACACCGTATGTGTTTATATGTTTCAAAAGTGAGTAAGTAAATAAATAAATACACTATCTTTGTGGCTTTTGTTTTTTTCATCTGCAGATTGTAAGCCTGTAGTGGATCTAAAATGACTTACTGGGTCACCTGTGAAAGAGAAGAGGACAAAGCAGAATAGATTAGAATAGTTTACAGTGGAGTGGAAAATATCAAAGTGTATCGTCCATTGCAAGGATTATCTTTGCTAATGAAAGCTTTGTGTCAATGGTGTGTGAGTGTGTATGCACATGTATGCACATTAGGTCACAGTGTAAAATATATTTCTTCTTGTAACTCAAGGGCAGTTAGAAGAAGACTGAGTTTTCTCATTTAAATCTTGATGTTGATGTAGTTACCCCCCATTTTACAGGTGAGAAAACTGAGATTCCAAGATGTTAAATAACCTACACAAGTTCACACAGCAAGAAAGTGACAGGGCCAGGGTTTAAACTCATCCACAGAATGTTTGCTCTCCCCCATAGCAACCATAACCCAGTCAACTCTTACAGCAAAGAAAATGGAAACCCTGTAACTTTCAGAGAGCCTGCATTGGGAAGCCTCCGGGACCATCTGCTCCTCCAGAAGGCTTGCAACTGTTCTTTTCATGTTTGTAAGGAGAGTTTGGTAACAAAACCCATTTAATATCAAACTGGAAGACAGCAGAGTGCTCCTTGGCTTTGTAGCATTGTTGATGTCGCCTTAATTTATAACATGGCAAATGGTTAGGCAGATGGCATTTAATATATTCCCAGACATAAACATGAGGCTTAAGTTGTATATGGTATATGTTCCTGAGCTTCCCATAAACTCTGTAGGGGGTAAGACTATCTCTTCCCCCCACCTCCCATTTCTGCCCATGAGCAGTGTTAACCATTCAGAGACATGGGCAGGATGTACAGAATTGGCCCAACTCATAAGGAGAGTTACGAAGTGACTTAGGTGACAGGCATTCCAGCTCATCCCAAACAGCACTGGCCTTGACTGAAACAGTTCATGTTGGCAAAAGGCAAGGCAACTGACACATGACAGAAGGATACTGGTCTTAGGAATCTAAGACACCTGGGGCTCGGCTGTATCCTACATCTCACAAGTCTTGTCACTGTTTTTTAATCAACAGGCTTTATTTTTTAGTATAGTTTTAGATTTACAGGAAAAATGAGCAGGTAGTATAGGCTGTTCCCATATTAACACACACACACACACACACACACACACACACACACACACACACACAGAGTTTCCCCTTTTATATTACCACATCTCATATTAGTGTGGTATGTTTGGACAATTAATGAACCAATAGTGATACATCATTATTATTAACTAAAGTCCATGGTTTATTCAGATTTCGCTTGTTTTCACCCGGTGTCCTTTTTCTGTTGCAGAATCCCATTCAGGATTCCATGTTACATTTGGTTGTCCTGTCTCCTTAGACTCCTTTAGGCTTTGACAGTTTTTTCAGACTTTCCTTGTTTTTCTTGACGTTAACAGTTTTGAGGATGACTGATCAGATATATTGTAGGGTGTCCCTTGATTGGAATTTGTCTGATGTTTTTCTCATGATTAGATTGGGGTCATGGCTTTGGGGGAAGAAGATCACAGAGATAAAGTATTTTAATCACATCACATCAAGGATACGTACAATCAACATGACTTACTGCTGTTGATGTTGACCTCGGTCACCTGGCTCAGGCAGTGCTTGTCAGGTTTCTCTACTATAAAGTTACTATTTCCCCCTCTTTCTATACTGCCCTCTTTGGAAGGCAGTGTGTAGCCCCCGCTTAAAGACTGGGGAGTTATGTCCCCCTCCTTGAGGATGAAGTATCTACATAATTTATTTGGAATCTTTCCTCATGGCAGATTTCGCTCTTCTCCATTTATTAATTTACTCAATATTTATTTATATCAGTATATACTCATGGATATTTATCTTATACTTTGGGTTATAATCCAATACTAGTTTATTTTTTAGCTCAAATTGTTTCAGCTTTGTCCATTGGGTGCTATTTCAGTTGGCTCCTGTGCCCCCTTAACATACGTCCATCAATGCGTTGGGGGTTTTTTTGTTGTTGCTTGTTTTTTAGCATTTCCTTACTTTCTGGCAATACGTGATGCTCCAGGCTCATCTTGTTTATTTTTTCTCCCAGTCCAAGAATCAGCCATTGCTTTAAGAAGCCCTGGTTACTTTAATTGGAAGATGGTTTTAGAAACCAAGATCTGGACATTAGATGGGTTTGACACTACTGGGGTGTCATTGCATCTGAACCCTCTAAGCTGACAGGGCAGAGGAATATATGTGTATATATTAACCCATGTATATACATGTAGCTATAAGTATTTCTCCATGTAACCATGTCTATCTATTTTAAGATAAACATGAGTTCTTACTGGTATCTCTAACTCATCCATTACCACATGGATCATTATGTAAATTCCCACCACGACGATGAAATACCTGCCACCCTCCATCTGCCACCCATTTAATGAATTGTTCAATCCCAATATACATGTATAGCATTATCAGGATTGTTAACCTGTACCCCTATTGGAAACAGCTTTATCAATGAGAGTGCAGTGCTTATGTGAAGCTCCTTTTGCTTTTAGTCTTACAGACTCCATTTCCAAAGTGACTTAGGGCAACACCTTTTCCCCCATTCCCTTCAATGAGGTTGTTTCATACATTTGTTATACAATAAGATTCTCTTTTTACACTCTGCAATCTTTCCTGGGATCCTCTGACATCCTAAACAATTTTTTCAAGTTGTTATACATTAAGGTTGACACTTTGTGCTGTAAAGTTCCATGGGTTTTTACAAACGTGTGATGTCATGTATCCACCATCACAGTATCATACAGAATATTTTTACCACCGTAAAAATCCCCTGTGCTTCATCTATTCACTTCTCTCTCTTCCCCACCAAACTCTTGGCAATCACTGACCTTTTTAGTATCTCTATTATTTCACCTTTCCCTGAACGGCATATAACTGGAATCATACAGAATATAGCCTTTTCAGAATGGCTTCTTTCACTAAACAATATACTTTTAAGTTTTCTCCACATCTTTATGTGGCTTGATAGCTTTTTTTTTTTTTAACATCTTTATTGGTGTATAATTGCTTTACAGTGTTGTGTTAGTTTCTGCTGTATAACAAAGTGAATCAGCTATATGCATATGCATGTCCCTATATCCCCAACCTCTTGTGTCTCCCTCCTACCCTCCTTATCCCACCCATCTAGGTGGTCGCAGAGCACTGAGCTGATCTCCCTGTGCCATGCAGCTGCTTCCCACTAGCTATTTTACATTTGGTAGTGTATATATGTCAGTGCTACTCTCTCACTTCATCCCAGCTTACCCTTCTCCCTCCCCGTGTCCTCAAGTCCATTCTCTACGTCTGTGTCTTTATTCCTGTCTTGCCCCTACGTTCATCAGAATCATTTTTTTGCTTTTAGATTCCATATATATGTGGTAACATACGGTATTGGTTTTTCTCTTTCTGACTTACTTCACTTTGTATGACAGACTCTAGGTCCATCCACCTCACTACAAGTAACTCAGTTTCGTTTCTTTTTATGGCTGAGTAATATTCCACTGTATATATGTGCCACATCTTCCTTATCCATTCATCTGTTGATGGACACTTAGGTTGCTTCAATGTCCCGGCTATTGTAAATAGAGCTGCAATGAACAATGTGGTACATGACTCTTTTTGAATTATGGTTTTCTCAGGGTATATGCCCAGTAGTGAGATTGCTGGGTCGTATGGTAGTTCTATTTTTAGTTTTTTAAGGAACCTCCATACTGTTCTCCATAGTGGCTGTATCAATTTACATTCCCACCAACAGTGCAAGAGGGTTCCCTTTTCTCCACACCCTCTCCAGCATTTATTGTTTGTAGATTTTTTATGATGGCCATTCTGACTGGTGTGAGGTGATACCTCATTGTAGTTTTGATTTGCAATTCTCTGATGATTAGTGATGTTGAGCATCTTTTCATGTGTTTGCAATCTGTATAACTTTTTGGGAGAAATGTCTATTTAGACCTTCTGCCCATTTTTGGATTGGGTTGTTTGTTTTTTTGATATTGAGCTGCATAAGCTGCTTGTATATTTTGGAGATTAATCCTTTGCCAGTTGCTTCATTTGCAAACATTTTCTCCCATTCTGAGGGTTGTCTTTTCGTCTTGTTTATGGTTTCCTTTGCTGTGCAAAAGCTTTTAAGTTTCATTAGGTCCCATTTGTTTATTTTTGTTTTTATTTCCATTTCTCTAGGAGGTGGGTCAAAAAGGATCTTGCTGTGATTCATGCCATAGACTGTTCTGCCTATGTTTTCCTCTAAGAATTTTATAGTGTCTGGCCTTACATTTAGGTCTTTCATCCATTTTGAGTTTATTTTTGTGTATGGTGTTAGGAAGTGTTCTAATTGCATTAATTTTGTATCCTGCTACATAATCCATATTCACTGATTAGCTCTCATAGTTTTCTGGTAGCATCTTTAGGATTCTCTACGTATAATATCATGTCATCTGCAAACAGTGACAGCTTTACTCTTCCTTTCTGATTTGGATTCCTTTTATTTCTTTTTCTTCTCTGATTGCTATGGCTAAAACTTCCAAAACTATGTTGAATAACAGTGGTGAGAGTGGGCAACTTTTCTTGTTCCTGATCTTAAAGGAAATGGTTTCACATTTTCACCATTGAGAACGATGTTGGCTGTGGGTTTGTCATATATGGCCTTTATTATGTTGAGTTAGGTTCCATCTATGCCTACTTTCTGGAGAATTTTTATCATAAATGGGTGTTGAATTTTGTCAAAAGCTTTTTCTGCATGTATTGAGATGATCATCTGGTTTTTATCCTTCAGTTTGTTAATATGGTGTATCACATTGATTGATTTGCATATATTGAAGACTCCTTGCATTCCTGGGATTAACCCACTTGATCATGCCATATGATACGTTTAATGTGCTGTTGGATTCTGTTTGCTAGTATTTTGTTGAGGATTTTTGCATCTATGTTAAACAGAGATATTGGCCTGTGGTTTTCTTTCTTTGTGACATCTTTGTATGGTCTGGGTATCAGGGTGATGGTGGCCTCATAGAATGAGTTTGGGAGTGTTCCTCCCCCTGCTCTATTTTGGAAGAGCTTGAGAAGGATAGGTGTTAGCTCTTCTCTAAATGTTTGATAGAATTTGCCTGTGAAGCCATCTGGTCCTGGGCTTTTGCTTGTTGGAAGATTTTTAATCACAGTTTCAATGTCAGTGCTTGTGATTGGTCTGTTTATATGTTCTCCTTCTTCCTCGTTCAGTCTTGGAAGCTTGTGCTTTTCTAAGAATTTGTCCATTTCGTCCAGGTTGTCCATTTTATTGGCATATAGTTGCTTGTAGTAATCTCTCATGATCCTTTGTATTTCTGCAGTGTCAATTGTTACTTCTCCTTTTTCATTTCTAATTCTGTTGATTTCAGTCTTCTCCCTTTTTTTCTTGGTGAGTCTGGCTAATGGTTTTTCAATACTGTTTACCTTCCCTAAGAACCTGCTTTTAGTTTTATTGATGTTTGCTATTGTTTCCTCTTTTCTTTTTCATTTACTTCTAATCTGATCTTTATGATTTCTTTCCTTCTGCTAACTCTGGGTTGTTTTTGTTCTTCTTTCAATAATTGCTTTAGGTGTAAGGTTAGGTTGTTTATTTGAGATTTTTCTTGTTTCTTGAGGTAGGATTGTATTGCTATAAACTTCCCTCTTAGAACTACTTTTGCTGCATCCCATAGGTTTTGGGTCATCGAGTTTTCATTGTCATTTGTTTCTAGGTATTTTTTGATTTCCTCTTTGATTTCTTCAGTGATCTCTTCGTTATTAAGTAGTGTATTGTTTAGCCTCCATGTGTTTGTATTTTTTTTACAGATTGTTTCCTGTAATTGATATCTAGTCTCAAAGCGTTGTGGTCGGAAAAGATACTTGATACGATTTCAATTTTCTTAAATTTACCAAGGCTTGATTTGTGACCCAAGATATGATCTGTCCTGGAGAATGTTCCATGAGCACTTGAGAAGAAAGTGTATTCTGTTGTTTTCGGATGGAATGTCCTATAAATATCAATTAAGTCCATCTTGTTTAATGTGTCATTTAAACTTTGTGTTTCCTTATTTATTTTCATTAGGGATGATCTGTCCATTGGTGAAAGTTGGATGTTAAAGTCCCCTACTATGTTTGTGTTACTGTCAATTTTCCCTTTTATGGTTGTTAGCATTTGCCTTGTGTATTGAAGTGCTCCTATGTTGGGTGCAAAAATATTTACAATTGTTATGTCTTCTTGGATTGATCCTTTGATCATTATGTAGTGTCCTTCTTTTTCTCTTGTAATAGTCGTTATTTTAAAGTTTGTTTTGTCTGATATGAGAATTGCTACTCCAGCTTACTTTTGATTTCCATTTGCATGGAATATCTTATTCTGTCCCCTCATTTTCAATCTGTATGTGTCCCTAGGTCTGAAGCGTCTCTCTTGTAGACAGCATATGTACGGGGCTTGTTTTTGTATCCATTCAGCCAGTCTATGTCTTTTGGTTGGAGCATTTAATCCATTTACATTTAAGGTAATTATTGATATGTATGTTCCTATTACCACTTTCATAATTGTTTGGGGTTTGTTATTTTAGGTCTTTTCCTTCTCTTGTGTTTCCTGCCTAGAAAAGTTCCTTTAGCATTTGTTGTAAAGCTGGTTTGGTGACGCTGAATTCTCTTAGCTTTTGCTTGTCTGTAAAGGTTTTAGTTTCTCTTTTGAATCTGAATGAGGTCCTTGCTGGGTAGAGTAATCTTGGTTGTATTTTTTTCTCTTTCATCACTTTAAATATGTCCTACCACTCCCTTCTGACTTGCAGAGTTTCTGCTGAAAAATCAACTGTTAACCTTATGGGGATTTCCTTGTATGTTATTTATTGATTTTCCCTTGCTGCTTTTAATATTTTTTCTTTGTATTTAATTTTTTGATAGTTTGATCAATACGCATCTTGGTGTGTTTCTCTTTGGGTTTATCTTGTATGGTACTCTTCAGTGCTTCCTGTACTTGATTGACTATTTCCTTTCCCATGTTAAGAAAGTTTTTGACTATAATCTCTTCAAATATTTTCTCCAAACCTTTCTTTTTCTCTTCGTCTTCTGGGACCCCTAAAATTTGAATGTTGGTGCATTTAATGTTGTCCCCGAGGTCTCTGAGACTGCCCTCAATTCTTTTCATCTTTTTTTCTTTATTCTTCTCCCTGGCAGTTATTTCCACCATTTTATCTTCCAGCTCACTTATCCGTTCTTCTGCCTCAGTTATTCTGTTACTGATTCCTTCTAGAGTATTTTTAATTTCAGTAATTGTGTTGTTCTTCACTGTTTGCTTGCTCTTTAGTTCTTCTAGATCCTTGTTAAATGTTTTTTGTATTTTTTCCATTTGTTTCTGAGATTTTGGATCATCTTTACTATAATTACTTTGAATTGTTTTTCAGGTAGGTTGCCTATTTCGTCTTCATTTATCTGGTCTTGTATGTTTTTACCTTGCCCCTTCGTCTGTATCATATTTTTTTGTCATTTCATTTTTTTATTGTTGTTGTTTGGTGGTGCTGTATTCCTGTCTTACTGGTTGTTTGGTCTGAGACGGCCTGCACTGAAGCTTGCAGGCAGTTAGATAGAGCTGGGTCTTCTAAGATGAGGACCTCCGGGAGGCCTCACTCTGATTGATATTCCCTGGTGTCTCAGGTTCTCTGTTAGTCCAGTGGTTTGGACTCAGAACTCCCACCACAGGAACTCGGGCCCAACTTCTGGCCTGGGAACAAAAATCCTACAAGCTTTATGGCATGTTAAAAAAAAAAAAAAAAAAAAGGAAGAAAGAAAGAAAAAAGGAGCAGTACAATATCAAACAATAAAAAACAGAATAAAATTAGAAAGATAAAAAATATATTACAAAAAATAAAACAATAATTGAAACAACTGCAAGAAGGTAAAATAAAACCACAGCAGAAAAAAGAAAAAAAAAAAGGGGGCGTGGGGGCAACAAGCCAAAAGGAGAGATCATTAACAAAGTATAAAGAATAAAATAAAATTAGAAAAATAAAAGATTTAATAGGAAAAATAAAAATATAAAAGAATCAACAACAATGAACCAGCAAGGTAACAGAACCCCAATCTAAAAGAGGAAAAAAGAAAAGAAAAAAAAAAATCCTAGGCTATAGGGGTGGAGCTTAGATGGGTGTGGAACTTAGGCAGGGGTGGGGTTTAGGGTGGGGCGGAACCTGGGCGGGTGCGGGGGTTGACGTTTGAACGTGGGGCTGGGCCTAGGCTGGGGGACGTTCAAGCATGGGGGCAGGGCTTTTGCTTAGGACCTGCGCAGAGGGGGAGAGGCAGCACGTGGAAAGCAGGGCGTCTGGAGTGTAGAGTTCCGGAGTTTGGAGGTGGGGCCCTGATGAGGGTGTGGGGGTGGGGTTTAGGCCCAGCACATTGGAGGGCGTCTCAGAGGGTGTCTCCGAGGGTAGAGGTGGGGCCCTGGGTGGGGGTGTAGGGGCGGAGCTTGGGCTCTGTGCGGCAGGAGGGAGGCTCTGAGGGCAGAGGGTTAGGCCCAGGAACCCAACAGGCTTCCTGATTCCTAAGTGGACAGGGAAAGCACTGGCCCCGTTCCCTTCCATACCTTTGTGCCCCTCCCCCACCATCTCCCTCAGGGTCTCCCCTATCGCTGCTGGACCTCTAACCGTGGGTGGGTCCCCCTGGGTGCAGGAACTCCTCCCCTTCCCCAGTTACCCCTCAGGGGTGCGATCCCGGAGGTCTGGCCTTTACTTTTGCTCCCCCTTCCCTCCCTCCCACTCCCTCAGGACCCCTGCAGCTGGAGGGGGCCTCAGTGGGCAGAAGATCAGGCCTGGGATCTCAACAGGTTCCTGGGGGGCCAAGTGGGCAGGGGAAACCTGGCCACGCTCCCTTTTGATCCTCTGCCCTCCCAGTGGTTCCCCAATTTCCCCCTTCGGATGTGAGACCCCTTCCCCTCCCCCAGGGGCCCCTCAGGGGCGCCAGTCCCGTCCCACCTCCACTTCTCCTCCCCCTTCACTCCCATGCCCCATGTCCTACAGGGTCACTGGGGTTTCCTCCCATCCCCTTAGGTGTCTGTGGTCCCCCACGGGTGCCTGGTAGGTGCCCTAGTTGTGCAGAGACATGAATTCTGGGTCCTCCTAGTACGCCATCTTGACTCCGCCCCCAGGCCCTAGCTCACTTCTTTTTATCACTGAAAAATATTCTGTTGTTTGGATATACCACAATTTATTTATTCACCCATGAAAGGACATCTCAATTTCTAGCAATTTTGGGTGAACAATAAAAATAAAGTTATAAACATTCATGTGCATATTTTTATGGACAAAAGTTTTCAACTCAATTGAGTAAATACCTAGGACTGCAACTACTGTGTCACATGGTAAGATATGCTTAGCTTTGTAAGAAAATACCAAACTGTCTTCTAAAATAGCAGTGTTGGCCTTCCCTGGTGGCGCAGTGGTTGAGAGTCCGCCTGCCGACGCAGGGGACACGGGTTCGTGCCCCGGTCTGGGAAGATCCCACGTGCCGCGGAGCGGCTGGGTCCATGAGCCATGGCCGCTGAGCCTGCGTGTCCGGAGCCTGTGCTCCTTAACGGGAGAGGCCACAACAGTGAGAGGCCTGTGTACCACAAATAAATAAAAATAAAAATAAAATAAAATAGCTGTGCATTCTTAAAATTAAAAAAAATTATTTTTTTTATGGGGGTATAGTTGCTTTACAATGTTTTGTTAGTTTCTGCTTTACAGAGAAGTGAGTCAGCTATATGTATACGTATATCCCCTCTTTTTTGGATTTCCATCCCATTTAGATTACCACAGAGCACTGAGTAGAGTTCCCTGTGTTATACAATAGGTTCTCATTAGTTATCTTTTTTATACATAATAGTGTATATATGTCAATCCTAATCTCCCAATTCATCCCACGCCACTTTTTCCCCCTTGGCCAAGAGGCACATGAAAAGATGCTCAACATCACTAATTATTAGAGAAATGCAAGTCAAAACTACAATGAGGTATCACCTCACACCAGTCAGAATGGCCATCATCAAAAACTCTACAAATAATAAATGCTGGAGAGGGTGTGGAGAAAAGGGAACCCCTCTGCACTGTTGGGTGGGAATGTAAATTGATACAGCCACTATGGAGAACAGTATGGAGGTTCCTTAAAAACCGAAAAATAGAATTACCATATGACCCAGCAATTCTACTCCTGGGCATATACCTGGAGAAAACCATAATTCCAAAAGATATATGCTCCCCAATGTTCCTTGCAGCACTGTTTACAATAGCCAGGACATGGAAGCAGCCTAAATGTCCATCAATAAAATAGCTGTGCATTTTGCATTCCAACCAGCAATGAATAAGAGTTCCTGTTACTCCACATCCTCACCAGCATCTGGTGTTTTCAGTGTTTTGAATTTTAGCCATTCTAATAGTATAATGGTATCTTGTTTTAATTTGCAGTTCCCTAGTGATTTGCAGTTCCCAAATGATGTTGAACATCTTTTCATACACTTATTAGCCATCTATATATCTTTTTTAGTGAAGTGTCTGTTCGGATCTTTTCCCCATTTTTAACTGGGCTGTGTGTTACTTTTATTGTTGAGTTTTAAGAGTTCTTTGTATATTTTGGATATCAGTTCTTTTGTCAGATATGTGTTTTACAAAGATTTTCTCCCAATCTGTGGTTTGTCTTTTCATTTTCTTAACAGTCGCTTTTGCAAAGCAGAAGGTTTTAACTTTAATAGAGACCAACTTAATCATTTCTTTTATGAATTGTGCTTTCGGTGCTGTATTTAAAACATCACCAAATTTAAGATTTTGTCCTATGTTATCATCTAGAAGTTTTATACTTTCAAGTTTTTCATCTAGGTCTGTGATCCATTTTGAGTTAGTTTTTGTGAAAGGTGTAAAGTCTGTGTTTAAATTCATTATTTGCTTATGGAAGTCAGAATGTTTCCAAGCACTATTGTTGAAAAGACTGTCCTCTATCTTCTCTCCATTGTATTGCCTTTGCTCTTTTGTCAAAGATCAGTTGACTATATTTGTGTGGGTCTGTTTCTGGGCTTTCTCTTCTGTTCCATTGATCCATGTGTCTGTTCGCTTTCTAACACCGTGCTGCCTTGATTACTGTAGGCTTATGTTAAGTCTTGAAGTTTGGTACTGTCAGTCCTCCAACTTTGTTTTTCATTTTCAGCATTATGTTGGCTATTCTGAGTCTTTTGCTTTTTTATATAAACTTTAGAATCAGTTTGTCTACATCTACAAAATAGTGTGCTGAGATTTTGATTTGGATTATGCTAAATCTATAGATCAAGTTGGGAAAAATTGACATCTTAACAATGCTGAGTTTTCTAACAGGTGTCTTTTTTACCGGTTTTACTAGGGCATAATTGACATAAATTAAGCTACTCGTATTTAATGTGCACAGCTTGATAAATTTTGAGGTATATATGCACTCCTGAAGATGCCACCACACTCAATATAATGAACAAATTCATCACCCGCCAAAGTTTCTTCATGTCTCTCTGTAATCCCTTCCTTCTTGCCCCCCTCTCCAAATAACCACTGATATCATTTCTGTTACTATATAACAGTTTGCATTTCCTATAGTTTGATATACATGGAGTAATACAGCATGTAATCTTTTTGGTCTGATTTCTTTCACTCAGTATAATTATTATGAGATTTGTAAATGTTGTAGTACACGTCCAAAGATTATTTCTTTCAACTGGCAAATAATGTCCAGTTGTGTAGATATACCACAATTTGTTTATTCATTCATCTGTTGATGAACATTGGATTGTTTCCAGTTTTCAGCTATTCCAAATAGCAGCTATGAACAATTGTGGACAAGTCTTTGTATGGACATATGCTTCCATGTGTCTTGGGTAAATACCTGGAAGTAGAACAACCAGATCATCTGATAAGCATAATTTTACCTTTTTAAGAAACTGCCATCCTGTGCTCATCAATACATTCATTTGTTACAACCCAGTTCCAAGGAGCAATGTGAGATGTTAAAAATAGATGTCTTCGAGCTGTTCTCTCACAGAAGAAGGAAGTGGTATGACACCAGTTAGAAACACTGGCCTCAGAGGTTGAGAAAGTTCAGCCCAAGTCAGACACTTCTTCCATCCCAGAGTTCTCTACTCTTAGTTAAAGATATTTGTTATTATGTTATGGAAAGAAACATTTGGTTTATGTGGTTCTGTTCCCTCCCTTCTTGCCAGTGGATTCATAATTTTGCCATAGGTTCTAAATCTCAAGGGTTTTCAGATTCATTCTTTTCTATTTTCAGTGGCACACTACCTAAAGTGTTTCTCAAGACAATGCTTTTGGGAAACCGTTCAGATCTTGTTCTTTCTTCCTGAAGATGTGAGTTATGTTCTCTTTAAAGAAAAAAAAACAATACATGCAGTCTTCTTGTTTACATTTCCTTCTATAGAGTTCTGGGACCCTTTGTTCTTCTTTTTGAAGCTGTTTCTTGTCCATCCCTCTCTTCTCTGTTTCTTGGACTAAGGGTTTTTATTGAGAACTTTTTCTTTTCCCTTTAAGCCACTACCACAATAGTTTCCAGATAATGGGACCACATTTTTAAAAAAATTAACACAATTTTTAAAGTTACTTTCCATTTACAGTTATTACAAAATATTGGCTATATTCCCCATGTTGTGCAATACACCCTTGAGCCTATCTTACACCCAACAGTTTGTACCTGCCACTCCCCACCCGTATATCACCCCCCCAACTGGTAACCACTAGATGTTCTCTATATCTGTGAGTCTGCTTCTTTTATGTTATATTCACTAGTTTGTTGTATTTTTTTAGATTCCATATATAAACAACATCATACAGTATTTATCTTTTTCTGACTTATTTCATTTAGCATAATGTCCTCCAAGTCCATCCATGTTGCTGCAGATGGCAAAATTTCGTTCTTTTCTATAACTGAGTAGTATTCCATTATATATATACCACATCTAATTTATCCATTCATCTGTTGATGGGCTCTTCGGTTGCTTCCATGTCTTGGCTATTGTAAATAATGCTACAATGAACATTGAGATGCATGCATCTTTTTGAGTTAGTGTTTTTGTTTGTTTGTTTGTTTGTTTTCGGTACGCAGGCCTCTCACTGTTGTGGCCTCTCCCGTTGCGGAGCACAGGCTCCGGACGCGCAGGCTCAGCGGCCATGGCTCACGGGCCCAGCCGCTCCGCGGCATGTGGGATCTTCCCGGACCGGGGCACGAACCCGTGTCCCCTGAATTGGCAGGCGGACTCTCAACCACTGCGCCATCAGGGAAGCCCTGAGATAATGTTTTTGAAGTGATGTCTCTGTTTTCCTTTTTGGTTAGTTCCTAAAGTTATCTTTATTTTTTAAGCTAGGGAATATTTCAGTTTCTTTCTCATCTGAGAGATTTGGAGGGCTGAGAGACAGTTAATCTTGAAACAGTGTTTCCGCGCCAGCTTGGGTACTTACGGAGTCAGCACAGGTGGAGTCCGGCTGGGGTGGCATGAAGAACTGTGAATGCTGTGAGCTGTAGGGGTCTTCCCTTCCTCCTCCCCTCCCCTCCCCCCTCACTACTCTCTCTCTTTCTTTCTAAAACAACGGCATAACTCATCGTATTTTGATCTCCTCTTTGTGCTGTGTATGGAGTTTGGGGGAACTCTAGAGCAGGGACTGGTACACTTTTTCTTAAATGGCCATATAATAAGTATTTTAGGCTTTGCCAGTCTGGAGTTAAAATCAAGGCTATTATGTTGGTACTTGTACAACCATTTAAAATGTAACTATTTCAAAATGTAAAAAAAAAAAATTCTTGGATCATAAACCAACAGGTAGCTGGCCAGATTTGGCTCCCGTAGTTTGCTGACCCTTGATCTAGAGAATTGGATAAGATCTCATTTCTCAAGGGACTGGGGAGTTCTCAATATATAGAGAGCAACACCGAACAACTGGGAAAATCTGCATCCAAATAAGAATGAATTCACATCAAGTCTATCTCTATCAACTGCTACCTGTCAAAATCTATCTAAAATAGGGGCTTCCCTGGTGGCACAGTGGTTGAGAATCTGCCTGCTAATGCAGGGGACACGGGTTCGAGCCCTGGTCTGGGAGGATCCCACATGCCACAGAGCAATTAGGCCCGTGAGCCACAACTACTGAGCCTGCACGTCTGGAGCTGGTGCTCCGCAGCAAGAGAGGCCGCGATAGTGAGAGGCCCGTGCACCGCGATGAAGAGTGGCCCCCGCTTGCCACAACTAGAGAAAGCCCTCACGCAGAAACGAAGACCCAACACAGCAAAAATAAATTAATTAATTAATAAACTCGTACCCCCAACATAAAAAAAAAAAAAATCTATCTAAAATAATTTTCCCTGCAACTGAAGAAGCTATTATTTAATGTCCCACTGTGCTGGGCCTGCCATGTACGATGGGAACTTGGTGACTGGCTGCTGAATGGTTCTAGAATTTTCTCCTACTTCAGAAAACTCTCCAGCCTCATTTTGCTCCAGCGATCTTTCCACTCCAGTTTATCAATTCACGTACAGCTTCTCACTCACCTTCTCTGCCCCAACCTCCAAATGTTTACCGTGGTCTCTCTGTGGCTGGGTCACACTCTCCACCTCCACATTCCCTCCATCAACTGCCACTTATGGCAAGGTAAGCCTATCCGTGTCCTTAATGTGAGGAATTGCCACTGTGCAACACATGGGCCCTAAGGAGTAAGCAAGTTGATTTCACAGGGTATATTAGGATAGGCAGACATGGACGACGGCCTCTAATGATTTCTACTCCTGGTACCTACACCCTTGGATAATCCCTTCCCCTTGGAGTTTGGGCTGGATCTAGTGACTTGCTTCCAAGGTAATGGGCTGTCCCTTTCAAGATGTGATTGGTTACAAAAATCTGTGACTTGTCTTCCTAGCACGCCCTCTCTTACTTTCTGACTTGTTCGAGTCAATGAAGACAGCTGCCAAGTTGTGAGCTTCCCCATGGAGAGGCCCATGTGGCCAGGAACTGAGGATGGCCTCTGGCCACCAGCCAGCAAGGAACTGAGATCCTCAGTCCACACCCCTGTGAGGAGCTGAATCCTGCCAAGAACCACGGAGAAAACTTGCAAGTGGATCCTTCCCCAGTCCAGCCTCGAGTCCACAGCAGTCCCAACAGACACCTTGATTGCAGCCTCCTGAGAGACCTCAAGCCAAAGGACCTAGCTAAGCTGCATCTGAATTCCTGCCCAATGGAAACTGTGAGGTAGTAAATGTTCTTTTAGGTCCCTAAGTTTTGGGTATTTTGTTACACAGCAATAGGTAATTCCAGTAATCCCATGTTTGTTATAATGTGTATTGGGAAAAAAACTTGGGTTTACTAAACATTTAATCTTCTTTTAAAATGTATTTAAGTAAAAAAAGAAAAAAAAAAGAGTTACTACAGGTGGCAACATACAGATGTGGTAACATATTTCAAAAATTATAAAGATGACTGAAGCTTGGGAATGACTGCTTTAGGCAATGGCTTTGTATTTATCACTACTGATAACCTGTCACCATTTAAGACACCCACATCCCTCTCTTCTCCATCTCCATTTATCACTTCATTACTCTGCAATTTTGTGTAGATGCCTTGTGCTGGCAAGGCAGGACGTACCTACTCAGCATTTTGTTGTGATTTTTGTCTGTTTTAGGACCTGAAGGAGAAAAATATAAGGTGATTTAATGTCTAGGTTCATGAGTTTAATATCTTAAGTGGAGCATCAGAACTTACTTTCATGAAACAATTTATATGCACATAGGAGTAAGAGATTTGTGCAGTGAAGCTGGGACTTGGATAAATGTTCAGGATTTTGGGGTGACCTGGACCATAAAGAGAAGTTAAAGGGATTAGAAAAGTCTAGAGAGTCTTTAAGGGAAAATTTTTTCAGCCCTGCAGAAAGGGTCTATCTAACACTCATTACATGCCTACTCTAAATAAAGTAACGTGCACCTACAGATAGCAGTAAAGGGACACACTGTCCTGGTTTGTCTGAGACTGAGAGTTCCCTGGGATATGGGATTTTCCATGCAAACACCAGGAAAGCCCTTGGCAAACCTGGATGGTTGGTCACCCTACGTGGTGACCTCTTCCTTGTGGAGCTTTGAATCTAGGAAAGGCCACAGCTGGGCAAAAATTGTAAAAGGTATTGTGGAAGGCTGAACAATGGCCCCCACGTATCTCCACCTCACCCCTGGAACCTGCAAATGATACCTTGTATGGCACAAGCAACTTTGCAGATGTGATTTACTTAAGAGTCTTATCTTGGATTAGCCGGGTAACCTCAATGTCATCACAAGGGTCCTCATAATAGGGATGCAGGGAAGTCAGGGTCAGAGGAGGAGAGGATGTGACGATTGGAAGCAGAGAGTAGAATGGTGCACTTTGAAAATGAAGGAAGGGGCCACAAGCCAGGGAATGCAGGCACCACTAGAAGCTGAAAAAGGCAAGGAAACGGATTCTCCCCTGGAGCCTCCAGAAGGAACCAACCTGCTGACACCTTGGCTTTAGCCCAGTGAGTCTGATTTCAGACTTCTCATCTCAGAACCATAAGAGAATGAATGCGTGTTGTTCTAAGACATTAAGTCTGTGGTGATTTGTTACAGCAAAAATAGGAAACTAATATAGGTGTACATCAAGAAAAGAAAGGCCAAGGTGATGGACTCATAATAACAGCTCCCTTGCGATGGTAAATTTTATGTGTCAACTTGACCGGCCATGGGATGCCCAGATTAAACATTGTTTCTGGGAGCATCTTTGAGTGTGTTTCCTTATGAGATTAGCGTTTGATTTGGTGGATTCAGTAAAGTAGATTGCCCTCCCCCATTTTGTGAGGATGAGAGCATCCATTCCCTGCCTGCCTTCCTGATTGAGCGGGACATCAGTCTTCTGCCCTTGCACTGGGATTTATTGATACACCATCATCAGGTCCCCTGGTTCTCAGGCTTTAAGACCCAAACTGAATTACCGGACCAGCCTCACTGGGTCTCCCATTCTCTTTCTCAGTCTCCAATTTCCACATAGCGGATTGTGGGATTTCTCAGGCTCCATAATCATATAAGTCAATTCCTCATAATCAATCAGTCTCTCGCTCTCACTAGATAGTTAGATAGATAGATAGATATAGATATATCTTCTCTTGGAGATATATATATATATATATATATATATATATATAAAATATATATCCTATTTCTCTCAAGAACCCAGACTAATATACCTTCCGAGCCTAGAACAGGTCAGAATGAAATGTATAGTTGTTAAGTACATATCTCCAAAGTGGGGAAAACTTACACCCTGGAAAACGCAGATAATCCATTTTAGTGCATGAAGAAAATAACAGTATTTCCATTTTTTGTCTTTATCTCATTATTTTCATATTTCTATTTGGGGGCATGTTATATAAAGTAGATAATATAGTCATGCTTGCATGTCATTTATAAATTAATAAATAAATATTGATGGAAGTGTCCCTTCACACATTTTCTTCATAATGAGGTGTGCAACAAAAAAGTTTGATGATCACAAATCTCTAGAGTTAGACTTGGGTCAATTCAGGGTCACCCCCACTTGCCTCCTATTGGATTCAAGAGATGTTTTAGAACCTCTTCCATCCTCCACATGTCCAATCTGTGAAACAGGATGACCATAATGATATTAATACTTTAAATCATGAAGTTGGATGAGGGTTAAAATTGATACTGCATGTGAGATCTGGGCCTAGGGTGAGCCCTCAGGGTTGTAAGTACAGGGTCGGTCCCTGACATTTCACGCGCTAGGACCTACTTTGTCTCATTCTACTGCACATGAGCACTCGGCATGTACCTGGCACACAGATGGCTTGGTCACTGGTGGCTGCCAGAATTGATGCTCTCTCAGCTCAGCCCTAGGCTGGGACCCCACAAGACAGTCCCCCAGGAAGCCACAGATAGTAAGTTTCCAACATCCCTGATCCCTGCTGTCCCGAGAGGAATTTGGTTGGCCTTTCTGGAATGAAGGCTCAACCCCACCAGGCCTAGCACTGGAGGCCAGCTCTCCCCACATCAGGCACACTCTTAAACATCTGTCTGTGGCGTGATTCATTCTATTTTAAAATGAGGTTTTCAAACAACTCACTCTCTTAATTTTAGCAGTTCGGCTCCTTTGTATGCTAACAATACCAAACATGCAAATGAGCTACCACTTTGCTTGCTAGCAAAAATGTTTCTGTGCAAACACTTGATTTTATAACGCACTTTGCAGCTTCCTCCTATAATTAGTTGTTAAATCTATATTTGACTTTGTCTAAATGGTTGCATTGCAAGGCTGATTTTCTTGCCTCTCACTTTGGCTGTTTCATCTTACCCCTGCCCATGTATCTGTCGGCATGGAGGTACGGCTTCTTGGTTAGTTTTTAGAAAGAAGGCAAAAACCAGGAAACATGCCAGACGTCAGGGTCCAGTTGCACCCAGAGAGCCCAAAGACTGCAGGTTGTGTTGGGTTCACACCACGTGTCTCTCATCCTCTTTGGATCAGCAGATTAGCCACGGCCTGTCCTTCTCATGGTGAGAGTAGAAGTACAAGAGGGCAGGGTTAACCACGCAGCTGATATCTAGCCTCTGTCCGCATCACGTCTTCCAGCATCCAAAACCAAGGGATGGCAAATGTAGTCCTCCCACCGTGAGGCCAAAGCAAGTCACGTGGCCAAACTCAATAGCAGTGGATGGGGAAGTATATTCCTCCTTTGGTAGTGAGGGTGGGAAGAGAGTGAATATTTTTTAACAATAATCTGATCTCCCATAGGTAGCAAAAAGACAGAGCTGGAAAAGTTGTTCATTCATACCAAATCATAAGTCAAGTAAAGACTTATTGAGTGACTACTTGACACTGGTCACTGCAGGTGTAACAGTGATCTAAGAGTTTAAACAAGAGATGACATAAACTCACCTTTCCTGTGCTTACAGTCTAGACTAAACAGGTCATGAAGGCCAACCCCAAACGGCCTCCTACAAACAGTGGGAAATCGCCTACAAACGGTGGGACCTGAAGCATATTCAGTTTTGGAGCCCTCATCGAGTAAAAGAATGCAAAGGCGTGAACACAAACTTAGGCATGCAAGTAATGTTTATTTAAAATGAGAAAAGAAATCATGACAAAATACTAATTTTAAAAAGCCGACCAATCTTTTAATAAAAACTTCCAGAAAAAACAAGAGTATTTTAATTCATTAGCTGCCTGGAACACCTCTGTAATACTTTTCTCCCTGCAGTTTTGGCTGCACACTCGTTGATTGCCTCTTCTTATGATGATGGCTTTGTAATATTTTCTATGGAGAGAATAGAAAAATAATTCAGTCTTTATGTGGTTGATCAAAAAACGAAAACATGATATTTGGGCTGCGCGAAGCATGCAACCTCGCCAATAGGTGTCCTCACTGAAAGATACAGGTTTGCACTCTTCAAATACAATATTTCTGGTAAATTATATTTCATGAGTTGTTCATATAAATTGTGGTGGGTTTATAATTATATTGTCAACAAAATGCTGCTTTATTGAGTATATTCTGACAGGAAAGAGCTTCTGTTTTGACTAGGAATTAATGTGAACAGAAATCTCTGCTTATAATCGTGCACAGTTGACGGGTGTAGAATTTTTCATAGCCTAGCTTCTGGCTCACTGCCTTTCAAGTGTGTTTCTTCTCTCCTCTTCAATCCTCCTAACTCTGTGACTAGGGCCCACAGGACACGTTCCTATCTCAATACAGTGTCTGTCTTTGCACTGTCATGTCACAGTGCAGTGAGTTGGCCCAGAGGCAGGAGCTGTATTCCTGAACCCACACTTAACACTGGGGCAGCCATCAATGGCTTACTATTCATGGGCCCTGTGGACCACACACATATATCTCACTAAATACAGGCTAGAAGTATCCCTAACTCAGTGTCCTCTTGACCAGCTCCTGAAAATGTTGCCACCCAACACATGGACTAATGTAATGGGAGGGAAGTTGGAACAGAAGGAGACAGCAGTCTTACCCAAATGCAGTTAAAATACCTAATTTTGAAAATTTCACAGAAACATGTTCTCTCAATCTATTCAGGCTACTATAACAAAATACTATAAACTGGGTAGCTTGTAAACAGCAAATATTTATTTCTTACGGTTCTAGAGGCTGGGAAGTCCAAGATCAAGGTGCCAGTAGATTTGATGTCTGCAAAGCCTACTTCCTAGCCATCTTATAGTGTAACTTAATTTGATGGAGCTTTCTCACGCCTCCATTATAAGGGCATTAATCCCATTCATGACCTAATCACCTCCCAAAGGCTTCATCTACTAATACCATCCCTTGGGGGTTAGGATTTCAATATATGAATTTGGAGGGGACACAAGCATTCGACCTACAGCACATGTGATCACGTGAACCCACTGTTAAGCCCCTCTCTGGGCCACGGAAGGGGTCTGCGCAAGTGAGGGGCCCTAAGAATCAAGCTTCATGGTGAGTCACTACTCCTGTGATATGTCCTGGGAACTATGAAAAGGGAGGATCCATAGTCTTCTTTACCTTTATGGGCTATATCATAAACTATCCAAACTAACTGACATACCCTGGCCCCATCTTCTCTCTGTCTCTCTGTCTCTCTCTCTCTTTCTCCACACCTAACCACTGACCTTGTAATTTATTCTCCCTTTTGGCTTCCACTTGCCCTCCCGATTTGACTGCATAAACCATGGGCTTCCTGGAGAAAACCTGCCCCAGCTTGCACCGGCCCCAAGGGCCCTCCCTGTAAAGCTCTTTCCCAGGGACTGTAGGAAGTTCTTTCTAGATGAGACGCTAAAGGCTTATATGCATAAGAGAAAATATTCAAACTCACCGCTAATCAGGAAAATGCAGATTGAAAATCACAGAGACATATTGTCTTGTTCTCATAATATTGGCAAATTTAAAAAGATCTATAGTTTCAACAGCTGGCATAGTTGCTGGCAAATAGGCATCAGTACACAGCATAGTTAGAGAGGCTTTTGTGGGCTATCTGTCAAAATTTATAATGTGCCTGCCCGTGAACCTATGCATGTTTCAAAGAGCTTATTTTACAGAAATATACTCATTTGCTCAAAGATGTGTTACAGGGATTCTTTTTTTTTTCTTTTTTTAGTTCCCTACACAGTAGGTTCTTGTAGTTTATCTATTTTATATATAGTAGTGTGTAGATAGATGTATTACAAGGATTTAATTGCAACATCAGAAGTATGAAAAAGTTGAGGCAATGTAAATGTTCATCAGTGGGAAACAGGTTAAATAAATGACGGTTCATCCACACTGTGAAAGAGTCTGCAACTATTTTTTTTAAAAATGGCTGTTCTGACATAGAAATATCCCCAAGATATATTAAAATGTGAGAAAATCAAGTCAAAGCACCATGCATGTGGTTATGGGCCCATTTCTCATAGATTGAAAAACTTTGAACAAATCAAATAATCTCTTGGGGCCTCAGTCTCCTCATTTGGAGAAAACTCCTCCCTCTTCTCAAGTGCTGGCAAATTAGAAGGGACAAGGGACGTAAAAGAATCCTATAAAGTTCTATATAATACACTGTTTAAAATTCATCAACAAAGAGGGAGAAATCGCGCGAGGGCACGAATCCTCGGCTTCCTATAGGATATCTCTCTAATTCCTGAAGTCACCTATAGTCTGTTAAAGATACCTTAAGAAATAAATTATTTGGATTTCTGCAGTAACTGTCACATAGCATAGGCAGATTGAAGCATACCTAGTAAAGTGCCCGGTGCATAGTGAGCATTTAAAAAGTAGTCGTGGAGGGAATGACTAAATCACTGAATGGAAGAATGAATGCCAGGGTGAACTGGATAAAAGCAAAAGATGGTGCTGGTCTTGGAGGCATTGTTAATGCCAGAATCACACAAATGACTCCAGAACCATAGATGAGGTTCACCTTGATGGAGAATTACCCTGTTATTTACATGATCGTCAGGGTGAAATATTAAGTACAAGAACAGAATGCCAACATAGAAGGTACACTATGACAACTATGAGGAAAGGAAGTATTCTAGAGATCAGTCCTGGGAGGCAAACTCAAAATTGAAAACGGTTTGTTTAGTGCAGTGATATTGTGGGTAATATATTTTTTTAAATTCTAGCAGTGTTGTAATGTTTCAGGCAATCCACACTTTACTTACTTAAATGGATTTAGAAAAAAAAAAATAGGTACTCATTGGAGAAAATTAGGATATTTGAGAAAAGCTGAAAGGGGAAGATAAATTCACTCCCAGAACCATCACCAAACGATAATCGTTAAGAATAGGTTGTGTCTTTCATTGAAGTCTTGCTACACTTTTTCTTATATTTTGGGGACAGATATTTTATGTGTTTGAGTATTCTGTGCCATTCCCCACCACGTCACGATAAAATGTTGATGAGCCTGTGTTTTTGGTGAAGGGCTTGTGTTTCAGGGTCACTGAATTCTGGTTCAGTCACTTACCAGCTCTCCCACATGCTGGGCAAAATACTCCATCTGAGCTTCAGGTTCTGCATTTGTAACACGAGGATTTTTTTTTTTTTTTTTGCGGTACGCGGGCCTCTCACTGCTGTGGCCTCTCCCGTTGCGGAGCACAGGCTCCGGACGCGCAGGCTCAGCGGCCACGGCTCACGGGACCAGCCGCTCCGCGGCATGTGGGATCCTCCCGGACCGGGGCACGAACCCGTGTCCCTTGCATCGGCAGGTGGACTCTCAACCACTGCGCCACCAGGGAAGCCCGTCTCACTGTTTTGAGTTGCATTTCCCTAAAGATTAGTGATGTTGGGCATCTTTCCATGCACTTATTGGCCACTTGTGTATCTTCTTTTTTTTTTTTTTTGCCGTACGCGGGCCTCTCACTGTTGTGGTCTCTCCCATTGCGGAGCACAGGCTCCGGACGCGCAGGCTCAGCGGCCACGGCTCACGGGCCCAACCACTCTGCAGCATGTGGGATCCTCCCGGACCGGGGCACAAACCCGTGTCCCCCGCATCGGCAGGTGGACTCTCAACCACTGCGCCACCAGGGAAGCCCACGAGGATATTCTTAGTACACGGTCCCTAAGTGAATTATTTCCTGGAAACTGTGTATCTCAATTTCAGGCAGAGAACATGTACTGTAGAAGGAGTAATTCTGGAAGAAAGAATAAATGAACCAAGTAGGGGAACCTGGCCTGGTCCAGGAGATCAGGGAAGGCTTCCCAGAAGAAGTGGCATTTGACTCTGGGATCTGAAGGCTGAGCAGCAATTTACCATCAATGAGAAACAGGTTAAATAAAGTATGGTTCATCCATACTGTGAACTATTCACCCAGGAACTCAGAGGTGGAATTGGGAAAGAATTTCAGAACCGGCTGCCGACATCCTCCTTGGGCACAGTGGACAGTGGCACTGAGGAAAGGAAGGGAGGGGGGAGGGATCACTCTAGGTGGTAGGCCCGAAGTCACATGGGGAGTCAGAGGCAGAAGGACCCAAAAGGAGGTCAGTGAGAAAGCGAGTCAGGGAGCAAAGGTGATCAGACGCACACAGAGACCAGGGAATCAACAGGGCAGATGGTGCAGAGCCCTAAGTCCATGATGGAGAGGTGGAGCTTGGTCCTAGAGAACAGTGGGGGACCATCAGAAGGTTTTAAGGAAATAAAACCTGGTCAGATTTGTATATTTAGGAGTGTGTGCTACCTGCCCTATGGGGCATGGCTCAGGGATGGGGCCAAAGTGGGAATGGGAGGCCTCCTAAGAAGTTGTCCTGTTCATGGCAAGAAACGGCCATAGCTTGAGCTAGTTGGTCCGTCAGCAATGAATTTCCCCTTCACGAGAAAACAAACACCAGAACTCATTTTATTACTGGTTGCTGCCCAGCTCTTTGCTTTCAATGCATCTCAAAATGCACCTTGCTCAGCCTACCTTAGAACCTGCAGGTGTCCAATAAGTTGGATTGAGAAGGTCAGGAGGCATATTTCTGCTGAGTCTGAGACATGGACATAGTGCTACCATGGATAGAAGAGAAGGCTGACCCGCAGGCCTGCAGCAAGCACCCTGGGTTTATATTCCAGAACACCAGCCACTGTAATTATATATTAGTGGGCCTCAGAAAGGCACAATGTAGATGCTCGCAGCCAGGGCCCCTGTTATAAAGGCCCTGGTCTTGGTTGGTTATTAACTATACTTTATGAAGCCTCATAAACACCTTTTTATACATACAGTACACCTTTCAATACAACAATCAAATGATTTTCAACAAATTAGTCTCCTAGAAAAGGGACCCCTTGATTGCTTCCCAGAAAGAGGTGGAAGGAAACTTTAGATAGAACTCGTTCGAAACCTGATGTTTAGAACCGTGTTTCCTTTGGGCTGAAAATGCTAGCCTGGAGTTCAGACCTCGAGCATCTCTGGGGAAATCAGTGCCAATGAATCCAAACATAGCCTGAGAAGAAATCAGACCACAGAAATCATCTAACCAACCCGATCTACTTTACAGATGAGCAGAATGAGTTCAGAAAAGAGCAACCACTGTCTCAGGAACCACTGGGAACTCAGAGGTGGACCTGGGAATGAATTTCAGAACCAGCTGCCAATGTCCACCGTGGGCACACCTTACTGACTAACTTGGTTAGTTCAGAGTCTGCCATCTTGTAAATAGAATGTTGCATCCTTATTCCCAACAGCTTTTCATAATCCTTTCTCTTACGCCCCCAATCAAGCAAATTAGTTCTGCTCTTATAAAAATAGATTTTTAGGGCTTCCCTGGTGGCGCAGTGGTCGAGAGTCCGCCTGCCGATGCAGGGGACACGGGTTCGTGCCCCGGTCCGGGAAGATCCCACATGCCGCGGAGCGGCTGGGCCCGTGAGCCATGGCTGCTGAGCCTGCGCGTCCGGAGCCTGTGCTCTGCAACGGGAGAGGCCACAACAAGTGAGAGGCCCACGTACCGCAAAAAAAAAAAAAAAAAAAAAATAGATTTTTAGATTTCATAGACCAGTAAAATTTACAGTCGTAGGGTTGCAAACTTTTTATTTTGCCAAATAAGGACACTGGAGAAAAACAAGCTGACAAGACAATAACCCAAGAATATGTGCAAATTGCAATTACCAGCTTTTGCACAAGGGAAAAACATTACTATTAAAAGAAAAGGAAATTAAAAATAGAGAGGGGAAGAGAGAGAGAAGAAAATATGGAAATTATATTGGTGTTTACCTGGCCTGGGTGGAGGTGAAGTTTGACTGCATAGGGGCACAAGGGAACTTTCTGGGGAGATGGAAGTATTTTCTATCTTGATTGAGATGGTGGCTATATGAGTGTATCCATTTGACAAATCATTGCTGTTCATTAGAAGGTGTTCCTTCTGATACAAAACCATAAACAAGGCAAGATATAAGGGACAAAAAACCCAAATCCTGATCAGGCAAATCTTTCTTGGACCCAGACTTGTCTCTGAGTTTGGAGCTGGATTGAGGGACACGAGAGGGAAAGAGGGAAGGGTGGGTCCCTAATGTAGCTTCCCTCTGTGTCCTTCCCACCCATATTTCACTCAAGAGAATGCTGTGCCAGAGGGTGTTTCTACTCAGTGTCTCTGACTGAACTCAACCAAGGGCAGAGCCGAGGAATTCCTCTGTCTTTGACTTTGCCCTGAGGCCTTGGGAAAGGGGTACAACCACTCCTGGCTTCAGAATCCTCATTTGACCATTGAGAAAGCCATCACCCTCTAGGGGTAAATGTGGGACTCCCCAGAACATGTCTTGAGAGTTCAGACCCTCACAGCGTTAAGGGGAGCTAAGCAAAGCCGTTGAGGCTGGTTTTCTTAGTTCCAACTTTTGCTTGTTCACTTATAAAACACAAAGCTTAAAGGGAGGTGAGTGAATGCAGACTTAGACATCAGAAAGACCTGAATATGAATCCTGGCTCTGACACTTATAAGCTGTGTGACAGTGGGCAAGGAACTTCACCCTGATGAGTCTCCATTTCCTGTGCTGTAAAATGGGGATCACAAACCTTCCAGAAAGACTGTGAGGATGGAATAAGGTAACATGCAGAAAGTTACCAGCTCAGTGTCTGGCACCGAGTAGGTTCTGAATAAATATCTAAATATTGTTTTAACTTCTTCTAGACATTTCCCTGGGCTTCCCAGCAGCCAACAGGAATGGGAAAACTTGCTTAACGTAGGGTGGGGTTCTTGGAGGCTCTGTTTCCTTGAATCTAAAGCAGTGAGGATAAAATGAGATGATGTGTGTGGAATGCTTACCCCCATGCCCAGCACATAGTAGGTACTCACTTAACGATAGCCCTGGTTGTAACTGTGTCAGTGGAAAGCTCAGATCACTTTTGGCCAAACGTGTCTGTGGAAGAGTCACATGTGATAGCCATGACTTAACTGCATCACCTTTTTGTCCATCAGTACACATTTTCCTAAAATTCTCCCAAGGCTTCAATAGGAATGACCAGAACCCTAATGCCTAAACTGGTTGTACAATCAGAATTTTGTTCTTTCAGTCCTTCTGTCGGCAGGAACTCTGTGCGCTGGTTTGCAGCTGCGTGCTCAGCTCCAGGAAAAGTATTGCGTGCATAATAGGTGCTCAATAAGTATTTCCTGAATGAATGAATGAGTTCACAAGTAAAAGAATGAATGAAAGTGATGGGTTTGAGGCCTCTTGAATTCTTGACTCAGCCAAGTATGATTATCTTTAAACGCCAGGCAGGAAAGCAGATACAGACATTGTAGAGAGATTCTCAAGTGAATGGCCGTAGTTAAAACGCCAAGTTCAGTGTTGCTTTTCCTAGAGCTGGCGTTCCTCTGATTTGGGTTTGTTTTGGGTTTTTGGCAGATGAGAGAAATGCACGCTAGGTCTCTGTGATTCCCCAGAGTCCTTCACACATGCAAACATCCCAGGATCCATGTTCCCCAAATGACCAAAAAAGGGTACAACCTGGTTAATTTCTGCCCCTCCCCCCAACTTAAACCAGAATGTAAAATCAAACTCATGATGATTTGCAAAAACAGGCCGGCGACATTGCAGAAAACCAAAGCAAAGCCAAACAATCGACAAAAATCAAAATCAAAGCTAGCAAGCATTTCTGGCGTTCCAGGACTCATTCTTATTTACACTTGGGTTTTAAAACTCCACAAGACAACAGGAGTGCTCTAATTGGAGCCTGGGAGGAGGTACAGAATGGCCAGTCGCTAGTAAAACCGAAAGCATTTATTTATTGTTTAATTTGTTTGCCCAGGAGACTTCGCTCCTGATGTAACATCTGGTTTTCATTGTAGCCCAACTTTTACCTAATTATACAGCTGGAGAGATTAAGGCACTAGGGGTCACAGGCCGAGCCCAGCCAGGACCCAGCCCCCTATGAGAGCTTTGCTCCTTGCTTCAGGGTAGAGACCACACTCCTTGCCCCTGGTCCACCGGTGGAGACCTATAAATAAGAAAGGAATTACACTTTCAAGACCCCACTCTCCCTCCTTCTGATTCTCATTAATGGTAGGGCTGGGGGGTTGAGGGCAGAGGAGGGGGACTGGGGAGATGGAAGATGCAGGAGGTAGGGGGAACAACCACAGAGGTTCCAGACCACAGGCAAGGGATGGGGTCGTGGCATGGACGGAAGTTGCTCTTCCGGGGGGTCCTTTGTCAAAGGCTGGCTCCTCTGACCCCAAGTGACTGGTAAAGGGCAGGCAGAGTCCGTTTTCCAACTTCGAGAGTGACAAGGAAGAAACAGATTTCAACAGTAACATCAGGAGGATGGAATGGAAAAAGAATAAACACCACCTGAGCAGAAGCTGCCACCAAGGGGCTTGGGGAATGTTCTTCACTGGGTTCGAGCCCCATCTTTACCGCTTCCAGTATGGCCTTGGGTGAGTTGTTTAAGTTCTGAGCCTCAGCTCCCTGATTTCATGGGACTCTTGGGGAGATTAAAGGAGATAATTTATAGGAAGAACGTGGGAGAAACAGCTGATGCTTAGTAAGCACTTCTAAAAAGGTGGTAAGAGCCAGTCTAAAAAAACCAAATTGCTCCAGACACCACACTTTACTCTGTGACCATTTAAAGGAGTGGACTCACCTCCAGGGTTACCTAGAGAATGTCGTGCAATGAACAAGGACTGAAAAGAGATTAGAGGGCTGGTTTGAGCCTCACATTATGCTAGCCACTGGGGAAGAGGGGAGAGGTGGTGACACAGTGTCATGAAGATGTCTAATAACAGTCAACCAACTCAAAATCTGTCTGGTGAGACCATAAGTGCTCACATGGAACTGTCCAATGATAATTCAGGGCTGAGTACCCTCTAAAGCCGAAATGATGGCTACTCAAGTCAGACTCAGAATCTGTCAGGGCTGGCGTTGCTAGGAAACCCTTCAGAGGGGAAGTGGGACTGGGTCTGGGTTTTGAAGGATGGGTAGGAGTTAGAGAGGCAGAGTGGCCCCCAGTGGAGCATTCCAGAATACAGTGGACTTGGGTGAACTTGGACCAGAGATGGTGGAGAAGTAGTGAGCAGACCAGCCTAGATGGAGAGATAGATGGCAGGTGGGCATGGAGGGCAGTGTGCTATATTCTGGGAGGTCTTGAAAGTCAGGCAAGGTCAGGCTTCCCAGGGCAATGGACTGCTAGCTATGGGCTACTGTGCCAAAGAGGATGATGACTCAAGGGTACTTGAGGAAACTCGCATGCACTGACCACAGGGGTAGGATGAAGATAGACTAAAAACTGGGATGCCCTTGGGATCTGATCTTCTGGGATTCCTGGCTCACCAAGGCTCAGTCCATCTTTTCCAGCCCATGAATCTTTGAGTCAGGGATTTCTCTCCTTGGTGAGCCTGGAACCATGTTCCATTTCCCTGTGTTTCCTGCACTCCCCACTGGCCTTGTTTGGGGTACACTGCAGTGTATCTAACCTGGCATCATAGCATCTAGGCCAGCTGTAACCTAGCTTCAACGCAGCCCAAGGCTGCTCTGAGGCCCCCAATTGGTTCATTAGCCAAGACTTTCAGAAAATAAGAATGTAAAGCACGAAAAATCAGACCAGGATCCAGATACCTCATTCAACTGATATGCTGGCATTCCACTGTTTAGATTACAAATTTGAAGGTGGGAAAACAAGACTACTTAACCTGGTACAGAGACATTCATGTTGGGCATTCAGAGCAAGTGGAGACGTGGAAACGAGTCCAGATTCTTCATGTGTTCGGGGCCAGGGTGGGGAGGCATCACATTCCTCAGGCTTTGGGATAACTTAGCGTTTCTCACCCAGCTGTTTTCTGGAGTGGTGGGATAGAAAACACACATGCTTTGGAGGGATCAAACATCAGTGAAGATTCTTATGCTTTCATTGGGCAGGTCACTGGACTTCTCTACCTTTCATTTTCTTTGTCTATAAGATGAAGAGTTTTTGTTTCAAGGATCAAAGTCATGAGTGTTAAAGGACCTTGAAAAGGGATTTCTAAATATATGATGAGCACCCAGTATATGCTGAGCACTGTGGAAGGTGCTCAGGGTGAGTGGGGGTGATGTCAAATAATTAAGGCATGGCTAATGACACATTGCCCAAACCATACTCTACAGAGAACCAAGTGAAGGGATGTTATCTGAACACACCTGTTCCATTGTCACATAATGTGTGACGTGCAGGATAACCAGAACTCCTCACTGCATGTTTCTTGAAACATGTAATATGCTAACATACACTGGAGGTATTGAAAGGACATAAAGTGTTTCTCATTCCTCTCATGGAGCTCACAAAGTTGATCAATCTTTAAATGAAAAGGGGTCTACTCCCTTGCTGTCCTGGGCGACGGGATGCTTCTAAGTTAAAGTCATTGCCCAGAGAAACAGCAAAGGACGCCCTCTCTCCAATCCATTTCACCCTGGTAACATTTTTCTCAAGGGACATCCAAGTATCTCAAACAAAAATAAATTTTAGTTAACTTAACTTACAAAAGAGGAAGTCACATAATACTACTTTTTTCAAATCATGGTTTTGAGTTTTTATTTGGTAAGCAATAACAATGGCACTCTAAGACTGGATGGTGCAGGGAAAATCTTCTGAGTGCATCTCTCCTGATTTTCATTTCCCATTTGTATCTTAACCTTGCCTCCAACCTATGCAAACCCACCACTCTCACCAGGAAAAATCGAGAGTTGTCAACAACATTATCAGACTATCTTGATCCAAGGGCAAGTCAACCATCAGTGGTATCACACAGACCAGTTTTCCTTTTCCAATAGGTTTTGCTGTATAAAAGAGGGTTTTGCTACCAAGTCCAGCTTCCAAGTCTTGGGAGCTTGTTCTAATTTGCCATTAATCCACCTGGTTTCTACTTAAATGTCTAAGAGAAAAGTCAGTATCTCAAGGTGACAAAAGTTGAGACTGGGATTTCTCCTTCCTCCCTCTCTTAAACAATGGCCAAGGGTAAAGGAGAGTGCCGCTCTTAAATATTTGATGATGTTCAGTTCTGAGAGGGGAAAGGTTGAGCTGTTTTGAACCTTGTTCCCAGAAGGACAATGTGTATTATTAAACACATCCATTATGGCAGACATACGAGGTGTGAGTTTTATAACCCTGGAAGATAATGCCTCTGAGACTTCTAGGAGACCTATCTCTGGAAATCTTCTTGGGGTCATCTCGTCTGGTCACTTCTACTCCCATATCTTTCAGCCCAACTTGAAGGTAGTCTAGAGAATTAAGATAAATGTATAGGGAACACATGTCCACTGCCCTTTACAAATGTAGTGTCATGAAGCATGACCTTGCACAGTCAAAAATTCCTTCACCAGCATAGCACTTCTTCAGGAGTCAGCCCTGAAGAGGGCTCCTAGGAAAACAAATCAGTGTACAGGTTGAAATCTCTTCCCCATTAGAATGGGGAAGAACCAACAAGGATATTACCTTCTAGTCTATCAGGGTCTTATCCTCGCTCGTGGGTGACACTCAGTCCCTGCCCTCTTGCCTAAACCCTGCATCTTAGCCTCTTAAACATGACTTTTCTTCTTCGACTTTCCTTCATAACTGGCCTCTCACCCAACTCTGAATTTAAGGAGCCCCTGTCGTCATTATCAGCAGCCAACTTTTCTTCTAATTGTTTTGTGTGTGTTAGATTTGCATCCTTAATCTTGGTTACAAGTTTCATAAGGGCTGACACTTAATCTCCTCAACCACTTATAGCACCTGACAATGAAGGACACAAAGTAGACAAGTATTGGTTAATTCTTTGGGGCTATCAACTAAGTGTCTGAGATGGAAGTAATGATAGCTTAACAATGTCATTACATCTTTTGTTTTAAGCAATAGTATTCAAGTCAGGAGGAAGAAACTTGCTCATTTCCTGACCATCTTCTCCATTACATACTCCATTACATTAATACATTACATGCCTTCACCTATCAACATTGTTTAAAATTTTTCCAGGATCACACGTATTACACACACACACATACACACACTCACCATCTTTTTGGTTTTTTATTTCTTTGTGCAAGGAACACTAAGGAACTTAGTTCTCTGATGCTGACTCTGGCCGAGCCTTAAAAAGCATGAGAAAGGATAACATGTAGACACTAGTGTCTGATTGTGGGAGGTGAAAGAAATCTGTATTCTTGCCTCTGACAATTCACCCTGCATAGGAAAAAGTGTCATGCATTGTAGAAAGAGAAAATGCAAAATCTGCCCTTCAGATAATACATCTCTGCTTAGGGAAGTAGAGATGGGGGCAAGCACATTGAATCACTCCTTCTTTCATTATTTTTGACATTGATTTGTCATTAGGAAAATTTATTAGGCCCCAGATTAAATTGATTTGAAGAATCATTAATTCATGGGATGAAGCCAGAACCGTTTGGCCTGCCCATGCTGAAATGAGGCAGTATTGATAAAACAAAGGGAAAAATATCAGAGCTATTTAAAACCCACTTTTTTCCTACCTAGAGGAATATTTTGGACATAATTCTGGGAGGATATTTTAATAGTCAACCTTAGTCAACTTTTTGCCGGAAGAGGATTTTTCCAATACCTAAATCAGAGGGACACATGAATATTAATTTCAGAGAGGCTATTCAGAAAAAAGAATTTTACCAAGTCACCTATTTGCTCAGAATTAGAGATTAAAACACATCCTCCCTCCTCCCCAAATAAAAGAGAAACAGAATCTAACTTACCTGCACCCCAGCGCTGCCCCTCCCCAAACAATGTCCCCCTCCCCAAACAATGTCCCCCTCCCCCAGGTGATGACTTTTGGTCGAGCTGGGGGTAACCACCTCATTTTAAAAAGCTTATCCTAATGTAAGGCAGGATTATTGACTGTCTGATTCCCACCCAACCCCTCAAAAGTTACCCTGGAATATAAGTCACTGTGAAACATACCATAAAGCACATGGTTCCTTACCTTTTCTCTTAGTCATGTTCTCCTGTATCTTCAAAAGAAAAATAAGAATAATATCGAACCCCCGCAATCATTGCATTAATCAGGGCTACTGTTTGCAAATGATCTGATCACAAAGACTTAAGGAAAAAAAAGGGAATTTTTTGGTTCATGTGGCAGAAAAGTCCAGGAGTGTAATGGGCTCAGGCAGGGCTGGAAGCAGCTGGTTGAATAATGTCATCAAGACACTGTTTCTTTCTCTCTGTGTTTCTCTCCCTCCCTCCCACTCTCAATCCCTCTCTTCATTTTTCAAATCAGGCAGGCTCTCCCCATGTGCAGGCCCCCATTAACACTGGGTTTACATCCTCTTTTTAACCAGCAATACCTGTGGAATATGGCTCCTCTATTTCAAAAGCTCCAACAAAGGTCCATGAATTGAGTCCTTTGTCTTGGAAGGGAACTTTTAACCTCTCATTTGTTCACTCATCCATTCCATTGTCTTCTTGTCCTTCTGCCCATCTCTATGCCACTCTCTACCGTGTGCTAAGTTTCGGAGTCCCAGACACAGCCTTTGCCTTCAACCAACCTTCCTTTTGAACCAAGTTCATTCTTTCTGGTGCTCGGAGAATGCAGACCACCTACTCAGCTGTTGCAAGCACCCATCCTTGCAGTAAAACAGATGTGGTTAAGAGTGACACAGCTGTTTTTTACTCCCCTAGAAATTCCTTATAATGGCTTAGTTTTCCAGCTAAATGAAGAAAGACCTGGAAGACTGGCATTGGCTCTAAGAAAGGATGAAGAGTTTGAAGAGTGAAGTTTGCTGACGTGATGACCTTCGGGATCTTACTGGAGCACAGAGAAGCAGCTGAGGAAAGCGCAGCCCTGTAATGTTGCATATGGCACTGAAGCTGGATGAAGTGAAGGCAGAAAGTTCATGAAGACGAGCTGGGGATGAAATGTCTGGAGACCAAATTAAAAGAACTATAGCTTCACACAAACATGCACACACACACACACACACACACACGCATGCACTTTGGAATTTAGGTACACTGTGGGCTCACTTAAGCTCTGCCTGTGTTTGAGTGTATATGTGTCTGTGTTTATCTTATATATTCTTCTGAAAGTTGGGAGATTGGGAGGAGGAGCCAAGAGGCCCAGGCAGAGGGCAAACAAAGGAGAGTGCAGCCTCTGAGTGACAACAGGATGACTAGTCTGTAAATGCTGCCTCTTCCTTGAAGCCTGAGTCCTTCCATCCCCTTGAAATCTATACCCACCTGGATGCCTTAGAACCTGGCTTGTCCTCACTTTAGTGTTATTTTACTCCTTTTGGGGGATTTGTTTAGTTTCCAGATGAAAGGGAAGGTCTAACGCAGAAGACCCTCATTGAACCTTTTTTATTCGCATATCCCTGGAGTCTCCAATTCATGGAACTGAAGACACCATCACAAGTGTGTAGAACTCCACAACTTCCACACCACCTTTGCATCAATTTTATCATTAGCAAATATTTGCACACATTGAAAATCCACCATGATTAAACATTTGATGACATGCTAGGCACTATGTTGAGTGAATTGTATGTATCTTCTCTTGTTTAATCCATCTAACAACCATGTGAGAATAAATATTATTGTCCTCATTTGACAAAGTGTCAGAGAGGTTAAACAGCCATCTCATTAATAACAAAGCCAAGATTCAGGCCCAATCACTGTGCTCTTTCCAAAACTATTAACTCAATACTTTGCCCCGGACGCGCAGGCTCAGCGACCATGGCCCACGGGCCCAGCCGCTCTGCGGCATGTGGGATCTTCCCGGACCGGGGCACGAACCCGTGTCCCCTGCATCGGCAGGTGGACTCTCAACTACTGCACCACCAGGGAAGCCCTAACTCAATACTTTTGACATGGGCAGTGAGCAAACACTTGTCGAATGAATGAACAATTCTGCCTTGTGAATTTCACACAAGTTCAGTGTTTCCTGTCGTGTTCCCGACTCTGATGCATAGGTAATGTCGGGGGACTGAAAATTAGGGAACTCCTGACTCTAGCAGATTGTCCCACTCCCATTCTGTCTCTTAGGAGCCGTTGACACACTGAGTCCCAGGTGGAGATCCTTAGCTGAGCTTAATGGATCTCGGTTGGGTTCATTAATGCCATTGTGGTTCAAAGACAGTCAATACTCTAGCTACTGCCTCCGATCAGACTGCATGAAAAAAAGGAATGCAACTTCTTCCTGTGTTTTGCCCAAGCACAGTATGTTGTGTGGGTAATTTCTGGTCTGGCCAGTAAAAACCTCCGGGAGCCTTCCTTTAGGTCTTTAATTATGAACTGTAGGGGACACCACAAAATAAATACTTAAAATGTCTAGACAACCAGTCATCAGAGTAGGATAATTAACTTCAAACATTCTAAATTGTTGGAGGAGTCGTTATTCACCTTCTGTAGTTCCTTTCTATATCCTTCCCCGGCCAATATGTTTGCAGCAACAAGGCTGGGGAACCAGTTGAAACCTTCTCCTGATACAAAGCAGCCTCTTTTCCCCGGCTCTTAAATGACAAGTCACAAAATGACCAGAGAACATACAATAAAGGAACATAAACTGAGACCATTAGTTTTTCCAAGGAAGGAAAAATCTCTCCACTTTTTAATTATATCAAAACACAAAACAGCAGGAAGGCAGATTTGAAGAAGAAGAATTACTATTTTATTTATTTAGTCTATTTTATGTCTTCTGTCTTAATTTTTTATTACTAGAAAAATATAATCAAGCCATCCTGATTTAATGCTCAGTAAGTTTGCCTCCTGACATCTAAAATGTGATTAGGCTGCTGTTGAACTTGGGGTGTTTCTCCGCCTACCCGTTCTCACCTCCCACATACTTCCTCCAAAGAAGCGTTTTTAGCATTGAACGCACATTAATTTTGTCATGATCCAAAACCAAAACCCTCTATGAAAGAGATATGGATTTCACAATGTGAATTTGCTGCAAACGTGTCTCAGACTCCAGCCTCCACTTTAGAAGGGGCCTGGGGGGAACTTGTTGTTAATCAAGTCCAAAACCTGAACTCAAACAGCCTGTCTTTGGGCAACGAATAGATCTTAAAACTACGAGCTGTGTGAGTGCGGAGCTGAGCTTGGCTCTGAGGCAAAAGTAGGCTGTTCAAAATGTCAACGGCTTCCTTCCACATACTCTTTCACATCGTCCTCCAAGCAGACAATCTTTAATAAGACATCAAATAATTAATAAGAATTCTCATTGTTTGATTCTGATGTCATTTTCCTTTCAATGAAAGAAATGCCCCGTCAACTGTTATGGAGCGAATATTTTATATTCCACTTATAATGACCGTATTTAATTGCTACAGCTCTAATTAAAGGTGATATCCGATTGCACGCATGTACTTTTTAAAAACCGTAATTGTCTTGTGCAAGCCACTGAATAGATTTAAGAATCTTCAATAACAAAATTGCATTAATAGAATATACTATTAAATATGATTGATGGCAAAATTGGACCCCTCCTCCACCACACAAGAGCACACACTACTTTTTGAAGATGGTGCTTGGAGTGTCAACAAGAGAGCCCAGGGAAAATAGACTGGAACCACCAAGGCCTGCTTTCCCCTAAAGAAAGGGCAACATCTTGGTAAGAATAAGAGGTGCCTCTAGCATTTGAGCTCCCTGCTAGGTGAGTTTATGGAAAGTTCTTTGTCTGGCTCTGTGTAGAAACTCCACTCCCAGTGAGGGCCGGAGGAGCCCATGATAAAAAGGTACTTGGAGGTGGGCAGCGTTTTTGTGAAGGTCCCTTGCAGATTGCCATCTCCAATGAGAGCCATCCATCTAGGAGAAAGCATGAGGTGACAGCAAGACTGCACTTAGTTGTACAAGTAAGTAATGAAATGTTGATGGTATGTATGGCTCGGCCCCTCCACAGCCCATACCCTCAAGAGTCTTCATCAAGCTAGAAACTCTGGTCATAGAACATGGGAAAAAATAAAAGGAGGCACACGAAGAGATGCCAGATTCCAAGATCGATGATGTGAACCAGAATTATAACAGAGAAGAGAGATGGAAGGGAAAAATGTTTGTGGCTGACTTTTTCCTATTTAATCCTTATCACAATCCTCTGAGAGTAGAGATGAAGAAATTGAGACTCAGGGGGAGTAAAGTAAGCTTTAGACACCAAATCTCACACTCTTTCAACTCTAGTGCACACTGCCTCTCACAGGGTAACAGCATGGATGCTTGTCAAGTGGACCTATTGTGCCTTGGATTCAATACGCTCTTTGGATCCTCTGCTCCAGTTTCTGGGTTTATAGAGAGAACTCCTTACTGGAAAGGGCAATAGTAGTTAAACCATTTCAGACTAACACTTCAGTATGGACTTGTTGATGGACAACTGGGATCAAGGTTTGGTTGTCATGGACCGTTGCTCAGAGTCTAGTGGAAGGAAATAAGGAAACAAGAAATGATTCCAAAGACAACACTGAACTTTCTAATCCTGATGAGAGCGTGTTCAGTTTCTCTTGCTCTCTTCCTGTTTGGGTGTGGTTGGAAGAAAGAGGATAAATAAAGAGGATAAATAAAGATCCTGAGCCCTGGATCCACTTAACGGGATGGCCACTCTTACTAAAGCGATAATAATAATGGCCGCCATTAATTGGGTTGTTGGTCCTCAACGTGTAGCAGGTGCTGCGCTAGCTATTTTACAGACCTAACCTCATTGGCTTCTTCAGGAAGTACATACTATTACTATTATTCTCCTTTGACAGCTGAGAAATCAAGGTTTCAGGAAGTTAAGCAACTTGTACCAGGTCTCACAGGCTACTGTCAGAGCCAGCATTTAAACCCAGGACCAGCTGATTTTAAAGATTTTGCCCTTAACCACAGAGCTGTATGGTCTAGAGCAAGATGGCTGAAACTTCTGGAGGAATGACCCTTTTTTCCAGCCTAGACAGCTGGATGGACTTTGCCTGAAGGGCTTAGTTCGTTAACCTAAAACTAGCCTCATAAATGTTTATTGAAACAAGCTCATTAATTTTCATTGTATTGGTTCTGAGATGGCTAGGGAGAAACAGTTCTCACGGTGAGAATAAGGCAGAAAGGCTGAGAATGCCTTAGAAAGTGAGTGTACAGTTTTCCAGTCCCCCCCCATAATGCTGCTCACGTGGAAAGAACTAGAACCATCTTCTTTCCTCCTCCACCAACATAATGTTGAATGCTCTGGCTTAATGCCCATCTGTTAGAGGCAGGCCCTTTACCACACAGACAATGGAGGTGCCAATACGAACTAGAGCAGAGATGAGATTTCTTGGTCAATTAAGCCTCCAAATGCTAGATAGTAAAACCACATCACTGATGGGCACCAATGAGGAAGGTGAGAAAAGTCTGACTTGGTATATTTTTTCCAGCTTTACTGAGATACGATTGACAAATTAAAAATTGTACATATTTAGTGGTACAATGTGCTTTTTAAGGTGTATAATATGATGATCTAATATACATATACATTGTGAGATGATTACTACAATCAAGTTGACTAAGACATCCATCACCTCATGTAGTTACCTTTTTTGTTGTGGTGAGAACACTTAAGGTTTACTCTCTTAGCAAATTTCAAATATATAATACAGTATTATTAACGATAATCACCATGCTGTGCATTAGATCTCCAGAACGTTTTCAACTTCTACCTGAAAGTTTGTACCTCGGCCAGCATCTGCCCGTTTCCCTCACCCCTCCACCCCAGGCAACCACTGATCTATCCTCTGGTTCTATGAATTCAACTTGTTTAGATTCCACACAGAAGTGAAATCATGCAGTATTTGTCTCTCTCAAGGTACATTTTAAAGGAAGATAGTGTGCTTTACTCTAGAGAGAATTCTAATAACCAGTGCATATAAAATGTATTTTATTCCATTAGTAATAAAATACGTGTAAAATTTTTAAATAATATATCATTTTCATCAATAAAATTAGCTAAGATTTAAGAGAAATATATGTTGCACAGCAATAAAAAGGAAAAAACTGCTTATACATGCAGTAATGAAGATGAATCTCAAATGTATGTTACTAAGTGTGAGAAGCTCAAAAGGTTACATATGGCATGATTTCATGTATGTGACAATCTGGAAAAAGCAAAGCCAAAGGGACGCAAAACGGGATAGAGTTGGGAAGGGGAGGTGGTTACACGGGAATGTGGGAGAATGTTCTATGTCCTGATGATGATGGTGATTTCCCAACTATATACATCTGTCAGAATTTAGAAAACTTGACATTAAAAGTGGTGAATTTTTCTGCAGGTAAATTGTACTTTAATTTGAAAATGGAAAAACTAGCATAATCTCAGTTTTGTAAAAAAGAGAATATTCTAGAAAGCCATACACAGAATTTTAACCGTCCTTATATCTGGTGATAGTTAACGGGTGTTCTTTACTTTCTTTTTTGATCCCCCGAAATTATGTAAATTCTTTTTAGAGTTAATAGATTATTTTGTTAATAGAGTCTGGAAAAATTATTTTAATGCTCATTAAAGAAGAAAGATAACACCCGGTATTAATGAGTGGATAATAAAATTAGCACCTGTACACCATTAGGAAAAGTTTATATTAATGATATAGTAATACGTCTCAAAAGCATTATAATATGTGTGCCTATTTTGGTATTTATAGTAGAAGTGAAAGTATTTGTCTGCACATGCATATTCATTGCATTGTTTATAATAGAGAAAACTTTGAAGTCTAAGTGTATAATATGATAGGAGATTGGTTAAATGAATTATGATGTATCAATTCAGTAGTGATTATAATCATGATTATAATGTAGGTGATTTGTTATGGAAAGATGTTCAATGATAAAGAAGCATATATGCATTTTCTTTGTTCCTCCCTTCTAATTTACTTTTAATCTTCTGTTGCATTAATGACATCTTTGTTCTTTTTTTATTTTTAGTTTCCTCAGATACTTTGGAATTTATCCATTACTTTTAATTTTTTTTTTAGTGGCTCCCCTTTAAAGATAATTTAGAGAGCTGTAAGAATCTGGGTTGACCGTGATTTTCTCCAGCACTTTGAAGATATCATTCCATAGTTTCTCTATGAGTAGGCTGTTTTGGTTTGTTTAGTTTTATTAAACATTTTACTTTGAGATCATTGTGAGACTGACATGCAATTAGTATAATGAGAGAGAGAGATCCCGTGTACCTTTATCCAGGCTCCCCCAGTGGTAACTTCTTGCAAACTGTAGTAGTTTCACACCCAGGGTACTGAACTATACATCAAGATGCAGAACATTTCTATCACCTTCAGGATCCCTCAAGTTGCCCTTTATATCCACATCTTTCCTGCTCCACCCCCTTCATAATTCCTTGTAACCACTCCTCTGTTTTCCATTGCTATACTTTTATCACTTAAGAGTGTTACAGAAATAAAGTCATATAGTAGGCAGTCTTTTGAGATTGACTTTTTTCACTCAGCATAATTCTCTAGAGATTCATGTGTGTTATTTTGTGTATCAGTAGTTCCTTTTCATTGCTGAGTAGTATTCCCTGGTATGGCGATCCCGGTTGGTTTAACTATCCACCTGTTGAAAGACATCTGGGTTGTTTCCAGTTTGAGGCTATAATAGCAACTGGCAAGAACATTCCTGTACATGTTTTTGTGTGAAGAATTTTTCATTTCTCTGGGATAAATGCCCAGGATTGCGGTAGTTTGGTTTTTATCAGTCCTCTCAGCACTTTAGGTAGACTAATCTCTGAGAACTAAGAGCCTTCTTCAAATTTAGAAAATCCTCAGTCATCCTCATTTCTGAAACTGCTTCCTCACTCTGTACTTCACATTTTCCTCTTGGAACTCTGGGACCCCTCAGTGTGTCACGTTTAACTGCCATTTTTCCGTGTGCTTGAATTCCTCAATCCTATGCTATCAATTTTTTATGATTATTTCCAGTCAAAGATTTTCCTGTGTTTTCAGATTTGAGTTATTTTCAGAATTTCGAATGGTTTCCTTCACATATCCTTCTTTTTCTATTTTCTTTCTGCCTGTTTTGTTTCATCATTATATTTTATTTCTTATATGAATAACTTACCTTGTTAATGATTCCAAGGATACTTATTTTAAAGTCGTTTTCAGGTATTTCTGTTTTTTATTTCACCTTGAATAAATTCCTTTTCCAAATATTGATTTTGATGGCTACTGATTTTCCGTAAGCATTTGAGGTTTTAATCTGAAGACTCATTTTGAATGGCAACCTCTTATTTTAATTTTTTGTATTTACCTAAGTCTATGAGTCTCACTCTTTCTCTCTGTCCAGGGAGAAAAATACTTTGTATTTTTCTCCTTTCAGGCTCCCAGAGCCCTTAGGCACCCAGTCCAGGTCTTACTCCGGTGGCTTAGGGCAGTGTTCCTCAAATGACCTGTGGTGATGGAACATTTTTTTCCACAGTCCTTCAAGGACTGAAGCTTTTGTAAAATTTATTAAATTAATTACTAGAAATACCATCATCATCCTTATCTAGATATGTACCAGTGACACAGTCCACAAAATGGTATCAGCTGGGGAACCACACCACACCTTGAGTTATGGCTCTTGGCCAAAGGACCCTAAGGATTTTATAGATCCAGTCATGGACCCAGCTGCTGTCTTGGTCTGCGAGACTCTGTGTGCTTCCGTCTACTTTTTTTTGGTAATCAGCTTTTGGAAACCACAACCTCAGGAGCCGACATGGTATTTTTTTTTCAGCCTCCTTTTACAAGAAGGGACATCTTCTCTGAGTTTCTAATTTCGAAAAGTAAAACTGATTTGGTTCTCATCCTCACTTGAGAAACTTCATAGAAGTCAAAATTCATACCTACAGACCAGTGCATTTATCGCTGCTCGTGCCTCTGTGCTTCTGTTCTGGTTCTAGTCTGCAGACATAAGCATTGCTGTTTGGAGGAACAGTTATATCATTTCAGTCTTCTTATTGTAATTGTGCATACTGTAGCAGATAATAAACAGTTGCTTTCTAGTGTTGTTTTCCTTCCTGCTTTATAACAGAACTCCAGTGATGTATCCACTCTCCTATTCAGGGCCAAGCTCTTCAGGGAAGTCTAGCTCCAGTCCCAGATATGGGCAGGGACAGTGATTAATTTATGTTGGTCATGTGACATATTCTAGCCAATGAGATGGGAGGAGAAATCTGGAGAGAGCCTTTGGGAAAAGTTTCGTCTCCCTTAAATAGAATCAAAAGCGGAAACAGTCTTATTTTCTACATAACAATGTTGATGTGAGTGGATGGGTGGTATAGAAGCAGCTATCTTGTGTCCATGAGAGAGTCAACCTGAAAATCAAGCCAACACATTGGAGAGAGCAGAGCTGAAAAAAGGAAAGAAAAGGTCCATGATGCTGTGGTTCAGCCACTGAATTGGCCAACCCATAAGTCAGCCTCCTTCATTACTTCTGTGATCCAGTATAAAGAATTTGCTTATTCTTTGAGCTGATTTGAGTTGGGGTTTTTCCATTAGTTGCAGCTGAAGACATCCTGACCCATACACCTATCTATTATTACTATGTGTTTGCGACAGGGTGGCAGTGTAACCCATACACCATCTTAATTTAATTTAATTTAATTATTTTATGGAAGTGACAGTGTTTGTTTTTTGTTTGTTTGTTTGTTTTAAATCTGGCCACGCTGCATGGCTTGCAGGATCTTAGTTCCCCAACCAGAGATTGAACCCTGGCCCTCTGCAGTGAAAGAGTGGAGTCTTAACCACTGGACCACCAGAGAATTCCTGACATCATCTTAATTTTAAATCACTATGATAACTCGTGTAACTTTTAGGGTTATTCATGGTAATACTTCCAAGTATACAAAATAACTCCAAATTAGCTTTTAAAATATTCACAAATGCTTTAGGGGAATTGCTTAATGAATTGGTAAGAATATGTTCTAATTAGTCTATTGATTTTAATTGGTAATAAGAATTTCTGAAGGATCTTCCATTCTAGCCAACATTTTATTTATTCAGCGTCTGTTAAATACCAGACTCCACAACAGGAGCCACGGGGTTATTAAAGAAGGTAACGATGGGGCCTTTCCCCTTAAGGAGTCCAGCTAGGGAGACAAGACTTATAAATAACGATATACAATAGAATGACCTGAACACATGAGGAAGACGTACAACAACTTATGTAAGGGGTCAGAAAAAAGAACAAGCACAGTCCTGAACACATTGTCAATGAATGTTTGTTTACATTGATTGCTTGGTTACCAATTCTCTATTGATCAAGGTTAAACCCCACCCCGACCCATACTTGAAAGGTGTAAATGCTGAACTAAGGTAAAACAGATTGTTGAAAAATTTCTCTGTGTAATTAGATCAATTGCAGAATTATTTCCAGCTAAACTCAAAGTCTCTAGTTAGCATGTCTTGGAATGCAAGTGAAGCAGTTATCCAATTTGAAGAAATATTCCTTAGGGTGGTGTGTTCATTAAATGTGTAACTTTGTCAGAGCAGCACCGCGTTACGGATTTTTTTTTTACAGCCAAGTGGTGAGAAAAGTACCTTTGGAATAGTTACTCACAACATATAAAGTGAAAATGGTGCGTGTTCTCAAATCTTTACACATTTTTCTGACTGATCATTGGTTCCTCACAAGGCTGGAGGTTTGTGTGAACCATGCCTGCAGGCTACATATGTTAAAGGTTAACAGGAAAATGTGCACCAGAAATCAAATGTAAGATTCTCTTCGATCAGTTCAGTGAGCCTGCTTATCCAGCTGGATTATTAGTGGTTTCTTTACAGCTGCATATGGACCAACCCCCCACTGTCTGTATGGAGAAGAATTACCTGCAGAGCTGACCCATTCTATGGTTGTTTGTGAAAATAAATGTCTACATTTTTGGGTTTTTTCTACACTATTTACAGAGTAGTGTGATACTTTTTTGTTTAGAAAATTGTTATTATTTTAAAACTAGAATAGAATAAAAAATTAAATATATAGGCAGCTACACAGGGATGAACGTCCACCTCGTATATAGGCAGAAATGTATTTTAAGTCAAATATCTTTATATCAAAGAGATGTGCAAGTTGGAGCCAGCAGCCACCTGATTTTCAGCAGCTTTCACTGCATCAGAAAACAGACAATAGGCAACGCATCCTTGTGAAGATCTGTGCCACGGAAGCTGAGCTGTCAGCTACTTCGCTCATCAATTACCTTTGTCTGTTCAGCAAACCCAGAGTGTGCCTTCAGCCCTATTGGCACGGATGCCAAGACTGGAAGCAACTGAACAGGAAAGCAAAAAAGGAAAATCAAGTCTGAAAACCCACCCAGGCCAAGATCTAGAGAAAATGATTCTTTACAGAATTGATAATCTGGCAGGAGTGGCAGTTGGTATCATCACTTCAAAGTGTGATTCATTTGAGCACATCTTCTAAAATTAAAAGCGGGCTCTCCCTATATTACAGGAATTCACTTCTCAGTATCCATCCTCAAAAAATACATTTACACAAAACCATGTGCAAGAAGTTCACTGTAAAAAAGTGGGTAATGAATTGTGTCCACCAACACAAGAATGGTTAAATAAGCGGTAAATATAATGAAGTGAATCAGCGTCTGTCAACATGGGGTCTTCTCTAAGACTCAAGGCTGAGTGGAAAAATAAAAACTGATTTCAGAGTAAAATACACAGCTGAACACTCGGTATGTTAAATCGGTCCATCATAAAACAATACAATTTCTTTTCCAGGAGTGCATTATTTCTCTATATGCAAATTATGGAAGCAGGTTTGGAAGTTGACATCCCAGACTGGTTAACAGTGACTACCTTTGTGGAGGTAAGAGGAGACCAGAATTTAAGAGAAAGTGTTTTAAAGGAACAATGTACCTTTATTTGTAAGGTTGTGATTACACATATCCTTCATTTTAATATATATTATGCATATGGCTTATAAAATTAAAATAAACCAATGGAAAACAATGGAACTCTGTGTGCTTCAAGTCTAAACTCATCCAATATATAGGTAGGACTTGTTCAAAATTCTTTGACATTTCTCTTTCTTGAGTTGATGTCATGATTCTGAGCATGGAAGATTCTTAGAAAGAGGCAAGAGTGATACAATGAAATCTTCTTCCCACCCCTCTTTTCATGCCTGCAGAGGGGCAAAATCAAACCATTCTGCAGAAATTAGGGTGGCCGCATTGATCTCTGCTTCTTCAGAACCTCTTAGCTTTGAACCGCCTCTATGTTGTATCACATAAGCCTTCACCACTCGCTTCAAATCGCCTAAATCAACAATGGATTCTTGAAGCATCCATCACTGTATTGCAATGGAACAGGCATGACGCACAGGCCAATCTGGCAAAGAGTGTTAAGGAATGTTGGATAGACCAGAGGTCTATGGGGTGGACTCGGAATTTTCCAGCCCTCTGGATCACAGATGCACTGGCAAGAGACCCAAGGAAAATATGAGACCATCAGGAGTTATTGGGAAGAGGGGAGCTCTCTTTCCCTGGAGTTGCTGAAACTGTTGGTGGCCATGTTGTTACTGCAAGGGAAGAGATGTTTGAAAATGGAGCCAAAAACAACAGAAAAATGAGACATGGTAAAGAAGAAAACATTCTCAGTAGCACTGATTTGCTCTTGGGAATCCAACCATGCCTTGATGTAGAAACACCCATGAACTTGTTAAATTATGTGAGCCAATAATTTCCCTGTTAAACTTAATCCTTTGCCCCCAGATATGTCCTGTCTAATACCTCCATCCTATTGAGACCAGCTCATAGATCTCTGAGGGCGAGAGTGGAGGGTGAGGGCCACTCTCCCATGCTTTGTTTTGAGTTGGTGGTGGGCCTGGACCAAGTTTTTGATCTCCAGGGACTGGAAGCGTACAAGACTTCTTTAGGGAAGGGGAAGTTGTCAGAGTCAGAAGGGCTATTCAGAGGGGAGCTTTCTGAACACAGCTGGGGATGCCATTCTCAGTGAATCTGGCAAAACTAAGGTCCATGGAGATTCAACCCAGACAGATACCAGGGAGCCAAAGTATATGACTTGTCATAGTCAGTTTATATTTAATCCAAGAGGAATTGAGCTCCTACCTCCACAACCTTGATTCATCTCTCCTGCTCATTGTAAGTCTCTCTTACCCTTAGGTAGAATAGACTCTGGTTTTAGAAAACATTTTCGTACACCATATTGCAGGTGATCCTTATAGCTGGTTGTAAAAGAGCCTGGTAGGGAATGAGAATCTCCCTTTTACAAATAAAGAAACCGAGGTCCAGTGGTTTTCCTAAGGTCCCAAATTAAAACCCTCCCATAACAACCATCTATATTTAAATGGCATCTACACACTTGTCCATGGCCTCCTTGGCTTTTTCTCATCTGGTCCCTGTCTATTCCTCCCCTATCTCGCCATACCTCTTATCCCTGGAGAAGCAGCCCTTCTGCTCTGCATCCACCAGCACCAGCAGATTTATTGCCTTGATGTTTTGCTCTCCTGATTTTTACCTGGCTGGCTCTCCCTCACTTTCCAGATCTCAACTCAAATATTGTGTTCTCAAAGAAGCTTCCCTATAGCGCTACCCAAAGTAGTTTCCTCCCATCACCCTGTATCACATCGTATCACATTTTTTTTTCCTTTACAGCTCTCACCATCATCTGAACGCATCTTGTTCTTGCTGTTGTTGCTGTTCTTGTTTGGTGTGTTATTAGGGTTCTACCAGAGAAACAGAACCATAGGATATATGTACTGGCATATATATACATACAAAGGGGTTTATGAAGAATTAGCTTATGTGATTGTGAGGGCTGGCAAGTCCAAAACCTGTAGAGTGGGCCAGCAGGTTGGAAACTCTTAGGCTGGAACTAACACTGCAGCCCACATTTTCTTCTTCCTCGGGGAAACCTCAGTTTTGCTATTATGGCCTCTCAACTGAATGGGTGAGGCCCACCCAGATTGTCAAGAATAATTTCCTTTAATTAATGTCAACTGACTATAGGTATTAACTGATTATAGGTATTAACCACATCTACCAAATACTTTACAGCAACGCCTAGATTAGTGTTTAATTGAATAACCGTGTACCGTAAACTTGCCAAGTTGACACATGAAACTGAGGGCTCCACCATCACATCTGGGGGCTTATTTATTGTTCTTCCCCCTTGGGAAAGTAAGTTCCATGAGAAGAGAAGTCTTGTCTATCTTGTATCCCTAAGTACCTTGTTGCATAAGTGATTGATTGAGTGACAGCCATTTTCCTCCAGATGGTCCAGATAAACCCAGGTGACATCTCAGGGTGGCCACAAGGTGGCATCTGCTGGAGGGCTCCTGAGCAGCTGCCCACTGATCCTTAACGCAAAAGAAACTGAAATTTGGTGCCAGGTCGCCAAACATCTCATGGTTCATGTGGGGAGCGAAAGCAACTAGGGCGCTCCTTAGACGGAGCCAAGAGCAGCTGCTTCAAACCAGGGCATCTGATAAACCACTGAGTAATGATACGTCCCTGATAGGAGAGAGCTCTCCGCCCTTCACAGTGGCAGTGGTACCACTGAGCCATTTTGAGGACCCTCTCCCCAGCGGGAGGGGAATCAAAAGAGGACTGTGCCCCGCTGAGGCAGGTATGAGCATCTTCAACATCTGTAATACATTTATACTATTATTATTATTACTGATTTAGATGTTATACATCTTCCCCAATAGATTGAGAAGAAGCAATTGCACTGTTTCCTTAAACATTCGATCATAGCTGGAACAGTGCTTGGCCATGGTAGGCGCTCAGTCGACATTTGAAGAAGGGTGATCAAGGAGGGAAGGAGTGAAGGGAGGGAAGGGAAACGGGAGGGAGGGAGGAAGGAAGGAATCCATTACTATTCACTGAACCAGCCTTAGAGGCTTAGGGGCACCTGAAATCAGAGCTCTGTGGAGGGCAGAGAGGCTAGGTGTCAGGCTGGCTTTCAGTCCCCACATCCAGGAATTTTTTTCCTCTATTACTGAGTCAAAATGTTGCTGTGGGGCGACAACATGACCAGAATCATCAAAAGCTAACTAAGCATTAAGCTAGATTGATGAGTTTACAGTGAATCTGGATGCTGTAGTCTTTTGGGTTTTCATCACAGGGGTCAGAGATAACCCGGTGACACTGATTGTGATGAGGCAAGAGGAGGGGTGCACAGAGAAAGAGATAGAAGTGGGGTGTCCTGGTTATTGAAGCAGTGGAATCTTACAAGGAATCCCAAAATATAAAAACAGAGCAGTAGAACTTAATTGGTATATGCATATTATATATTCAAATGTATGACATTTACTTATAGAGATGTGAACAATAAGATGCGTTGGTATAAGCCAACTGTTAAAATTGGGGGTAATGAAAGAAAGAGGCAGCTTTATATCTACTCTAATCATCTGATTTATTTTTAGTTTTTGTTTTCATGGCAAAACAAGGAGATTCTCACAGACAAGCACTTGCAAATGGTAAATGCTCATTTTTCAATCTCAGAATCTTGTTTTATCGAAATGGCAAGTTAAGCCTTATTCCAAGGTCTTCAGAAAAGTGAGTTAGCCTGGCAGCACAATTTAACATCTTTGGGGTTACCAACAGGCTAAGATACGTTTTATTAACTCATAAGCAGCTGAATTTTTAAAATTTCCACAGTATGGTTAACAGATATCCAAAAGAATGGTTTCAGATCCTTTGAAAACACCTCCAAGTGAACAATCTGAACAGCATTAGGCTGGATGATTTCTACAGGTCCCTCTGTCTCTAAAAGTCTCTAAGTCTGAATATGTATTTGTTGAGCACATACTATACCATGTGCTAGTCCCCAGCGACAGAGGTGATTATGACCCAGAACATTTTTCAGATCTTTCACTGTAAGGTGTTTTCATATATTATTTTATTTCGTCCCCTCCCCCCAAACCTGTAACGCACATACTATTATCTCCTTGTTTTATAGACAGGGAAACTGAGGCTTAGAGAAGTTAACAATTTTCCCGAGGACAATAGTTAGTAAGTGTCAGTGCTGGGACTCAAACCCACATCTGTCCACTCTGGATGTCTTGCTCTTAACCATTTGGTAACATTTTTCTAGTTCTTTAAACCTTTGGTTCAGAGCAGAACTGGTCCTGGCCACTTCTGGTCCAGGAGGAAGAGGGGGTGACACCCCAGCCATCTGAGGAGGCTGGTGACTGGACTTCTGTGGGCCCTTGATCCCCTGGTTTGCTCTGATAATACTTCTCTCATAACAGCTTCAGCAGCCAAGCCCACCCGGGCTGCTGGCATGGCTGCCAGGTCTCCTCCGCAGGGAGAAAGAACGCCTCCCATTAGCAAGTGCTGCAGCTCGGAGCATCCCCGGGATGGGAAGCATCTGTTGCTGCTCCCATTGTTCCAGCTGAGAGCACGCTAATTGTCCTCTCCAAAGTTGGACTGTAGTCTCTTGCCAGAGGGAAATTATGGACCCTTTTTCAGCAGGCGCACTGTCCTTTCCGCAGCTGTCAGCTGAGTGGCCCCAGGAGGAACAGGCTGATTCGGAGGGGAGGGAGGATGGAGGCCTATCATGCATCCTGATCCATACAGAGAAGGAAAGTTAGCACAGCCCGGTGAGAAAGCAGGGCACCCGCCAGACACAGGAAGGCTGGCGACAACCCTTCTTGACCATTCCACTTGACTCCCTGGCATGCGTGATGGCTTGTGGTGCTGTTGGATATTTCAGGGGCTCAAATGGAGGTAGCAGCATGGAGTAAAAAGTAGTAGAACAGGCATGGGGGTCAAACTGAGCGGGCTCAAATCCCAGCTTTGCCACTTATTAACTATGACCTTGGGCTTCCCTGGTGGCACAGTGGTTAAGAATCCGCTTGCCAATGCAGGGGACATGGGTTCGAGCCCTGGTCCGGGAAGATCCCACGTGCCGCGGAGCAACTAAGCTCGTGCACTGCAACTACTGAGCCTGCGCTCTAGAGCCCGCGAGCCACAACTACTGAAGCCCGTGTGCCTAGAGCCCGTGCTCCGCAACAAGAGAAGCCACCTCAACGAGAAGCCCGAGCACTGCAACGAAGAGTAGCCCCCCCCGCTTGGAGTAACGAAGACCCAACTCAGCTAAAAATAAATAAATAAATTTACTAAAAAAACAAAACAAAACTATGACCTTGAGAAATCACTGTCACTTATTTACCTTACTAGGAAACTGGGAGGAGTACAGAAGCCAATTAAAAAACATAAAATGTCTAGCAGAGATTTTGGGTATAGCCAGTGCTAATAAATGTGATTTCTTCTTATTATTATTATCATTACTGTTGTTAGTATTGTACCTCTAAGTATTTAATCATCAGTGTGGAGACAGTCTACATATACAAGGTCTCCTAAGTAAGGAGGTAAAAGGGTATACAGAAACAGAATAGTAGTATTCATATATATTCAAAAATATTTTAAGTCTTTTTAAAAGTTTTTTAAATTTTTAATATAATTTTTAAAGGTTACACTCCACTTACAGTTATTACAAAATATTGACTATATTTCTCGTGTTGTACAATACATCCTTGTAGCCTATTTTACACCCAAGTACTGGAAACCAGTCCCAATGTTCTGAAATATGGGCACTGTCTACACTAGCAAACAAAACTCTGTAATAAAACACAATTTTTAAGCAAAAATAAAATTTTAAGTCACCTACTATGTTTCAGGTATGTGCTGGCTATTAAGCTTCTAGCTGCCAACGAGATGACCTGGCCCTACTAGGAAGTCTCGTAGGATGGGTGTTCTGAACTAGAGTAGCAGCCAGTGTTGGAAGAAGTTGCTGGAAGCTTTGGCAAACTGTTGGAAGGCACAGAGCCTCGAGCCACTTCATGGCTCCAGGGTTACTATTTCTGCACAGAACTCTTGGGTCTCAGCGCCATATGACAATGCAACAGGAAGAGCGCAGGTCTGGGGATGAGCCTTGCCCACCCCTAGTCCAGTTCCAACACTTCCGGGTTGTGAGACTTTGGCAAGACCCTTCTTCTTCCTTGCCCCCATTTAGCTATAGCACAAGGATAATAATTGCTGACTCACCTACAACACAGTGGTGCTGCAAGGAGGGACCAAGCAACCCAACCACCCTGTGAATGTCTTTGGAATCCAAATGAAAGGTGTTATCACCATTATCTTTCTTCTCTTAGAGACTCCAATACCTTGGGTATTGTCCAATTCCCCAACATGAAGATTCCTATTTTGAATTGAATTTATAAGAATTTGTGAGTTTGGTTCCTACACACACACACACACACCATCCCTAAAGAGCATATGATATCCTGGGTCAGACATGCTCATCACAATCATGTCCTTCCATCTAAGGCAGAGAAAGGAGATGTACCCATGTTACCTCTATGTTGTTTTTGATCTGGCCCCCAAATACCCCAGGATCAAACTTAAAGGGCAAATACTTCCCAGAGAGGAGCATATCAAGGTAAATTCACCATAACTACAAATGAACTGTAATCTAATCATATCATTGCAGACCTACCGGCAGGCCCAGTGTTCCTCTGTACTGCCTCACCGTGGGTCAAAGGAGAACATGAGGCCTGGAGGGAAGAAGCCATAGACACTCAACAAATATTTCTCATGCTAGGAACTATATTTGGAGTTAGAAGCCGAGTGGAGCGCAAGACAGACGAATGTTATTTTATGCATCATAGAGCTTAGTGTCTAGAAGAGAAAAGAGATCATTGAAATATTCCCACAAATGTATCATTTCAGACTGTGGTGAGGGCTCTGAAGGTAAAGTACAGGGTGTTAAAAAAAAAAAAGTGCAGAGAGATTGGGAGGAGCCTCGTAAGCAGCAACAAAAGGGATTAAATTAAAAAGGAAAAAAGAAAAACACTATTTAACCAGTCAATGAAATTAGGTAAAATTATCTGCTTGTCTTTATGAAAAGATCTAATGCTGCCCTTTACAATAAAGGCTTGCAAGATACAGTAAAATTAATTTTATGTTGGGCTGCCAGGTGCTGTTATGAGACCATGTTTATGTAAGCAGTCCCAGGGCTTCAAACATTGAGTTGTAAAGGCCGAGTCTCAGGAGTGGCTTAGTGAGGAAACCTCAAGTCCCGGCATTCCCCCGGGGCTAAGTCTCAGCAAGCTTTATGGCTGGACACCCTGTTGGATGCTTTTCCTTAAATAGTCCCTCCTGACGATACGTGGCAGAGCCCCGAATGAGAAATGGTATGATCTGTCTTTGGGTTTTTGCTCAGCAGCAAGGTGGAAGGGAATTGGGAATGTCTGTCTTTACTTAAAAACTAGGTAAGAATAGTTCCTATATAGAGAGACACAGATTGGACTTTCTCCAGTTCCTGAATAAAGAGGAGGCAGGCTCATTGCAGGGAAGAAGAAAAAGAGCTCAACCAAGCAGGCTTGATTGGAAGAAACTGGGGCATTTTTTGAAGTGAGGACTTCCTGTTCCAACCAAGTCCTGGTGTGGACTTGTTGTGAGGAAGCTACTTTTCAGCCATGGCTGCATTTGCCTGCTTCCCTTGCATCTAGATGGGATCATGAAACACCACCAATGGAATAGGACCAGAAGTCCACTGACCTTGAGAAGCAAGTGTGCCTATACCACCTCCCCCCTCCTTTTCCTTTCCACTAGCTTCCTACAGAAGAGCACAGTCACCTAAAAATCACATTAGGGATGACAGAGCCACAATGTGGAAGGAGCCTGGGTCCTGGAGTCAACACTCGCAGGCGAGCTAGCCGTCAATTAGGAAGATCCATTTTGGACGTTATGTGAATGAGGAATCAACTTTTATTTTGTTTAAGTTGTTATATTGGGGAATTCTTTTTAGAGCAGCTAGTATTACTCCAATAGTATTATCCCAACCCTGGGATTGGGACTAGTACCTTTTCTTTACATTCCTTAATATGTAGCAAATATGTTGTTGCTATCCCTACTATGTCCATTGGAAATATTGTTAATTGATTATAGCTTTTTTAATCAGTTTTTATGTGGTCTCAGAAACCTTCTTAACATTGTAGTTATTACCAAAATTTTGAAGTTGCACTCAGAATAACATTTATTTGCTATTACAGCATGACTATAAGCTTCTTAAGATAAGGGTTTAATATCCATCACTTATCACATGGCCAGCACATAGCAGCAGCTCAAAAATGTTTGCTAAATGAATGAAGGAAGGGTAGATGTTCTGCAAAGAAGATCTACAGTATTCTTATATATTTACAATTTTCTTTAGGCCAAAGAGCTACCAAAAAAGGGAGAGCCATAGAGACAATTATTAGGGTAATTCAACTCGGGTATTAAGAGTCCTGGTAGACTCAGAGTAGCCATCCCAGGATGGAAGGTCTGTATTCACAGATAATCTCTCACCTCTGTATTTTACCTTGCCTGCATAGAAAAAGCAATCAAATTGTTCAGATCTGCTTGGAGCTCCAGTGTCAGGAGAGGTGAGGGGAAAAATTCACACTATTGTTTAGATGGTATCTTGAATATCACAGCCAGTCAGATGTTTACCTGCAGAGTCTGCCAAGAATCTATGTGAACAGCAGTGAGGATGGCCATCCCTTTCCTTTGCATCACCAACTCCAGTAGGAGGACTCCTGCATCGTTAATTTCATTTGATCATTGTTTAAGTAAAGAAAGCAGAGGGGAATTTACCCATTTCACGGATGAAGAGAGAATCCTAGAGGGAACGTAACTTGACAACATCATAAAATATTAAAGATAAGCTCAGATCCAGAACCCAGGACTCAAAATTTCATCCATCCATTCATTCATTGCTTCATTCAGCTAATATTCACTAAGTACTTATTTGTCATGCACCCTGAGCCCCTGGGTATTGCTTACCACATCCTCTTATCGTTCTTCCACAACACAGACTATATTTCTTTCTCACGCTTGGTATTTTATAGAGTATAGTCCTTTCCCTTCCACGCTATCAGGCTGTTAAGGTCAAAGTAGTGAGAGGGGTGTCACATGGCAAGCCAGTATTGGACCCTGCTCTTGGAAACATGCAGAGTCTAGAATTTGACTGGAAGTAACAGAGAGACGGTCTGAAGTCTTTGATTTCAGTTTCCAAGGGCCTGAAAGCATTCTCCCGGTGCCTTAGCCTGGGCTTCAGAGTTACAATTTGAGAAATGTAGCTTTCAGCTCAGAGCCTGGATCCATAAAGACCACAGTCCAGCTTTGCTGGCCGTCAGCCATCAGAGCATCTGAGATAGACATGGAACCAGCCTGCTTGGTCACTTCCACAGACACTGGGACACTCTTATGCAGATGCCAGCTTCCAGCCCAGGGTGCTCCCATCAAAGCAAGAAGGCTCTTCCCAAGACCTTCAGTGGGGGCCAAGGATGACTAGTGATGACCAGTTCCTTCGACCCCTGCTAGACCTGCATGGCTGTCAATTCCTTAACTTATCCTTCAAGGGAAGTAGGAATTCTCCTGGAAGGATAGTGATTTCATAGGAGAAAATTCAATGTCATAGGGAAAAAAGTATTAGTGATCTCAGAGCACATAAGAGTATTTTTTTTTTAAGTCCTTGGAAAACTCACTTTTACAGTCCTCCGAGACTGCTCTTTTTCCCCTCCTTCCCATAAGGTATTCTCCACTCCACTCTCCCCAAACTCTCAAATACACCAGTTTTATTCCTGCTTCCCCAACGTCTCATCAACAATCTGAAATGCATCTTTCCTTTCTACCTGTTTAAGCAAGTCCTGCTTCTAAGTCAGATTCAAGTTTGACAATGGAATCACTTCTTTCCCCACAACTTTCGATGGTCTGGAGAGAGGGGCCCACACCACAGCATTCATCACGTCTCCCTCTGTTTCTCTTTATGTGTGTCAATCCCACATTTCCTCTGAGATTATACACCTTGTGCGGTACAGGCAATCTATCGCGTACTCTTTCGTGTATAAAGTTAACACTCCATTTTTTAAAAATTAAATGTTGTTCTTGCTGTTGTTTTTCAAGCATTGGGTGAGGCCTTTGGTCTCACATAATAGATGCTGTATTCTAAAGAGCTAATCCAAATTTGGGGTCTAAGTGGATTTGCCATCTGCTCTGAACAGTTTTAAGTAGATGAGACTGCCATGCGGGGAAGACTTTGGGGCATGGGGACAACCTCCCAAGGAGGTCCTGCATGTACATTTGGGGATTAGCAATGTTGACATCTTTGAAAATGAGGTGACCCAAGAGAAAGTCAGGGAACTCAGCTTCCTCCTGTCTCAGTAACTTTTGGAAATCTTAGAGAAGAGACGGCATGCAGGTGAGACCCAGATCCAAAGGCCAGGCTTCCCAGATGAACATGCAGGCTTGTTGGGGAGGGAATACTGGTAACTGGAGAGGGGACACATGTGCCCCCTGTCCCGACCCACTTGTGAAAGACCCTGTATCAATTGCTCCAGTTTTCTCACCACGTCCCACCCCCTCCAAAGCTGGCCGAGAGCCAGGCAGACCTCCGACATTAAAACTGGCGAATGAGATCCGAGCCTTGATCTCCCCTCTTCGAGCGAGGATTTTGGTGCCAGCAGCATATGTTGAAAGGGCCCAAGCACAATCCTATTACCATTGCAGGAGGCATTAAATAATTATATGAATTTACCTAAATATGGAAAAAAAGCCTTTACAAATCAGGGACACTTGGCCCATTTTCCAGCTGCACATTTTTCTCTTGGCATGGCGCACTGTCCTGTTGGGTTCCCATTGCTACTTGGAGTGTTTCCTTGAATTGTGGGGCACATAGCTTCTCTTGTTCTGTTTAATTTTCTCAAAGCCCGTTCTGTATGCTGGCTACAAACTTATTATATGGAAAAAAAATGGCCACAAAGGTATGGATTGTGCTGAAGTGTACCCTGAGGGGGAGTGCATATAAATAGTAATTTCTCGTATATGAAACCTTCCAAGAGGCGGTCTTTCATGAGATTGCTTTCCAAAAAAGCTGAAGGAATGGAAAGGGGAAGAAAGGAGAGGGCAGGAAAGGATTAAAAGGGGAAAGGGAAAGGGGTTATGTCATGGAGTTAGAGGTAGGCCATCTGGGTTCCATGCGTCTGAGGACCACGAATGGGACTTTTCTTTGGTGGACTTTCCATGGAAACACCTCTTCTTTAGTCTGTATTTTCACTGTCAACGAAATCATGTTGACAGTGAGATGTGTCTAAATCATGCGCCTCTACCGTTTGCTGTGGAATTGGAGGGCTGACATGAGGGTCCTACCTACATAGCTCTGCCCCCCTTGAAACAGCCTGTCCTCACAGGAAGGCCAGAGTGACTGTCACCCACACAACCAAACTGGAAAGGCCAAGGAAAGGGAGGTCCTGGTCCCTTACGGGTTCCTCTGATCCAGGAACTGTCTGGGATTCCCTTCCTTGGAATAAGAGCTTCTAGAAGATGCTTCTCAAAGGCTCTGTGAAAGTCCAAGGTTTTTTCTTTTGTTTCTAGCCCACTGAAGAAAGACTTTTTTTTTTGTTTCCATCACAGCACTTGGATTCATGTTACTTTCTAGTCCTGTCTCCTTGTGGACCAGTAACCAAGAGTGAGTGAGGACCAGTCCACAGCCCACCCCTTGAGTAGCTCTCTTCTAAACCACAGGGAGATGAGATGCAGCTAAAATGACCCCTTCTGACAGATGTGTCCATTGATGTTGGGTGTAGGCTGTCACATCTTTGTCAGAGCAGAGATATAAAATGAGCAGCTGGGGACCCAGAAGATGAACCTTCCCAGCCTCACAAGTTTACAGAGGGCCCACCTAGCCTGAAAAGAGTGCTTACTACTACCAGCCCTCACCACGGTCTCCGAGGTCTTGGGGGAAACTAGTCTTCACATACGGCCAGGGTAGCTATAGAAGGCTAAGCACGAAGTTTTAAGGTAATGTGTGTGTCTTTTTAAACGGTATTAAGATGTGGTTAAGACAATAGTGAAAAGATGTCAGAGGAAACAAAGAAAGGTGATTTTTTTAAGTTCCTAACTTCCCCTCCCAAAAGCAGTGCCGACCCCACCTCACAAAATATTTACTGTTCTGAAGTCAGGGTCTGGCAGGGCCTCTGCCTCTAGACATTATGAAAGATGCAATTTTCCTAACTTCGCCACCCTCCTTCCTGCTCACGTCCAGCCTGTTCTATACGTGGCTTCTCTCTCTCCCCTGCTGTTAATTCCAGGCGTTAGGCAGATGCCATTTCCTCGACAGTCTGGCAGTGTGCACTCCATCACCTGCGAGCTTGTTAAAAATGCAGAATCTCAGGCCGTGCCATGCCCCCAACCTACCTCAGATCCCACATTTTAACAGCATCCTCAAGTGGTTTCCATTCACATGCTTCTCTTGGAAGCGATGACAGTGACATGTGCATTCAGTTCCACCCTCTGACATGTGGGAGATGTTATAAGCAGGACAACCTTAGAGAGTTGAAGGACAGGAAACCAATAAGGTAAAACAAAGGGCTAGAATATCAGAAAGCTACTATCATCCCTAGACCTGAAGGGGCAAAGAGAGGAAGTGCCAGCCTCCCAGAAGCTGTAGGAGAGAGCCCCTGACAGAGGCTGGGGTGTCTTATGAAGGGTGTGGCCTTCAGTAGAGGAACAGGGGAACATACACCCTTCCAATCCTGGGGAGATAAATACCCCAACCTCTCTCTTCTTTCCCCCTCTCTCTGCTGGCAATGTCTCTATTAAATGTTGAATTGTGTCCCCCAAAAGATATGTTGAAGTCCTAACCCCCCATACCTCAGAATGTGACCTTATTTGGAAATAAGATCATTGCAGATGTAATTAGTTAAGACAAAGGCATACTGGAGTAGGGTGGACCCTAAATACAATATGACTGGTATCCTTATAAAAACAGAAGATGCACAGAGACAGACAGGCACAGGGAGAAGATGGCCATGTGAGGATGGAGGCAGAGACTGAAATAATGATCTTCAAACCAAAGGTTGCTGGCAAGCACCAGGCACTGGAAGAGGCAAGGAAGGATTCTTCCCTGCAGGCTTCGGAGGTAACAAGCCCCTGCTGCCACCTTGATTTTGGTCTTCCAGACTCCAGAACTGTGTGATAGTAAATGTATCTTGTTTTCAGCCACTCGGTTTGTGGGGCTGTGTCACTGCAGCCCTAATAAAAGGATATAGTCCCCAAATGGAAGGCAGAGAACAAGAGAACCAGTTAATATGAGGGTGGGAAAAATAGAGAAGGAATCTGGAGGAACAAACAATGAGTGTCCAACAGACAGGAGCTATTGGAGTAGACTGATAGAGGAACTTCCCTGGCAGTCCTGTGGTTAGGACTCCACACTCTCAATGCAGGGGGCACGGGTTCGATCCTGGGTTGGGGAACTAAGATCCCACATGCTGCATGGTGCTGCCAGAAAAAAGAAAAGAAAAGAAAAGAAAAGGAATAGACTGATAGAAAGCTATTAGGTTAAAAGAAAAAACAAAAACTTCTCCTTTCATAAGAGTTTCCAAACCTGGTTGCTGCTGGCTCCCTTCCCTGGCCACAGTATGTGAGCATAAGGCCAGCATGCAGAGGGGATAGGGCATTGAGGGTGAGATAGCACATGATAAACGTGATGGCTTAATTTAAGCTCTTTTCTTTTTTTTTTTTTTTGCGGTACGCGGGCCTCTCACTGCTGTGGCCTCTCCCGTTGCGGAGCACAGGCTCCAGACACGCAGGCTCAGCGGCCATGGCTCACGGGCCCAGCCGCTCCGCGGCATGTGGGATCTTCCCAGACCGGGACATGAACCCATGTCCCCTGCATCGTCAGGCGGACTCTCAACCACTGCGCCACCAGGGAAGCCCTAATTTAAGCTCTTGATCCAGCAATACGTGAAGCCTCTCTCCTTTTTGACTTGATCTACTGTCTCCAAAGCCCTAAATGTCAGAGAATGGTAATATATTTTACTTAACTTTCATGAGTCTTTCTGGCTAATCTTGATATCTTTCCTGAGGGAAAGAAAGCAACACCTTCCAGACAGGAAATTTGTTAGGGACCAGTCCATATGAAACAAACAAACAAACAAACACTTCTTATAAAACCAAACATATAGTTCCTTGCAGATCCTTTTTAAGAAAAATCAGAAACAGCCTAGATGCCCAGCGTAAGGGGATTAGGCAAATGAATTTTCTACATCCATTCAATGAAATTCTACTTAGGCACAAATTATGACATGAGAAGATAGTTTTTGAAATGTCCTCCGCAGGACCCCAGGGTTTTTCTCAGAACCCCTCACGGATGGAAGGGTGTGAGTAAATACACCGAGCTATGGATACCATAATTCTGATTTAACCAGAGTGTTTTATTTTGACCTGTTTTTATCCTTTTGGCTTCCAGATAGGATATCCATTGAATGAAGCATTCCAGGCAGCATCCATTAAGTATGTCAGTTGGGTTGAACATTCCCATTGTTTACCTTTTATGTCACATGGGTGACACTGGGGGAATCATAGGGCAGAAGAGTCCAGGTTTGATGAGCAGAAGATCTGAGAATGAGCCGGCTCATGACTCAGAGCTCATGTAAAACTGATCCATGTGGATAAAAAGGCCAAGTGCGGAGAGGAAAGACCCTGACTCGGAGCAGGGAGATCTGGGTTCTCGGCCCCATGGTGTCACCAGCAGGCAATGTGCTGGGCTGTGGTTTCCTTGTCCTTACAGGTCAAGGGCTCCACCTGGATGAACTCATGTTCTCATGGACACACCAATGTTCTTTAGTACTATGGAGAACCTTGTGTAATGTCAAAAAAAAATTTCCCCAAATACCCACACTCATTGTCTGCATATCCCTGCCTAATTTCAACTTTTCTTATGTATTTTCTGCTCTTTTCCTAGACAGGAACCAGATATATGGATAGAAATAGTCTGTGACAGATACAACATTGTATTTAATCTCCGTATATATCTGTATCTCTACGTATCTATACCTATCTCTCTCCATAGCATCTACAGAGAAAGAGCTTGAGAGAGAGAGCGATTATCTACATCTATGTATCTATATCATCTATCTATCTATCTACCTATCTATCTATCTATCTCCTATCTATCTATCTCTCAAGAGAATAGACAGTTTTCATCCATTTTCGTAGGATGGTAGCGCTGGGAGAGGTGGTAAACTGTAGAGTCAAGACTGTTCATTCCTCATGAAACTGATGCTCAAAGAGAGGGTATGACATAACCAAAGTTATACAGTCAGTTGACATCCAACCCCCAACTAAACCCCAAGATTTTAAAGTCAAAATTAACAGCTCTTCACACTACAGTTGTTAACTTCACACTATACCCTAACATGTACTTGCTGTACTTTCTGAGGTCTTGAAGAGGGAAAAAAACAAAAACAAAAAAAACCTGTCTCTGAACTCCTGCTCGCCTAATGAACTCATCCGATTTACCAGATGTACGAAAGTGAAACAAATCTGATGCACAGTCCGTTAATCCTGCATCTTTCTTGGCGGCGGCCTCTGAAACAGCGGGAGGACAGTACTCCAGCCTGCAGTGGTGTTACGGATCACAACGGAAGCATACTGTCATCAGATTAATTTTCCAACGCTCCTACCCCCAACCACAAAATCCTGAGAGAACGAGTGTCAAATACACTTAATAATTGCATAATTATGACATCTGTTACTCTCCAGCACCTCTTAGTGGAAAATTAACTGAAGAAATAGCAGGTTCAAAGACGTGTTAACACTCTGATAGCAGATTTAATTGAAATATGACGGGGGAGGATAATGGAGATTAAATTAAGCTCTCAGATAATCATCTGACAGAAAGATAATTGAGCCACAGCCTCTGCCACGTTGATGAACGCTTCGGAGATGCTGTGCGGGGTGGCATTTCGAGTATCTTATCCTTCAGGCAAAATGGAATTCTTCTCCCTCCCCCTCCTTCTTCTCTCTCTCTCTCTTGTCATTCAACATTTGTATCCTCCAAATCGATAATGTGAACAGCAGCATAATTGGAAATAAAAGATGATCTGAAATCCACAGGAAATTAGGTTTAGGTGCTCTGAGGAGATACAGTCTCATCCTAGACACAGGGTGAGTTTTTATGAGCCCTCCATAAGATGGATGTGCCCCTACCCTGAAGACTCCCAGGGAGTGTTTTCCCAATACCTCTGTCCTCAGTGGAGAGAACTTCCCGCGTGTGAGATGGGGAGGGGACCACAGACAACAAGAAGGGACAACAGTCGCTTTGTACTTTTTCTCCTCCCGCAGGCGACATCACCGTGCTTTGTAGGGCAAGCTCAGGGTGCAGTGTGCATGGCAGAACTGGTACCCAGTGCTGGAGAGCACAGAGTCATCCTAGGAGGCAACTAGCCCCTGGTGGCTATTAGCGAATGTCCTGGGGCGGGATGGGGTGGCATGTGGTGAACAGTTGAAAGCAGGAAGTTCTGGTTACTGTCATTGAAAGTGTCAGCCTTCAACAGTCCTAGAGAGTAGGTCCCCACCATGTCTCCCCTTCCTTTAACTTAGGGAACACCTGCCTTTCCAAGGGCTGTGAGTGGCAGGCTAAGTGCAGACAATAAGATGGCATGCAGAAGGAGTCTTCACCCTTCCTCCACTCAACCAGTGCCCCAGCTCCTCAGAGTTTCAAGTTGGGGACTTTAGACCACTGTGATTTATCTGCTTTACCAATGTGGGGTCGAGAGAATGTGGTCACATCTCCTTTCAGAGTCCGCTGAAGCATCTGTATCACATTTCCCTCTTATTCTTCTCTTCCTTGCCATCACCCTGCCCACGAACACACCAAGAATTCCCTGTCCGTGTAGTACAGGGGTACTTCACTACCCCTGTGCAGTGACATAATTCAGGGGCACCCCCTTGGGGCTGGAGGATGCCACCGACACAAGTGCCCCCAGAAGTGGATTGCCTAGCAGACGACCACCCAGGGCAAAGCTGGGACCCTAAACCTAACATGGGAGGAAGAAATCTTCCTCACCCTGGTGCAGCCATGTGCATATTGTGTCTGTGGGATTCAAACGCGGGGGCCTAGGCAGAGCCTCTCAACTCCAGTGGCACAAACCACATACTCTAGTTCAGGTCCACATCTCAGCAGTAAGTCCTTCAATGGACCGTGGAGCCTGACAACCAGGGAATTCCCTCCAAATTTGGTCAGAGCATCCACACTCCAATCTTCTTTCACAGGGTCTCCAGGGCACAATGCCCACCATGGCTGAGACAGAGTCTGGCATCCAGGGTCTCACAGATGGCAAAGTTCCCCCTTTCACCACCCAGCCTTCTTTTGAAACCTCACAGAGATTTTATTTTACACAGCTCATTGCTCCTCTCGATTATCAGACTCAAGTAGGACAGATGATTCTGCAAGATCACAGTAACATTTAAACCTGGAGAGAACGATGGAGTTCTCCACCCCTTCCCTTCCGTCCCAGTAGAGTTCCATGACTAAACTTTCCCAACTCCTGGATATCAGCAGTAAATTACATCTCATCCAGCCCCCAGCTAATCTATGATGGCAAAGCTTAGAATATGGCTGGTCCCCTCTGTCCTATAATTTCTGTCTTAAGTTGTTAATTTATTGAAGCATCAAAGCACAAGGCATCTCATGAGAAGGCAACTTAAGGGATTGTTTTAATCATCCTCCTGCAGCCAGGTAATATGGCACCAGAAATTCCTTCCAAAGAGAAGATTCTTGACCCTCCTCTGACCTCTCTTTTTATCTGCAGGATGGGTGTGTGGCACCCATAAATCAACTAAACCCATCTCTTTCTGTCTAGTATGATGCTGCCAGTTGACACTGGATGGCTGGACTCTGCCTAGAGAGAATATTAGAAAACCACAATGGTGACATGTGTTGTTGCTTCCACCCCTCTTAGGAATTTCTACAGTTCCTTGGAGAAGTTGATTACTTTTTAAATTATGTATCAGTTTGTCTTCTTGGGCAAAGTACACAATCAATGATATGTTTTGCTGAGTATGTAAATGACTTTTACATATTTTAAAATAATATCTAATTAAAATGTCAAGGTTATAGCTCATGTGGCAGGAGTGGACAGGGCTCCACCGCCTCCTTCAGCCTCTCAAAGTGACATTTAAAATATGTCCTATAATTAGGAGCAATTATAAATTCCAATTAAAAAGAAACCTGCACAATTCTGACGATATTTTTCTTTGAAGTTTCTTGCTTTAATTTATGTGCTTGGTGCACCAAATTGTCTCAGCTTCCTCAGATAGGTTTCCAGACAGAAAAGTCTCCCAAAACTGCAGAGAGAAAAGCAGACCAAATGTAAGAAAAGTAGTAAAGTTCATTAAAATGGGTTATTGCATCTATAACTTCTGGACTTGGCGTTCATTGATTAGAGATTAAACATCATCCTTTGTACTACTCAGATTGGGATTTTTAATTAGGATGTCATTATTACACAGATATAATGAAGGCCAGATTGATTTCTGAGACCTTTTGAAATAATAGCACTACTTCTGCAAAATGAAAATCATAATAGATTATTGACTTCTTCAGGAGTTTTGATCCAAGGGCACCTCCCCAGTGTCAGCATTTTCAATATTTTTAGTTTCATGCAAAGAGACACTCATAATTAAGCTTACATTAGAAGTTTGTGCACATCGACTCTGTGTTACGGATGCCGATGGCGTCACATTGATTACCCTTAAATTATAATAGCAGTGACGTCGCTTGTTGCTGAAGTTGTTTATATACCACAGAGCCTCTGTGTAATTTAAAAACTGTCCAGATTCATAACGGGTAACATACCTGATTCACAAGATCAGGAGTTCACCAACTTTCTTAAATCATAGGCTCTTCACATCTCAGTAAGTTTTTCAGGGTGCTCCTAGTTCAAAAGAAATAATTGACAGTTCCATGTATTAGTCAGGTCCAAACAACTTCATAAGTGTTTATGTCCTAACAACTTACTAGGCATATTAAAAAAACATAAATTGAAAGAAAAACATGTTATGTTTATTTTGTTCTCGAATACCCACAAATACTTCTAATGGGATGTCTGTACCTGTTGGGCTCTGCACAGCTTCTCAAGTTTTGGAATCAGGTTGGACCCTGCCACCCTCATTTCCTGTTTCACATTGATGTATTTGGGTCTTGCTTTTTATCACAGCAACCAATGGAAAATCCAGCTTCACAGAGATAGGATGTCACTGAAAGTAATACACCATGATCGAATGTTGAAACTGTGAACGACCTCAAGCTAGTAGTTTGCAAGTTGTCTGAGAAATGTTACTGTGTTTTCCTCGAAATTTTATCATATCCGTCAGGGCCCCTGTGAACTCACTGGGGCACCCTGGGTACCCTGGCACTCAGTTTGGGAACCATGACACTAGCCTTAAGTTTCCTGATATTATGGGATATGTGTTGTCCATCTTTATAGTAACTCATGCGCTCAATAGACACTGTTTAAAGAATGGTGCTTTTTGTTAGCACTTTTCTCGTTTAGATCATTTTAATTCAAAGTACGACAATTTGATAACATAAACGTACACTGCCAACACTTGATATATTTTCTGGCACATACTCAGAGGGCTTAAGTCGAGGAAGTCATCTCTAGTTGAGACATTTCACAGATACTTCTCTGTGAAGACACTCTCTGAGTGTCGTAGATTTTCTCCACAACTAGGAAAATCCTTAAAGCCCCATCCACAGCTCATTCCGTAAGGCATTAGAGATACACATAGAGAAGTGAGTGCTTGGACTAAAGAATTCCTGGGACCACCTGACCTTATCCCAAAGTAGATGGAGGTGCCTATGTCCAGAAATAGAGGCATAAATAAACTCCCTCTGAGCAGGGTAGCCTTTGCCTGTGAGTCCCACTGATGCAGTACATCTGAGAATCTGGAGAGCAGCGCACCACCCAATGCAGCAAGGGCTAAACAACAATGCCCAGTGGTATAGCTACACAATGGAATACGATTCAGTCTTAAAAAGGAATGCAATTCTGATTGAACACAAGTGAAACTTGAGAATATTATGTTAAGTGAAAGAGGTCAGGCAGAAAAGGTCACACATGGCATGATTCCATTTATATGAAGGATCTAGAATAGGCAAATTCATAGAGACCAAAAGTAGAATCGTGTTTACCAGGAGACGAAAGGAGCGGGGAATGGGGAGTTATTGTTTAATGGGTACAGGGTTTCTGTTTGGGATGGTAAAAATGTTCTGGAAATGGATAGTGGTAATGGTTATGCAACTTTGTAAATATGCTTATTGCCACTGAATTGTACACTTAAAAATGGTTAACATTGTAAATTGTCTGTTATGTCTATTTTAACACACACACACACACACACACACACACACACACACAGCCTGGAAAATGTGGTTCACTTAAAAAGATGACACCAATAAATAAATGTTAGAAGTGCAAAAACCCCACAGACACCGTCTCTCTCTCTCTCTTTTTTTTTTTTTTGCATTCACTCATTTATTCAGTTCACACATATTAAGCCTATACTACTAATTTTTTTTTAACATCTTTATTGGAGTATAATTGCTTTACAGTGGTGTGTTAGTTTCTGCTTTATAACAAAGTGAATCAGTTATACATATACATATGTTCCCATATCTCTTCCCTCTTGCGTCTCCCTCCCACCCCTCCAGGTGGTCACAAAGCACCGAGCTGATCTCCCTGTGCTATGCCATGAAATGCTCAGTCAGAACAGGGGTTGGCAAACTTTCTCTGTAAAGGGCCAAATAGTAAATATTTTAGTCTTTACAGACTTAACGATCTCTGTTGCAACTACTCAACTCTGCCCTTGAACTGTGAAAGTAGCTACAGACAATATGTAAACTAGTGAGCGTGGCTGACTTCCAGCAAACCTTTATGGATGGCACTGATCTTAAGTGTCATATGATTCTCACATACCGTAAAATATGGTTCTTCTTTTGACTTTTTTTCTCAAACATTTAAAAATGTAAAAACCATTCTTAGGTTTTGGGTCTTACTAGACAGAAGGCCAGATTTGGCCCCTAAGCTGAAATTTGCTGAGCTAGAACCTCACATCAACGATGAGACAGTCCCATACTAATAATATTCAGAATCTCTCCGAACGTTAGGGATGGTGTTCTAAGGTGGATAGGAAATGCCACCCTTGGAAAATGTGTCAGTTCGTGATTCAGCCGGAACGAGGCATTCTATGACTGAGCCAAACCTGGAGTTGGCTCTCATTTCTTCTTCTTAAAATTTTGTCCCACTGCCCAGTCATGTCCCAAAGGCCAGCCCAGTGCCCTGTCGATCCAGACAAGGGAGAAAATCCACTTGATTCTCTACAGGATGTAAAGAATGCTTCTAAACATCTCTTGCACTCTTGCAGGATTATTTCCACTGAAACAGAGACCTTCAAGTAACTGTGGGATTTATGAAAGACTTTTTTAAAAGGGAAGGGGACAAGGGGACTTCTCGGTGCTGCTGAACTAAAGTGATATATATATATATACACACACACACGTATATATATGTATATATATGTGCGTATATATATATATACGTATATACATACATATATAAATACATATCTTTGATTTGTAGATTTCTCCTCCCATGTCTGCATTAGAAGTCTCTATATCAGCTCATGGTACCATTTTGTCAAAACAATGAACAACATTATATATAAATATATATATATATATATATATATATTTTTTAATCAGCAATGGCAGACTTTCTGAAAGGGAATTTTAGGGGAAAGGGCCAAGGGAGCTTCCCAGTGCTACCAAAATAATATGATTCAGGCAACAGCCTCATTGCATATCTGCCCAGATTTTTTGGATGAGCAGAATTTATTCAACAAATTTTACTAAGCACCTACTTTGAGCTAAGCTTTGGGGATACACACTTCTTGAGAAACTCATATTCTAAGGTGTTAGTTTGTTTTCTTGTTGGTTTTTTGTTTTTTTCTGTTTGTTTGGAGGTGGGGTTGGGAAAGGGATTGCAGTGTATAAATACCAGAGTCCCTAATGGTAAGAATTTAGTTCTTACCATGCTGGTTGCTGTCCTCTGGAACTTTACTTAAACAAGAGGAATTTCTTCTCATACCAGCTACAGCTGTTTAGAAATGGGGTCTCCGGTCAGCTGCTGGGACATCACAAGCTGGGCAATAGACAGATGGGTGCAGGCAGCCTTCTCTGTGTACAAGTCTATAGGTTACCCTCCAATGGCTCAGAACATCCTGTGAAAGGTGAGGGCTGCTTTCCTGCATTTTGGGTTCTTCCTCTAATTCTTAACATCTCTCTCCCTCTCTCTTTGATTCTTAGATTTCTCCTCCCATTTCTGCATTAGAAGTCTCTATATCAGCTCATAGTACCATCTTGTCAAAACAATGAACAATAATAGTTCACAGTGAGCTCTAAATAATTTAAATATTTGGTTACAATGAAGATGGCCACAGCCTGTACATCTATCTGAGCTCAGTAAGTGTTTCCTTCATTTGTTCTAACTTCATTTCCCATAAAATAGGAGGTCATTTGAGTAAAATGATAGTTGGAAAAAATTTTTAAACAGAACCAGCAAATAAACATGGTCTTTATGAGTTGTAACTTAATCCCCAGCTGATGTCATGTTTCATGTTTCAACATGCCTGACATCTATATATCAGGCAGATTTATGGAGACTTCAGGGTAAGGGTTAAGAGGATTTCTTAAATAAGGATAGTGTGTTGGTCTGGGGGTAATTTGCAGCTTCTGTTATCCATAGATCGAAATGTGCACTTTTGGGCAAATTATAGGAATATGCCTTTTCACTTAATCTCTTTTTTATGTTTAAAAAGTCTTTGGTTATGGGAGATGAGTGCATGAGAGAAGAGAGAGAGAGGGAGAGACACTAAAAGTATGGTTCTCCTTTGCCCCTATTTGGTCATCGATGTTGCTCTGGCAATAGTAGAGAGAAAAGAAAAGACCTTGCATTGCAGACCTCAGAATCATAAACCGCTCACAGGCCCTCTCCACTCCCATGCATCTCTTGGTGGCAGAATGGTTGTGTTGGCTGCAGTGGGTAACCAAAAATGTAGCACCCTCACGGATTCCTACCAAGTGCCTATTGGATCTGCACAATTCCAGCAGTTACCCCACAGGGAATGAGCTTTCCAAACATAAACGTCTCCTCATATCATACAAGTTGGTGGTCAATTAGCCCAGAAAAATGATTTTAAAATAGCCCCAGCAAAAATGACTCACTTCGGTTTCGACATTTATCTGGAGATTGTATCCAAGCTTCCCTTTAGGTCTCCTCACTCTGGTGAATGACTAAGAATAAGTCACACTAACAGATACAGCAAAGTCCCCCGCGGCTCAGTGGCTTAACACAGTCCAGGTTTATTTTTTGCTTATACTGTAGTCCTATTGAGTGTTTAGAGAGTGGACTTCTATACGGTGACTCAAGTAGTCAATGTCTTTCCAGTTTGTGACTTTGCCATCTGCAAAAACTTGGAGTCTACTAGATACTCTGCATTCCTCTGGGAAATGAGAAAGCCAGCAAGAGAGAAAAGTCAGGAGAGCTACACAGGAGGTTTAATGGATCACTGGGCAGACTGGGTTACATGCTCCCTTAACTACAAAGGATGCTGAGAAAGGCAGACGACTTGTTTCCGACCTCTATTCTGTTTGTTTTGTTTGTGTCAGTTTGTTTATTTGTTTGGCCGTGCTGCAAGGCGTGTAGGATTTTATTCCCCCTACCAGGGATCAAACCTGCGCCCCCTGCATTGGAAGCTCGGAGTCTTAACCGCTGGACCGCCAGGGAAGTCCCTCCAACCTCTATTCAGATGCGCAAGCCACAGTACAGCACTGTTGAATGGCTGCTGGAATTTCCTCAGAGACAGAAGGACTTGAAATAAATAACAAAAACAAATGTAGCTTTTTTTTTTTTTTTACATTTGTAAAAAAATTTCATTGTGAACAGTGGGCTTAATTTCACTTGGCTCTCACACTAGTCCTATGAGGCATTGTTATCCCTACTTTTAAATGGGGCTCTGAGTGGGGTGGGGCGCTTGCCTGTGCCCCAGGTCTAAGAGAGAGAATCTTAATCAGGACCCAGGTATCCCAGTGTTGAATTTGCAGTTTTTACTACTGTATTGAAATTGTAGGGGGTAAATGGTACTTGGGGGTGGGAGGCGGGGGTTATCTCAAGAAAGCTGGAAACTAGGTGGAATTGAGGGACGATTCCTTGTTCCATCTAAGTGCTGGTAAAGACTTACCTATGGGATATTTGAGAGGTAGAGCATAAAATTATTTCAGTTCTCTGCTTTGAGGCTAAATGCCAGCCTAATTCAGAAATCCAATCCCTGTTTGCCCTAGTCTTTTTTCTTCTCTTTAAGAAATGAAAGCATAACTTTTCATTATGTCATATTAATATAAGAATATGAATTGTGATGACATCAGCCAGGACAAGCAGATGACCTCCCAGCAATGGCTCAGAATGAAGGAAAAACAGTTAAACGAGCCCAGAAATATTTGAGAGGGTTAAGGTTAGAATCCTTGTGTGTGTTAATTTCCACAGCTGGTACAAGCCTAATAAAATGTTTTCATCCTTCCTGCCAAAGAAAGAGTAGAGTTCAACCCCCTTTGCCGCTCCAAAGAGATGTCACAAGGCTTCATAATCATGATTTCAAAGAGGTTTGTGGAAATGTTTCATTAATTCTTATAAAGAAATCTTTTTTTCTTAATTTTTTCATTAACTTCAGACATTTACTTGCAATTACATTTGTTCGGTGAATACAATGACAGAAATTAATAATTCATAGCTTTTGTCAGGGAAATTTTTTTAAAAAGGCAACTTTAAATGTATCACTTTTATTTAAATAAGATTTTTAAAAATAAATAAAGGGGACTGTTTTTGTACTTCCTATAAATCTCCTCTTTTACAAATTTTATCTTATGCTCTAACCAGTGACATGAAATCTTGGATTGTTCAGAGCCCAACAGGAAAATAACAGGTTCAGATCTGATGTTCTGAAAATGGGGAACTTGACTCAAGCTCCGTGTGTATTGCATTGCCTGGATCTTCCGGGGCGTCGTGGTTGGTGACGGAGAATTGGAGCGTGAGAAAGCTGAAAGCAGCCAAAAAGATGGTGCCTTCCTGACAACCTCTCCTCTGACAATTGGGGAGGTTCAAGTTCAGAGAGAGTATGAGTCTTTCAAGTTCACAGAGTGAGTTAGCAGCATAAACAGAGCTCAGCTAACATCTCCTGACCCTTGGCCAAGGCTCTCCCAACATGCGTTGCTCTCTTCAAGTCATCTTCCTACCAGAGCCTGCCTACCAAGTGGCTACTTAGGGATTTTGGTGTAAGGTGTTCTAGGCAGACCAGAACTTTCATCCCAACTGCCTAAACAACTGACCTGAAACTCTACCATTAAAGTTTGGTTACTTTGGATTATGAAGACTTTTAAAAATCATGTTCCCCTTGTTAAAATGAAAGTATTTGTCACTTGAAATCAGCTTAGATGGAAAGGAATAAAGAAGGTCAAGGCCTGGCAGAAATAGGCTCATAAGGGGAACAAAGTCTTCATTTAGGTCCAAGACAGTGGATGAGATGGATTCTCTAGGCCTCTCTGCCTCTCCCTGCCTTTAAGAACCTGGCTGGCAAATCAATTGTACCCATTAGTTGTTCCAGTCAAAAAGAAGATAATAGAGTCAGACTTAAAAGAAAAGAAAAATCAAACCATGAGACACTTCCTGGAAGTGGCTGGCTAGGGTCTCTGGGAAGGGCAGTTTAGCATAATGGACAAGAATTGAATATCTCTAGGTTTGATTCTTTATTCAACTAGTTATAAGTTCTGTGCCTTGGAAAAATCACTACTAAGTTCTCTGAATCGCACTTTCTTTATAAAATGGAGATGTATTCATTAGCTATTGTGCTGTAACAAAAGGCCCCAAAATGCAGGGGTTTAAAAGAGCAGTTATTTGTTCTCATGTGTCTGAGGGTCAGCTGTGGTGGCTTTGCTTCTCACTGAAGTCTGTGGGTTAGTACGAGTGGCTCTGCTCTTTTTTTGTGTGTGTGGTATGCGGCCCTCTCACTGCTGTGGCCTCTCCCATTGCGGAGCACAGGCTCCGGATGTGCAGGCTCAGCGGCCATGGCTCACAGGCCCAGCCGCTCCACGGCATGTGGGAATCTTCCCGGACCGGGGCACGAACCCGTGTCCCTGCATCGGCAGGCGGACTCTCAACCACTGCGCCACCAGGGAAGCCCCTAGCTCTGCTCTTTGTATGTGCCTCTCACTGTCCTTCTGAGACCAGCAGACTAGCTGGTTCTTCTTAAGGTGATGGCAGAAATTCAAGAGGGCAGGAGGAAACACGTGTGGCCTCTAAAGACTGAGGCTTAGACTGGCACTTCCAATTGTCTGTCCTTGGCCAAAACAAGGATGTGGCCAAGCCCAAAGTCAAGGGATAAATTCTGCCCCAAATGAGACTATGGCAAGAGTATGGAGGAAGTGAGGAGTGAAGAATCCCCTCCACCAAATTTATCACACAGGATAGTAAAAGTACTTTCTCACTGCATTGTTCTGACAGTTAGATAAGAAAGTGTGTTTATTATGGTGATGGCTGTCTGTGCCCCCTCAGAGAATGGCAGGGTATACCTAGAGGTGAGTATGCTTGGGGTCCTCTCCTGGGTAAAGCAGCAATGATGGATTAGGGCCTAAGGATTTCTCTTTTTGATTTGCTTAGTTTCTACAGAGGGTGTCTCCTGGAGGTGAGGAAATGTGTGGTCTTCCTCGATCCGTCCATTTCCTGCTTCCACGTACAGTGTTGACTCTCATCTCACACACAAAAAGAAGCAAATGGATTTGATTAGCAAATACTTTCATCTACATCCTAATTGAAGTCTCTGGGACTTCCTTGTTTAAGAAAATCCCATTTTAATGCACAACACGTCAGGTAGTCAAAAGAATTCCTTCTCTCATCGGCCCTCCTACCCCTCCCAACCGGGGAGTTTATTCACCATTTTCCCATCAGCTCCAACCGTTGGATCTAGACCCATGCATCCAGGCTCCGGGCTGGAAGAGTCTCTTCCTGCTTTTGATTCAGGCCATGAATCACTCCGTGCTAAAGCACTTAAAACTGGAGGCAAAATGCACCCAGTGGTGCCTGGTCCAGATGTCCCTCCACTGTGGACCTGCCTACTTCTCGCCAGGACCCCTGAGGTGCGAAGCCCACTCTCAGAGGCCACTGCAGCTGAACTCAGTTGTAGCCGAGGAAGCAACCATTTGGCCATCTGAAAAGTCTGACCAGTTGGCACACTGCTGTCTCCAAATGAGCCGGCAGGAAACGGGGTTTCCTAAAACTCGGTTTTAAAGCACTTACAACAGGAAACCATTTCCCATGCATGTTAGATCTCTCTAATGACTGACTAACGAGAAACAGGCTATCTTAATACTCTGCCCCAAGCCATTACAAATGGCTTTCTTTCCAGACTTCATTAGAATATTTACTGCGATTTGGATAGAAGACTTTTGACACTGCAGTCATAAAATTTACAGGCAAACTTTTTTTTCTTTCAGTCCAAGAAGAAACTTGGAAGAAGAGGGGAAACCCCTCGGCTCCCCCAGCCTCATCTCCTTCATTAGTGGTCTCTGAGAGTCTCCTGACCTCTAGTTAAGAAAATAAACATCCCTGTGATAGTCCAGTGAATTGCTTTTAGAAAAAAACAGCTAGATCCGCTCCTTTGTCAACTCCTGCCTCTTTCTTATGTATGTGGCAACAAAGAGAAAAGTCACAGTGTGGGCCATTCCTTGTGCTAAGCACTTTTGAAGTTACGTTACTGAATCATCGCAACCATGTTGTGAACGAGCAAGGTCATCATCCCTGTTTCACCTCTGAGAAAACGTCGGGCTGAAGTTACCAAAAATCACACAGTTCGTGAGTGACAGAGTTTGGAATGGATCAATGGCTCCTTGAAGCAGAGACCTTCTCTTAGCTGCCTCACTACTTGTGCCTAGCCGCAAACAGACCCAGTCTACACAGGCAGTAGCTACTCTGTGCAAAAGGGGTGTGGACTCACTTTCACCTTGTTTTGAATTTCATGTATTTAGTGCCTTCTTAAAAGTCATCAACCATAGTCCAACACAATTGACGTTAAGCCTCCATCCAGAGAAAAGTCATCATGGGACGACGTGCAGTAGTGCAGTATTCAGTTGCAGTGGTGGCTGCCAAGTGGTGACAACATCCAACGGTGAGGGAAAAAAAAGTAGCGTGGGTGAATGGAGAGTGGTATCTGCAGGGAGGGGGCTGGAGGTGGGGACACTGACCTCAATTGTGTGGTCAGGGAAGAATTCTGATGAAGGGGCATTTAAGTAGAGACTTTAATGAGGGAGGGAGAGAAAAGCTATGAAATATTTTGGCAGAACATTCTAGAATGAGGGGACAGAACATTCTAGAATGAGGGGACAGAACATTCTAGAATTGGGGCACCACAGTGGAAGCATACAGCCCAGGTATCTCTGATGGTGTCTCTGTGGTCAAAGGTTGAATTGATAATTTGGAATATTCAAAGTTCTATATCTATACTACGTTAACATATCAGAAACCTGCATTCTTTCATCCTATAGTGTATCCCATGTCAGAAACATCTTCACTGAAGCTCACTTTAACAATAGGCCTCTGTGGGGTCTTTTTGTTTGTGTTTTATAATTGGAAAATTTTATCTTTTTGGTATAGGTGAATCACTCTGTTGTACACCCGAATCTAATACAACTTGGTTAATCAACTATACTCCAATATAAAATAAAAATTTTTAAAAAAAGCCTTTGGTTTTTATCACCAAAATAATGCTTCTCTAATCTCAGTAATGCTCTGTGAATACCCTGTTCCCTATGACACCCTATGTATTTAGAGATAAGAAAAAGATAGTCACTCCTAAAAACAATGTGCTTTCTCTTAGTACGTAATAAAGAGCAATTGACCTATAGTGTTTCTCCACTTTTGCCTTGATTCCTAGGAAGCTCGATGTTAAGTGGAATATTCAATTAAAACAACAAAGTTAGCCTTCAAGGCTTTTTAATATTTCTAAAGCTTAATCTTCGTTATGCGGGCCTCTCACTGTTGTGGCCTCTCCCATTGCGGAGCAGAGGCTCCGGACGCGCAGGCTCAGCGGCCATGGCTCACGGGCCCAGCCGCCGCGACCACTGCGCCACCAGGGAAGCCCTAAAGCTTAATCTTGTATCTGCTTTTTATTGCAAGCATCCTCTAGTCCTTTGGGAACTGGGGTATAAATAGCACATGGACATAAAACAATGTATGGCAAGAATATAATAAGTATTTATTTACTTAAAAAAATAACACTTATAATTAGCTCATTGGATATTTATTCCATTTACATGGAGGCCAACCTTGTGACCTGACTAGATCAGAAAAAGAGAAACATTGTCATAGGTTGATAGGCTAATGCCCCCATGAATCAATGAATCAATGAATCACATCTCCCAATATCCACATCCTTATGTAGCTTCCTCTCATGTGAACATAGAGTTTGGCCATGTGACTTGCTCTGCCCAAGGGGACATCAGCAGATATGCTGCAAGCAGAGACTTGATAAGCAATCACAGGTATTGGGGCTTGCCCTCCCACGATGTGAGACAGCCAGGTCCAGCTTTACTGAATATAAAAGGCCATACGGAGAGTGGTCCAGCTATCATAGCTTTCCTAGTTGAGCCCAACCCCACACTGATGCTCCAGCTTCATACAACCTCATGAATGAGTGTAGGCAAACAAGCAGAGGAACGATCCAAGTAGCCCATGGAATCACGGGGATTAATCCGCATTTCAAGCCTCTATGTTTTAGAGTAGCTTATTACACAGCAATACATAGCTGATACATGTGTCCAAAGACTTCTTTTAAGGACAAAATTCTAGAGAAGTGTTACTTAGTATCTGGGTCCAGTAAGCACTTGGCACATGCCTTAGAACATCAGGGCTTCCTTGAAGGACTTATCTTGCCAGGAAGTAAAATGTACCTACAAGAACACATATCTTCTGAGAACCTAACACATATAAAGAATCTCTCTTGAGCCAAGGGTTGCACTGATAGAAACACATAATCACTATCCTCAAAGAGCTTAGTAGATTATAAGGCCAAATAATTTAGACAGTCTGGGATTGCAAGAGAAACAGATGAATGCAAAAACTAGACTAGAAAGTCTAGAAACAGATTCTAATAAATATAAGCATGCAATATACCCTAAAAGTGGCAACCCACATCAAAGGCATATAAAAATATAATTAAAAGATTTTCCATGCATGGTACTAAAATAATAAATAACTACTAGGAAAAAACTCTGAGACCTCACTTTATATTGAATATATAGAGAAAAGGTACTCACAATCAGTGGTATTATGCTCATACTGAATTTCATAAATATTCAGAATTTTAGTAGCTGGTCATGAAACTGGTGGTATCTTAATATCCATAATAGGAGTAGTTATACCCTATTAATTGGCAAATGCTACAAACAAGGGCTTTTATTTATTTATCTATTTTTAATTTTTTTCAAACCTGGTTTACCAGCTCCATTGACAATGGGAAATATTTATACATTGGACCTCAAATATATTTAAAATTGGCTTTTGAAAAATCTAGATAATGAAGTTGAATGAACAGTATATTTCATATATGTGAAAAAATATATACATGTGTAGAAAACTATCACAAGGAAATTTTTCACCATGTTTTTTTCCTTTATACCAGCCTGTAGTTTTCAAATTTTCCACAATGAGCCACGTCTTACTTCTCATCACTCCAAAAATTAAAATAGAACAAAACAAGTTCTGAAAATCGAATTCTACAAAATGAAAACAAAAAGTTCTTCCCCTTCAAAGTAGTAAAAATAGTTAATACTTATATGCCAGGCATCAGACTAGGGAATTGATGTTTATCATTGAATCCTCACTACCTGCCCAGTTTGCAGATGAAAATATCAAAGCCTGGAAAAGTGAAGTGACTTAGCCAAGGTCCTAAGAGTGGTAAACAACAGAGAAAAATTCTACATCCTTTTCACCCTACGGTGCTGGTTCCAGTATTAAATTGTGACCAATGCTAAAAGTTATCTTCAATTACTGATTCTCATAAAATCTCATAAAACTCATAGATCCATAGGTCTCTCAGGCTTTCACTAGAGGCTTCTTATTCTCTTTTTAGTTAGAATTACATGAAGCATGGTGAAAACAGTAAATCAGAACATGAAGGCACTAACTCTGGAGGCCCAGGGGCAACTAGAGCAAGTGACAATTGACAGCTTAAGACTGGGAGCCACTTATTGACAAGAACTGCATGTCATCCTCTGTTAGAGCCCTACCGCTTACTTCATTGCTGGCTCATGGTAGGCTCTCAATACATGTTAGTTTTTCTTTAATTAAAAAATTTTTTTTAATTTTTAGTGTTAACTATAGTCACAATGTTTTACATTAGTTCCTCAGGCTTTATTCATCTTATAGCTGAAAGTCTGTACCTGTTTACCAAACTCTCCCTAGTTCCCCTACCCGCTAGGCCCTGGCAATCGCTTTTCAGTTCTCTGTTTCTATGAGTTTGATTTTTTTTTTTTTTTTTAGATTCTGCATATGAGAGATACCAGGCAGTGTCTGTCTTTGTCTGACTTACCTCACTTATCATAATGCCCTCAAGATCCATCCAAGTTGTCATAAGTGGCAGGATTTCCTTCTTTCTCATGGCTGAATAATATTGAAGTGTACAGGTATGTACCACATCTTCTTTATCCATTCTTCTGTTGACAGATACTTGGGTTGTTTCCATATCTTGGCTATTGTGACTAATGCTGCAATGAACATGGGAGTGTGGATATCTCTTTGATATCCTGTTTTCATTTCCTTTGGATACAAACCCAGAAGTGGGATTACTGGGTCAGATGGTAGTTCTAGTTTTAATTTTTTGAGGAACCCCCATATTGTGTTCCATAGTGGCTACACCAATTTATATTACCGATATATGTTTTCTGAGTAAAAAAAAAAAAAAAAAAAGAATGGGAGAGAGAAAAAAAGAAAGAAGGAAAGGAAAGAAAGAAAGAAAGAGGGAAGGGGAAGGAGGGGGGAAGAAAGAAAGAGAGGAAGGAAAGTAGAAAGGGCAAGAGTAGAATCGGAAGGCGAGCAAAAGGGAAAGGTAGAAAGGAAAACAGAAGAAAATTCCAAGAAACAAACATGAGAAACAGAAACCATAGTGATAGAGAGCCAGTTAGCGCAGGGGCAGTGATCTGATGCCCCTCAGCTGCCTCAGGGTGCATCCCAGTTAAGTTGCAGCCAAGACAAGAGCTGATGTTCATAATTAAGACCACAGATCATCCGAAAACTTAAATAATCCTTAGTATAATACGATTCAGGAGTCATGGATAATATAGAGTGCATTTTAGAAATAAGTGATTAGGATTTGTATTTAGATGGGTCAATGTCAACCATGTAGAAAATTCATTTTTCTAGACCAGCTCATTCCCAAACCATGGGGAATCATTATCTTTGATTATAAACACATTTCCATTCAAACAAATCCTGCAATAAAGTTGATGACAAATATACCCTTCCAAAGGTCCATTTAGATATGTGCAGGTATTATCAGCATTTCACTATCATTTGGAAAAATCAAACATTTCTTGAAAGTTTCTTTGTGTGTTTGTTTTTGTTTTCTTTTATTTTACCACAAACTGTATATCTTATCTGTCTACATATTCTCTGGAATTTTTATTCACCTTCCTTATTCCTTGACCTCAGAATGATTATTTTCTTCAATTCTAAATCAGAAGCGGGGCAGGATATGGTCATGATTAACAACACCCAGTCAGAAATCAAGGAGACCTGGATTGTCCTCCTTCTCCGGGGTTATTTGCTGAGATCTGGCCACCTGGTTCACCTTCTCTTCCTCAGCATCCCTCTGTAAAAGTGAGGGTAATAGATCCTCCCCCACGGTAAGAGAAAATGATATAATGTTGCATCCAGTTCTTGTAATGGTACCTGGTACATAGTAAACATTCAAGAGATGAAAATGATAATTATTGAACTAAGTACAAAATATATCTTTCATAGTTGTATTGGGATTATATATTTTTAAAAATTTTTTTATTCTTGTACTTTGAGTTAGAAATAAAACCCAGGCTCCAAATCTCTGGTTAAAATGCTAGCTTCTAAACTCATCTTAAATTCTGGATCATCTCTGGGGAGCTTCTCATAACTTAACAAGATTTTGTAGGGTACATGAAGTTAGAGTGATGTTTAAATTGTGATCTTTAGTTTTGGCTGAAAAAAAATCTGTTGGAGTTATCCCACTGTTGTTTAACAACTGACTCCTAAACAGACCATTCTTCCTTCTCCTGGGAAGGAGACCTCAAATCTTAATTGAATTTGCTATGGGTAATTTTGGTCCAAAGTTTAGTGAGCAATGTCTGGGTAACTCCAATTCCTGTTTGTCATTTTCTTCAGAAAGATTTGATCCCTCCTACTTTTGTCCTTTTGATATCAGATTCAATATGCACACCAAGCAAACAAGCTGAACCAAAAAATTCAATAAATCCCTTCAATTCAGGGCCATGTTTAAAAAATCCAAAATCCATGCCTTCTGACCCAATGATTGATGATACACTCCCATTGCTGCCCTTTAATGATCCAGCCACAAAGGAACTCTAAAAAGGAGGGGCTGCACGGAAGCCCAAACCTTGGATGTTACTCCATGGCAGAACAGAAGCTCTCATCCCCAAACCCCGTATTTGTAGATGGACATTTATTTTTTTAGAGGAAAAGTCCTCATAAAATTTGTTCTACGCTTTCCCGCAACTTCCAGTCTTGCTGTTACAAGCCAGCTCGTTCTGTGGTCTCCTTGTAAAGGTCAGGAAATCTTATGATATTCTACTTGCATTTCCTCTCTTGTTCGCCTTTCTTTCAACTCAATTGCTGGGGAAGAAAAGGCGCATTTTTTAATTACAGAGACCCCAGTCCTTCCTATAGGATACACATCTTTATCTACCAGTATGACTTTCGCTGGGCCCCATTGATTTCTACTGGGCACACTATCCAGTCTTGTTTTGGCCTCCAGTTTGGACCCAAAGGGCAAACAAGACATCCTCTAGGGAATTCCAGCCAACTTCAGGTTTCTATGGACTTCCTTTTCTGTCCTTTCAAGAGGCATTTTACAGCAAATCCACAGGTCTCCAAATCATACATTTCCCTGCCCTAAAATTTTACCAAGATTTACAACACAAGGCAGCCCTGCTGATGAGAGAAACGAACCAGCTACCTTTATTTTTTTTCTTTCCGTGATGAAAAAGCCACAGTGCCTCATTTGTTCTCAAGCTTGGCTTTGAAAAGAGACCTGCTCCTTAGGCTGACAAAAAGGAAATTTCAGGGAATTCCATTTTTCAAGTTATTTACCCTTGCAGGACCCCTCATTCCTGCTCATCTCATGTGTTCTGTTCAAAAACCATCCTTCTAGGTTTCCTTTGAATCCCTTACCAGAATTATCTACTCGGCACATCTCAGAGCATTGAATGCATATTTTATTATTTTGGTGATCAACTGCATTACACTTATTTCTAATTAATTTTTAGTATATAGATGTCCCCCAAACTGAGAGCAAGTCTTAAATTCCTTCTGTTATTCATAGGGTAACCCTTACCCTCTAAACAATGTTAAATGTGTAGTAGATACCCAATGAATACCGATTATTGGATTTCTGCCGTGAATGTTTTTATAAATTCTATGTATTTTCATAGAAGCATTAAAGGTAAAGGGAGGTAGGAAGAAAAAGCAGATACTTCTAGAGCAATTAATTCAAGTAAAATGATCTCATGAATCCTTGACTTAGAGACATCGAATCATTAGGATTGAAAATGTCTCATCTGGTACCAATATCCATCTGATCTTGAATTCTTACTAACCTTTCTGAAGAAGTTATTGAAAGAAGCATTTTCCAATATGTTAAGTAGAGTCACCTCAAAATTTTTAAGCAAGCCAAAGGGAAAAAAGAGAGAGAGAGAGAAAGAAACTACATAAATGATTCTTCACGATCGATTATAGTATATGTTACACATACGTATTTAAAACGTACACACGGATGCAGCAGGAACCCAGTTTTCTGTTACTTGCTCCAAGTTAAAGTTCAAGTAATTGGTCAGTGGGATTAAAAGCACTGGGATACTGTGCATGTTTAGTGGCCTCACACCTGCCTTCCCGTAAAGCTACAGCCTATTCCTACTCTATAACCTTTAAAGCTCTCCATCAGCAGTTTACTGATGTAGCCAATTAGATGACAAAGCAAGATTTCAGAAGCCCGTTCAGTGGGGTCAGTCATTCCCAGGCCTAAAACACAAGGAGCTGTAGCGCTGCTGAGATTCTTGCTGAGAACATTCACGGCTGTCTTCCAGGTTGGAGCTTGGCTGAGTTCCTTTCACATTCTAAAATTACTAGTTTCAGGATACATTGTCACCAAGAAACGGGTTGCCAGACCATCAGCCACTTGCCTTTTTTCCCTGATTTTCCAATGCTTCTCTCTGGTTACTCCTACAGAGCAAGTGTCATCCCATCGAGATTTCCCTTGGCAAGTCCCCACCGTTAAAATAAACTCTTTGGGGATGTCTACGGTGGGAGAGAAGCATGGGTAGTTCAGGTGACCTTATCACAAACGATCACTGGCAAATATGTAGGATTAACAGCTATACACTCATAAGATCTACTTTCTTACATTTTTATTTTCAATAACATCTTGATCCTTCTGGGCTTTTTGGATTCACTGCTATGTTTTGGTCTGTTCCTTAAAACCTTACCTATGAAATATTTAAGTCCAAAGGAATATTTACCAGGTAAGAAACATGAAGCATTAGTTGATTAGATCAAGACCCTCTGATTTTCTTGTAGATCTGGGCAGCAACATTCCCGGATGGTAGGGAATGCCCTTGGCAGGCACAGAAAGAACTCTCATTTGGAGCTGGGAGAGAAATTGCCTGTGGGAAAGAAAGTTTCTGCTGTTAGAATCAGCGAGTAAAGGGAAGAATTTCACGTGCAGTGTCTCCGGCAGGAGGGACTTTTCTGATAGGGGAAATTTTCTGGCAAAAATGCCTGCTTAGCTTTTATTTCCTTTGGCGTGTTTCCTAACAACTGTCCACTTATCTCTCTTAAATAAGAACACTAAAAAATAAAGGAATAAAAATCATGACATTTTGGTCAGGATTCTGCTTAAGTCTTGAAACAAATGGCCATTGATGATTTTAAGTAGATGTTTTCAAAGCTTCTGTTTGCTTTTAAATGAAATTTTATGAAGAATACAGGTAAGAGAGGAGCACGATTTCAGAGTTTCTAATTAGATTTCACTTTTCCAGTCAGTAGGAAGACAAAAATGAAAGCTCACAGAATTTTGCATCATATCAAATTGGATGATTTAAATTGATAAGAAATATCTATGTAACATTTATGCCAAAAGTTACCCAGGCTTTCAAGACACCTTTAAAATGTGATAATTTGGAAGTTGCCTTATTAATGTGCTCATTTGACAGCTTCCTTTTTTTAAAGAAATTAAGTAATTAGGTTAGCTTTTATATTTATATATACTTTCTAGAATGGCCTTGTGCTGTGCCTTCTTTTAGCACATGCCTAAAAATGCAACAAGTTTTGTAATGCAAAGACATTACAGATGAGTAAAAAGGGAATGGTACTCCCAAACCCCATTCTATGTAATTTTCTTATGCTGTTATAGAAAACCTACTACCCTTCAAAATTTAGCTCTCAAAACTTCATACAACTAAAAGCAAAAGATCCAAAAGATATGTTTTTATATAAAAGAGATCAGGAGAAAGGGATTTTCACAGGTCGATTATCTTTTTGCTGGTGGTTTTTGTTTGCCTGTGAAAAAATGAAAACTCAGTATTGGCTGCAGTTAAGCTGACTTCAGGATTATATGCCCCAGAAGAATTTTGAAGATTAACATTAAAAAAAAAGATCTTTTACACCTCTTTCAAAATTGCCTGGGAAAAGGAAATAAATGCAGGTGATGTGCTGATCCAATTTCACCACTGCATTGAGAACTATGGAAAATTATACTATATAGAAAACAGTTGTCCATAAAAAGAATTCTGAACAAATTTGAGCATCTAATTGCATAGAAAACCAGAGGCCATGTGATGCTATATCTGAATCCTTCCTAATCAGAATGTATTTGATGTCCTTTGGGGGAAAACAAGTATTTTTGTACAAGTTATAAATGTGTTATATGGGGCTTCCCTGGTGGCGCAGTGGTTGAGAATCTGCCTGCTAATGCAGGGGACATGGGTTCGAGCCCTGGTCTGGGAGGATCCTACATGCCGAGGAGCAACTAGGCCCGTGAGCCACAACTACTGAGCCTGCGCGTCTGGAGCCTGTGCTCCGCAACAAGAGAGGCCGCGATAGTGAGAGGCCCGCGCACCGCGATGAAGAGTGGACCCCACTTGCCACAACTAGAGAAAGCCCTCGCACAGAAACGAAGACCCAACACAGCCAAAATAAATATATTAATTAATAAACTCCTACCCCCAACATCTTCTTAAGAAAACAGTTGTCCATAAAAAGAATTCTGAACAAATTTGAGCATCTAATTGCATTGAAAACCAGAGGCCATGTGATGCTATATCTGAATCCTTCCTAATCAGAATGTGTTTGACGTCCTTTGGGGGAAAACAAGTATTTTTGTACAAGTATAAATGTGTTATATGAATTGCCAACACCAGTGTGCACTTTCTGATCCAGGTGGATAATTCTTCTACCCAAAAGTTGGTCACACCCCACAGAATATGGAAAACACGAGAAGCAGCGGCTTTGAAGACGAAAGGCCTGGATTCCAAAATTAGCTTGTGAAGGACAAGCTGGGTCTCCTTGGGCAAGAAACTTCCATGAGCCTCGGTTTTTCCACCTGTAAAATGGAGATGAGAATGGTGGCTACCCCCACAGGGTGGTTTGAAGGATCGTTTCAGACAATACACGAAAAACATGAAGCATAGTCTTGGCATGTGGTATGAACTCAATAAACGCTATTAACTATTACAGCAGGAATGCTACAAGTCTTTGTAGAGTTGTGTCGCACAGGCTGACAGGAGAGAAGCCAGAGGTTGCAAAAATGATTGACAGGGCATCTTGTGAAGCACTACGACGTTTGGCCTTCAGAGATTTTTCAGCTGAAAAGTTTCAGGTAGATATTTGACTCAAGACAGGTGTAAAGAGAGCTGAGCAGAGTGAGGGGAGCTGTGGAGAGAAGAGGAAATCTGCAGAAACTAGATTGAGAGTAGGGGTTGGGAGGCAGCGTAGAAATTCTTTGGAATTAGAATGTTTGAGGTTCATTTACCGTTTCTGCCCATTATGAAGTTTATGGGCTTGGTCATTTGCTGTATCATCTCTGTGCCTAGTTCCTCGGTCATAAAAGTGTTATTACAACTTATTTTATAGGTTTGTCCTGATGTCCTCGTGGAATAGCATATCATGTATCTAAAGGTATCACCTGAAGGTATTCCACAAAGAGGAGCTACTGTTGTGAGGTCTGCTACTCAGGTAGAGGGTATCCAAAATGATGGGGCAAGCTGGGAGAAAAGGTTTAGGGAGCGCATTCATGAAATGCATGTCTGTGAACAGTGACACCAGACCAGAACCAATCAGGGAGATGGAGAGGAGGGAATTATTGAAAACTTTGGGAGAAAACATCTGGAACCCGGATGGGAAGGAAAATTAAATTGAATCCTCTGTCACAAATGCCTTGAATAGAATAGATTAATGAAACATACTGTATGTTAGAGATGGGGCAGAGTGGCTTGCTGTTCACCACACTTAATTCTCTTTTGTCGCGGCACGTGACTAGATCACTGTAACCAGCTTCTCTTGTAGAGGGGTCTGGCCAGGAGATAAGTACTCCACTAGCTGGTGGAGTATGGCCAGAAATGATGAGCCCCATTTCCAGGCTTGGCCCATGAAACTGAGTGGTCCCCTGCCGTCTCTTCACACCTGGTTATGGACGCCCTTGAATGCCTGTGGTAAAGATGGTGTAGCCTCCATCAGCCTGGGCCCCTGAATGGCTATGTGGGGCAACCTCCTTCTATTACTACTCCCGCATCTATGTCAACTGATTTTACGTGAGTGGAAAATTAATGTACATTTTGTTAAACCACCAAAATGGAGAGATTCTCATAATTGGATAGGCCTCTAAGGTGCACCCCAACTTTTTCTCTAGTCTTTGTTGTCCCTGAAATTAAGTATATAATCCAGCCTTTACCCAATAAGAATATTTTACATTTTAACTCCACTTTCCCTGAAAATGTAAACAAGGCAAATTGTTCTTGGCATTTCATTAATTCTGTTTATGGAGGTAACTTCATCTTCAAGGAAATTCTAAGTAAATTAACATCAAAGCAACTGTATGGGAGTCCATAAATTTTAGGACATTAAAGGACCACCCACAGTGAGAAATGAGACAATATGCGGAATCTACATTCATCCAAATATCTCTATCCCAACTAAAACTCCACACGGGGGTAGACCCCAAAATACTAGAAAACAGAAGTATAAATCAGTGTCCTACTTATACAATATTATCAAATGCATTTTAGGTTCCTTTTTGAAAATGAAAATAATTGTATGATTTTTCTCTCATCATAAAAGGAATACATCTTTTCAAAATATTTAGAGAATACACAAAGTTAAAAAAATGAAAGTCAAGATTATCTCTAATCTCACCAGCCAGAGGCAACTCCACTAGTAATAGACCATATGAGGTATTTATTCCCATCAACCCTCACTGACACTGAACGGCCTCATCACTCACTATACTCTTCCAAAGTGGTAAGAGAAAAATATCTATGCTCACGTTCATTTGTATTTCTTTGACAATCTGCGAGTATTGGCTTATAATATATATTTCTTTTGCACACTTTTTTTCTTTTGACATATTCATCCCTTATTGTTTTTCTTAAAGTGCTAAATAGAATATGACGTTGACTTTTCTAAATAGAAAATAAATTTGAATACTCTCTCTATATATTTTTTTTCTAAATATATTTGAATATTTCAATACCTTGAAATAGGTTTAATCTTCCTTGATAGAGCTTTTTCGAGCTTAAGAAAATATTAATTGTTTTAATTTGCATAAGGATTAGAAATGTCATGCATCTGGGCCTTCTCCCACTGCAGAGAGCTAGGCTCAAACAACACCTTTCATGCTTAACATATGAGATCTCATTTAACTTTCGATGTAAAATTGTTCACAGATGGCAAGGAAAAAGACCATAGACTCAAGCTTTTGTTATTTGATCAACGCTGTGAATATTAGATGTAACTTATTTTTTTGCTCTCAGTACTTTTAAATGATGTTGAAAAATTTTTTAAGGAATCTGGTGATAACTAAAGATGTTGTTCTATCTCACTTGAAGATTTCTTGGTCTGGAACACAAGACAGGATAAAATCAAAATAATCATTGCTTCTTTATTTTTATCTATACTTTATAAATCTCAAATTGCTTTGAGTCCTGTTTTATACAGTTGATTTAATATCAGTCTTATAATAATAACAGCATATATATCCTTACTTTCTTATAGGCGGAACAGATCACAGTTTTGAAATGTTGCATGACTTTTGTAGAATCACAGTGAATAACAATAATAATAATAACTAATGGTATTTAAGATGCATCCTGCCCCTGTTATGCAATAAATCAGGTTGGCATGCTTTATCTCATTCAATCATAACAACCATATTTTAGAGATGAGAAAAAGAAAGCTCAGAGAGGTGAAATGACTCCCCAAAGTCACACAGCAAGTAGATGATAGAGCCGTGACTTCAACCTCGGCAGATTCTAGAACCTGGTCTCATAAGTAACACTGATTAACTCCATTGGAAGACTGGCAAATCAGTGTTAGCTACAGAACCAGAACCAAGGCCTGGGGATCGATTCCAAACATAAACTTAGAACTTTGCTATTTGTCTATTCTTATCACAAGAGCATCTTAAAAGAGCTTCTCCAAGCAGTTCTAAGGCTAGGGTGGAGCTTGCTTGTAACAGGGAGTCGATGAAAGAATGGCACGGTTCACTGGTCAGACTTTTCCCAATTATAAGCAATTTTAACTTTCCCTCAACTCTGTAATTATAGGATTATTGCAAACTCAATATATAGGTTGCTGATTCTGAAGCCTGCACGTACAGAATTCTGACATAACTGAACAAAACAAAAACTGTATGTCTCAAAAATGTTTAAGAATCCACTTAATTTTTGTACAAGGAGATCTTCAAACAGTATAAAGGTGGTTCTTAGCATAGAAGGTTTCAGGAAAAAGATACTCTGTACCAAAGTGTGTAGACGAAAGCTGTCTGATCTTTTAAACTCTGTTGCCTGAAACATCCATTTGTGTTATAAAAATAAATGCAGACATTACAGAGAAGCATTGGCAGGGAACTCTCCCATATTTAATGAATCTTGAAAACACTGTCCCCACTCCAAACCAGTGATTGAATTCTCATCTTCCCACTCCAGAATTTAGACGCTGGGGGTGGTGTTTTTTCTTTTCCATTTTTTTTTTTTTTTTTTCCCCTAAGAGAACACCACATTGCCTGATTCTTCTTCATTTAGACTCTCCTCTGATTGAGATGTATTCTGGATAATATAGGCGAGCCTCTCCAGAGGCAGTAAAATGCCGCAGACAGCCTCTCTTGGTCCCTTAATTTTATGTTAACTGGACCTGGAAGTCAACTTAGAAGTAATTGAAATCCAACACCCCCTTTTTCTAAACAGGTGAGGAAAACTATGGTCCACAGAGGTTTAATAACTTGCGCAAATCACACATCTCATTGCAGTGAAGCCCTGATTCCAACTCAGATCTTGACTTGCCTTTCACCTTTCCCCCACCATAACACTCAAACCGGCCAGCATCTAGGCAGTGTCTCTGTATCATCAACATCTGGAAAGAAGGGATGCGGCAGGTCAAGAATTCAAGTCTTCTGAGACCCAGCGAGGTGGAGAGACAGTACCGAGCTGCTTGATATCCTGTCCTGCAGTCAACAATGTCACACGTCCCGTTTGGTCTGCAGCTGCAGGTGTGAAGAGATGTTATAAATTTACCGGTTTCAAGAACAAACAAATCTTAACTGGTGTAGAGAAAAGTCTTGTGGCAACCCAAGCACACCTCCAAGAAAACAACAAAAGCCAGCTCAAGCAGGGCACCATCCACAGGGCACCGCAGAGCCTCTGAGGTCTTACACCCAAAAAGAGCACACATAGGGCTGGGATGGGGAGTTATTTCTGGGCATCTTTCTTAAACAGCAAAATTAGAAGCAATGGCAAACGGGGGGGGGGGGTCCAAGCTCTTGGTTTTTTGTTTTTTGTTTTTTTGCCTTTTCAAAGGGTCAAAAGCCAACAATCTGACACTTATAAAAGTGTCAGCCCGAAGGGGGAAGTCTCCTTGGAGGACACGATAGCTCGCTCAGCATGTATCAGAAACCGAGATTCAACACCACGCTTCCTTTCTCTTCTTTCCAACAGCCTCTGTTGCTCGTGGCAGATTTAATGGTGTGATTTACAGCGCTGAGAGACCTTTGTCAGGGCCAGTAAAATGACAAACAATAAATATATGTAGCAGTATGTTAACAGCCTGCCACACAATACCTTGTCAGTTACAGCTTGATAGCGATACATTTTAATTTTGTCTTTCATAAAAATCTTGGCATGTATTCTTCATTTGAACACAGGCTTCCAAGTCAAGTGTGTCATCCAAGCATGCAGTTTATCACCCTCTATATTTTCTGTCCTTTTCATTTAATGTCATTCCTATGGCAACAGACATCGCCCTGGAAATCATTTTCAAAACAGCTTATTTGTTGAAAGGGACTGGGTGAGGTTAAAATATGTGTTTGGCTGGGGAGAATGTCAGAGTGTGAACATGGCTTAGTTACATTAATCATATTCTTTGAGGACTTTGGGTAATCAGATACTTGAAGGAGGCGTATTGTGGGGTGGGATTTGACATCTCCACCCCACCCCCAGCTTTTTATGGGTTTGCATTTCATAAGGATAAAAATAAGAAAAGCAAACTTGCAGTGCACTTTGTAGAGAGGCATATACACGTGTTTCTAATACTGCCCAGTATATCCTTTTGTGGGTAGGGTCAATGGGTGGATTGTAACCCTGATGTTAATACTGAGGTGCCCTTTCTCTGAAGCTCATTATGTAAACCCAGATCTATTCATTCAACATTTATTCAGTGCATCTTTATTGAGCATCTACTATGTAATGGGCATTGTGCTGAGAACAGTGGTGAATAAAATAAACCGAGTCTCTGCTCCCATGGAGGGAGTAGGGTTAGAGTTTAGACTCTAGTGGGGAAGAGAGATCTTAAACAAGCAAACAGATGGTCTAAGCTGAGCTCTCTAGAAACAGGGTCTGAGACGAGGATCCTTATGAAGGTGATTTATTGAAGACTCCATAAAGGAGTCTTACAGGGACTTCATAAGGAGGTGTGGAGGGCAGAAAAGAGAAGGGGATGAAGGTAAGCAAAACTGAGTCCAGGCTCAACCTGATCCCTGGATAGCTTAGAGCTTGAATGGACCCAAGAGTGACCCACCTTTGAGGCCCTGAACCAGGCCTGTGCTTTTGGACTCAGTAATGTGTCAGTCATTGGTTGCAAGCTGCCTCATGTCCATTGTTATAGCATCCTAGGCGTCCCTGGGCTAGGCAGCTCCTGTTGACCAAGAGTGATCCTTGGGAGAAGGGTGCAGCGTGGGCCATCAGCAGTCAAAACTCACAGCGGCTAAGGAGTAGGCATCCCAGCCAGGCATAGGGATCTGTTCGGGGCACATAGCTTCTACTCCATGCATAAGTACGATCTTTTAAGTTAGTAGTAGTGCAATGAATAAAAAGAGGATAGTCAATGGCAGATGGACAGGTCATGAAATGCTTCTCTGGAGAGAGGACATCTGAGCTGAGCCCTGAATGCCCAGCAGAAGCTAGCATGATGAAGGTCTGGGACACTATCTTTCTAGGGGCATGAAACAGCAAGGACAAATAAAGTGGATGGTTTTTTATTAAGGATGACAGTTTAAGATATTTGAGGAGCAGAAAGAAAGCCCAGGTGGTCCGAGTGCCATGAGCAAAGGAGGGGGTGGTGGAGAAGAAGGTCAAAGGGACTGGCAGGGGTCAGATAGGGTGTGGCAGGCCATGAGCAAGGCTTTGGATTTTATTCTAAGGTCAGTGGAGAGCCTACTACGCTATTAAGCCAATCAGCATCAGATATCCCAATCTAGAAATTAAACCATCAGCCCACATTCAGCCCCTCTTAACACCATACCAGAGGCTCTGAGATCCTAAACAGTCAGTGAGTATGGTGTGCACAGGATGCTGCCTATTTTACCATGGAAACAGGTCCTGCTAGATGGGATGATTCCCAGGAGGCACACTTACACGAATGTGAACATCAGCTACAACTACTGGCAGTTCTTGCATTAAGACCACCTGGTTCTTGGTTCACACAGCAGCCCACAGAAGATTTCTTAACCTTTGTCATGGATGACCTTTGGTTTTGATGAAAATCTGAAGCCTTTTTCCCATGTATTTTCCCTACATCTGGTATTCCAAGAACACATTTTCCCCACATTAGAACCTAGTGCATTTTCCCATACGGGCAACATTTTACGTGGTGGATAGTCCTACAGAACTTGGCTACCCAAATTGTGATCCATGGGTATTCCACGTACAAATGCAGAACCACAGGCCCCGTCCCAGGCCTACTGAATCAGAATCTGCTATTTAACCAGGCCCCCGGGTGATTTGCATGCACATTAAATTTTGATCAACTCTGTTGTAAAAAGTTGTTTCTACAGGAAAATGTGTATTGAAGTCCAATAACTCACTTATTAACAAACACTGGGAACTTATGACCAGTGTGTAAAAGAGTGTTGAACTTTAGAATATAACTAGAAAAGAGAAAAACTTGTACTAGTCCTTTGCATAATTACTGTCATTTGTGTGGACACCAGGAAGCTGCTTGGAGTCCCAACATGATTGAAGAGAGACCCCAAATGGAAAGAGATTTGGAGAAGAAAAGAGTGAGAAATGTAGCTTTGATGGATGGTTTCACAGAAAAGCAGAGGTCAGCACTAGTCCAAGTGTGTCTGAAAATATTTCTTCTAGAAGGCAGGACTTCCAGAATGCTAGAAATCCAGCTATCTGCTCTTCTATAAAAGCAATGAGGTGAAAAAGCAAGAGGCAAACTTATCAAAATCAACTTTTTCAGAACTCTGGAAATTAATCAAAAGCTTGTAACAATCCAACAGGTATTTCTTTAAGAAAACATTAGTTTTACAAGATGATCATAAGTTTTACCCAAAAGAAGATTCTGTAGTTAAATGAGAAGCACCGGGTGTGAGAAGGTTAAACAGGTTTCTCTCAGCAGGACTTTCCAGAGCCTTTACGATGCCAAATATGCAGTGTATAGCATGCAGTTTTCCCCCAAACTTAATTGACCATAGATCTCTTTTGTTGTGAGCTATTTTGTGGATTTAAATCCTGAGAAATACATGTTGGGAAATACTAGGTAAGACTTTGAGGTGAGATCTGAGAAGGAAGGAAGCATTCTAGACACTGGAGGAGAGAGTGAGCATAAAAGAGAATGAGAAGATATTTGTGATGCACCTAATCAACAAGGAGTCCTATCCAGAAAGTATAAAGAGCAAAGGATATTAACTGAATAATATTAAAGGATAAACACAGGAGAAAATCTAGATGATCAGTAAATACGTAAAAAGATGCTCAACCTCCAGAATTATCAGGGAAATACAAATCAAATTAAAACCATTATAAGTTTGACAAATATTCTAATCCTTGACAACACCAAGTGCCAATGGAGAGGTAGAGTATGGCAACTCTAATATATTGCTAATAGTGGTATAAGCTGGGATAACCATTTTGGAGGGTGATTTGGCAAAATTTAGAAAAGTTGAAGATGTGCATACACCCTAGAGAAACTCCCACTTGTATGTACACAGAGACAAGTCCAAAAGAGTTTGTTTCAGCATCATTTGTGAAAACAACCTAAATGGCCGTTAACAAAACAATGGATGAATATATTGTTGTACATTCATATAATAGAATATTATACAGAAGTTTAAAATGAATTAAGACTATACGTATTAACAATGATAAATCCTAATAGAACACATAGAGTATGAAACCATTTATAATAAAGTTTTAAAAAATGCAAAAATATTGCATATTTGATCCTCTCATATTGCATATTCGATCATTTTCAGATGTCAAAATTGGATCATTTTCAGATGTCAAAATGGAAATGATGCATACAAATTCATCATGATGATGACCTCTGGGGAAGGAGGGAGGGGAATGGGATTGGGGAGGGATACACAGGGACTTCAACTCTATCTGTAGCACTTTGTTTCCTTACAAAAGAAATATGAAGCAAATATGGAAAAAGGCTTAAACTTGACCAGAATATGTATGGGTAAATACTTGTTTACAGTATGTGTGTTTCCAATGTTATTGGCTCTGTTTCTATGTATATAATATTTGTTATGGGTTGAATTATGTCCCTCCCAAATTCACATGTTGAAGTCCTAACCCCCAATTACCTCAGGATGTGACCTTACAGAAATAAAGTCATTGAAGTTGTAATTAGGTAGGATGAGATCATACTGAAGTAGGATGTGCCCCATATCCAAAATGGTTGGTGTCCTCATTAAAATTAAAAAAATAAAAAGAAAAGAAATTTGAACACAGACATGAGTGCAGGGATAATGCCACATGAACTTGAAGGCAGAGATCAGGGTAATGCATCTACGAGCCTAAAACTTCAAAATTTGCCAGGAAACCACCAGAAGCTAGAGGAGAGACATGCAACAGATCCTTCCTCAGTAGGAACACACCTGAATGACACCTTGATCTCAGAATTCTAGTCCCAGAACTGTGGGACAATACATTTCTGTGGTTGAAGCCACCAGTTTATGGTACTTTGTTACAGCAGCTCTAGCAAACTGATAGACATTTTCATTATATGATATAATTGTGAGCAGAGATGTACTTTTCAATAAGGAATCCTTTTGAGTTCTTGAACAGAAAAGAGAAATGGCAGAAGCCTGGGAGTAAAATTTCCTAGATGGTGCTATAAAGAAGTGTTCAAGGGGATGTGATACTACACCAAAGTTGATCAGAGGTCACTGGGGCAGGGCCCATACTGAGCCTGACTGAAGTGAGGCTGTAGGAAACAGAGGGAAAGGACGGAGCCATAGGACACATCATGGATGCCATACACCTTAACTGTTGACCTTAGAGCCAGGTGAGGGAAGGCAGAACAAGTTAGTGCTTAAGAGAATGGGTTCTGGAATCAGTCAGCTCTGGGTTTGAATCCCATTTGTCCCTAACTAGTTAAATGGCCTTGACAGGCTATACAACCACTTTGCCTCAATCTCTCCATCTATTCAGTGTATGTAGCACCACTTCTGTCATAGGATGGGCATGAGGATTAAATGAAATAATGAAGGTAAAATATTTAATCAATGCCTGGCATTTAATAAGTATATTATGAATATTATTATATTACAGTATTACTCAGGGCTCCATCAGACAAGCTGAAACCTCTCCAGGTATTTCGAACAGTGAGAACCTAATACAAGGGATTGGTTTTACAGGTAATGTAAGGTCTGGGAAAATGCTCAGGGGATGGATGAAGCAGCCCAGAGATTAGCAACAGCAAGAAGCTGCTGTTATTACACCTAGTGTGTGAGGGACAACATGGAAAAGAGGCTTCCTAGGGCTACCTTAACAAATTACCACAAACTAGGTGGCTTAAAACAACAATTCATTCTTCTACAGCTCTGAAAGCTGCAAGTCCAAAATCAAGGTGTCAGCAGGGTTTGTTCCCGCTAAGGGCTTTGAGGGAGAATCTGTGGCATGCCTCTCTCCTAGCTTCTGGTGATGGTCAGCAATCTGTGGCATTCTTTGTCTTGCAGAGGCATCACTCCAATCTCTGCCTCCATCTTCACATGGCATTCTGCCTCTATGTCTCCGTCCACTCCTCTTCTTACAAGGACGCAAGTCACATTGGATTAGGGCCCACCCTACTCCAGTATGACCTCATTTTAACTATTCACATCTACAAAGACCTTACTTCCAAATAAGATCACAATCAAAGATACTTGATGTTAGGATTTAGACACATCTTTGGGGGACACACAATTCAACCCATGATAGATATGTTCTCAGTGATAAGTCAAGGCCATCCAGCGTGGGCTAGAATGTTGGCTGATAACAATCTAGTAGAACTGTGGACCAAAGAGGGAAGGGCTGTAGCATGAGATTTGTAACCAGAGCTTCTGCCTAGCCACTGCCATTGCACCAGAGACAGAAAAAGAAAGGGAGAAATATCTCTGCCTCTACCTTCCTCCTGCCCTTCAACCTCCCACCAGTGCCTCCTACTGGCCAAAAGAGCTGGAAAACGGCTGATGCAAGAGCCTGGGAAATTTATCCTGCAAAATCAGCTGTCCCTTTCCCGTAGTTCTGAAGTGCAAGGCCTGAGGCTGGACAATGTCCAGTTGCAATTGGTGGAAGCTGGTCAAGGCCTGCATGGACCTAGTCACCCCAGCTGGAACAAGAGGGAGGGCTGAGAGGATTTTGAGTGGTGACAATTAATATCCAATCAGAGAGAAGAACAAGATAAACATGCTCTCTGCCCGTGGAGATGTTGGTCTAGTGGATGAGAGTGATATTAAATAAATAAAATTTAAACTTAAATAAGCGCTATGAAAGAAAAGTAGAGTGAGTGATGAGAATAGTCATGGGCTCAAAGATTAAAGCAGGGATTCAGGGGCGGCCTCTCTTAGAAGTGACATTTAAGCTGATATTAAGCAGGGGCAGTGAACATGATCTACTCAGTACTCCTTCCTTTGTAGAACTGACTTCTCTCCCTTCCTATGATCCCAGAGGACATGCCCATCACATGTCCCAATCTGTTGACCACGGGAAGTCACATGACACAGTCGAAGCCCATCAGACTCTTCTCCTCTGGAAGCTGAATTTAAATCAAACACATAAGAACAGTAGCAATAGATGCTGAGCTCTCTGATGGCAACATCTCAAAACTGTTTATGAAACTTCCCCAGAGAAGCTGTGACACATTCTATTTTCTAAAGATTGCTGCAATAGTATCTCCCATCCCACCTGCTCTTCTTTTTTTTTTTTTCTTTGCTGTACGCGGGCCCTCTCACTGTTGTGGCCTCTCCCGTTGTGGAGCACAGGCTCCGGACGCGCAGCCTCAGTGGCCATGGCTCACGGGCCCAGCCGCTCCGCGGCATGTGGGATCTTCCAGGACCGGGGCACGAACCCATGTCCCCTGCATCGGCAGGCAGACTCTCAACCACTGCGTCACCAGGGAAGCCCCCACCTGCTCTTCTTACGATGTGACTTTGATTCTGCACCCTGTGAGATGTTAGGGCCTGTGCTCCCTCCGTTTGGCATCTGAGTGGCATGATGACTGGTAGAAATGATGTCCCGTGACTTCTGAGACTACATCCCAAAAGGCAATACAAAATCCAGCTGGCTCTCTTGGGATACTTGGAACCCAGCAATCTTGGAACCTAGCTACTTGTCTTCCATAACCCTCTATGTTCCAGGCTCATCGCAATGAGACCAGTACCAAAACCTTCGCCATACTGTAAAGAAGTTCAAGGGCCCATGGAGAAGAATCAAGGCCCCCAGTCCCCACTCCAGGTGAGCTCCCAGCTGCCAGCCATGTGAGTGAGCCATATTGAAAGTGGGTCCTACAGCCCTGATCTGAGCCATGCCAGCTGATACCCCACAGAACAGAGGGGTATCCCCACCCAAGTTGAAGATTCATAATCAGAATAAATGATTGTTGTTGTTTTGTGCCATCAAGTTTTGGGACAGTTTATTACCTGGCAATGAATACTGGAACAGCTGTCCTGATTTTTCTTTGCTCATGACCTGGCTCTTTTCAATTTTATAAGCTTTTTGGTATCCTTTTGATTAATTTATTCTTACCTAAATTAACCAAAATTTGTTCCTTTTGCTTGTAACCAAAGAACCTTGACATATAACCCTGGAAAAGGATAGAAGGACAAACATCAACCGAAAGGCAACAATGGGCCTAAAGACTCTCGTTCAGAGAAGAGCCTGGGTCCTTGAAAGGAATGAGAAGAGTAAGTGAGGCTGGAGTGCAGTGAGTGGGGGGCATGTGACTCAAAGTGAGCTGAGAGGTAGTAAAACAGTATTAATTATGTACCAAGCCTAGGACTAGTATGTAATACATAATGTCTCATCCATGTGCATATCAACAATAAGGGGGAAGTCCTATTTTTGAGCAACTCCCCACCTCCACATACAGAAAACCCCATTTAAGAGAAAACGAAATTGCAACTCAGCAACCACTATTTACTGCTGACCTGGAAACTCGACCCAGCTTTATCTTCCTCCAAAACTTGTCCTCCTAATATATCTGCTGTGTGGCCCAATAGAAGATTTATAACTTAAAGAACAGAGTACGAGGAGAGTAATAAGGGGGATATGCATGGATGAAGAAACAGCCCAGTTGGAAAGACCCAATAACATCATGGAGCCATAAAACTCATTTTACAAATAAAGGGACCCAGACATGGACCGTTATTAAAGGGTAGGAGAAGGAATATGGACTTTGGAGCTCCACAGATGTGGGCTGGATTCAGAACTTCCTACTATGGGATGTGTAATCACAGGCATTTCACTTGACCTCCCTTGGAATCCATTTTCTCATCTCTAAAATAGGGGTGAGGATCCGCAAGTCGCTGCTGTAAGGTTTGACAATGACACTTGTAAATTGGATGGCGCTTGGTGGGTGTCAAAATGGCACCAATAATCCTAGATATTGAGAATACTTATAGTAACACCCAAGGTTGCCTAGACAGAGACTTAAAAAAGTGGGGGGAAAGCAAAGCAGAAAAGAAGAGAGGAATCAGTAGAATGGGAGAAAGGGACACAAGAAAGAAGGAATTACTGGAGGGAGGGAGCGTGGGTAGGAGGAACAAAGAATATCAAATCGCACGCTGGAGGCTTTTTAAGTCTCCTTGCAGAAAACTATTCCAGAGCCTGAAGCAGCTCCTGGTGCGACCACCCCTGTAGGAGAGGTGCCAGCCACGTGCAGCCCAGCCCTGCAATCTTGTCAACGATCAGATGTTCACGCTCAGGGGTTAGGGCACCTGTAACTCCCAGGAAACCAGTCCTCAAACAATCTGATTGAGAGCTCTCTTTGCAAAGACAAAAGGCAGCCAGCCCCCTTCTACCTGAATCCTTTTAATTCCTCTACCTCGGCCAAGGGCCAACAGCTCACTGAATTCTTGGTCGCCATGGGGCTCAGCCTCTCTAGGTAGCCTTGCTGCTGTCTGACCTTCATTTAGCTGCAGAAGGAACTGGAGGAGGGCACAGAAGGATGTCCCCTGGGGCCAGTGGGCAGAGTAGCCCACACTAGGTCCTCAGCCCCAAGTTTCCATTTCTGCCCAGCACCTGACGAAAAGAGCTCATTTTCAAACCATATCACCCACGAATGAGGCAAGCAACAGATGAAAGGAACTACAGCGACTTTCCCAAGTCATCTAAAGTGTGGCCAGCATTGCCACGATTCCCTGGTATGAAGTTTCCAGACAAGGGAGAAAAATGGACCAAAGGGAATGTCTTTCTTAAAAGGGAAGTGGATCTGTGTTGAGATACTTCAGAAGAAGGATAATTCTGGGAAGGCTGATTCTGGTTCCTTGCCATCATCCTATCCTCGGTGGCCTTATTGGAAATTCCTACCCTCCCTCCCTCCAGGCTCCCCATCCCCACGTCGGGGTGGGGCCACTTTCTATGAGGAAAATAGAGGTTGCCATGTTTGGCATATTAATTCAGAGTATATGGTCAAAAATATTGTTTGCTGTGGCTCGTGGGCTTATGATATTTAATTTAAAATAGATTTTCCTAAATAAAAAGAGACTTTAGGGCTTCCCTGGTGGCGCGGTGGTTGAGAGTCCACCTGCCAATGCAGGGGACACGGGTTTGTGCCCCGGTCCGGGAGGATCCCACATGCCGTGGAGCGGCTGGGCCCGTGAGCCATGACCGCTGAGTCTGCGCGTCCGGAGCCTGTGCTCCGAGAGACTTTATACACGTGGCCATTAGAAGCAAACCGTTTTGCAGCTCGGCATTGGTAAAATACAATGTTTTTAAAGCATTTTATAGCACGTTAGCCCTTTGGCAAGGATGGAGTGTTCTGAAAAGATGGAGGCTTAGCACAGTGACAAGATGGTCCTGGTGCGATTGTCACAAGCCCAATTCTGTGGGCAGTTTTCACCTCCATAAGCTCCATTTTCTTTTGTACAGTAAATTTCCTTCTTAATTCCTGAAGTTATACTCAGATCTGAGAAAGTCTAACTCTTGAGATCAGGCAGCTGAAGTGATGACCACAAATGCTTTATTATGTCATTTCTCATTAAATATGAACAGATTGTTTCCACAGCAAACACAGCAAGCACGAGGCCAGGTGTTTTCCCATTTTCCACGTCTCCTCCAGCGTTAGTGGGAGGGCTGTTGAGCTTTCCCTTTTTCTCTCTTTTTCTGTCTTCTTTTAGCAATCGCCTGAGATTGAGGCTGCAGAAAGGGTGGCCTGGTGTTTTAAAGGCCTGGAGGTCGATGTACAAGTTAAATAAGGCTGGTCTACACAGACGGAGCACAGGAGGGGCGGTTGTGCAGCTCTTGGCGATGCAAGTTCCATAGAGTGGCTACAAAATAAAAATACTTTCTTATTCATCTCATGGAGGACCATGCCATGAATTATGTCAATCCAGCTTGTTTTCTTCAACTGATTCATTTTAAACTTCAGAAGATGGCAGCAGACCTAGCGGGGCGAGCCCACTGAGTGGCTTAACCATGAAACACACAAGGGGAAAAGACAAGGAGAAGAATCCATGGTGTTAACTTATAGGTTCCTGCTCCGAGTGGGAGCATTCTAGCAGCCCTGTCCTCCATCTTCCATCCTCCCCTCGAAACCAGACCTAGACAATATCCTTCGCTGGAATATGATCACGAGAGAGCACATCCCTCAGGGTCCAATCTGTTGCACTGGTTTTCTTGATGCAATGTCAGCCGTTAAAGACTTTTACTGGAAAAGCTGATACTTGAGAAATGGTTTTGTATTAGTTCAGGATAGAAAGGAAAGCTGATAGCAGTTTCTAGATTGTCAGTAATCCTTTCTTATGAGTGGCCAAAGAGAAACAGCCCACTTCCTGATGGAGCCTCAGAGAAACGTGGAGGTACGAGAACAATTGTTCCCAATGCAGTTCCGTCTATAATTAGCGATGCACCAACCACTGCGCAGTTTGTTTTTCTAGTTCAGTAACCTTTAACAACACTTGTAATCAGTTGGGTTTTAAGAAAGAGGGGGTGAGGGCCAGGGGAAAGAGTTACATTACACTCAGCACAGCAGTTCTGGAGAAATGCTCACAGCTGAACACACCTTTCTGCCAGGGTGGCTTTCTGTGCCTTTGTGTGAAGGGATATAAACAAAGCTTAGGGGGACACAGGAGAGATCCTGCAATCCCACGGGGTAACTTTAGAGGAGAAGCTGTCTCCTTTGTCCGTGGATTGAGGGATTGGGTTTGCAGGCAGCCTGAGGACTGCAACCCTGCCTTTGGGGAGCTTTGGGGACAGGTATTTACCTGGTCTGCACCTGGGTATCAGTTGCTTAAATGGGGCACAAACCTGCCAGGGCTTGAAAGGGTCAGAATATGTACCTGGCAGAATTAACAAAACTAGAAGACACCTTTGCTGAAGCAGGCAAGACCCCTACTGGGGGTTTTGCAATTCAACTCCAGAAAATTCTTTAGAGGGGTTATCCATTAGCACATGCTATGGTGAGCAGGAAGGCAAATATTGATTTGTAAAGTTCCTATCTCAGTGGCTGTCTTTGAATGAACTCGGGAATTGACCACTCTTAACCAGCCGTTAAAATTAAAGCAAAAAAAGGACTATTTTTTTTCTTGTTAAAATAATTATTTTCTGTTTATAAAGAGGTACTACATGTTCAGTATAGACACATTAGGAAGTGAATAGCTAATAGAAAAAGAAAAATCAAAAGCTTCCATAATCTCAGCATTAACTGTGGTCTGTAACATTTCAAACTTGAAAAACAAACATACAAACCATTTCTAACAAACGTCAGGGCTGAGAGTACATGCTATTTTGTAATCTACTTTTGTCACTTTTGAGCCTTTATTGCGGCCATTACTTCGTCTACATCATTTTTAATGGCAGCTTAGTATCGTATGTCATGGATGTACAAAAGCTTATTTAATCAGTCCTTTGTTTTTAGACACTCAAATGGCTTCCAGCTTTTCGGTATGTTGCAAACTGCTTCGGTGAACCACCTTCCGTGTAAATATTTCCATTCAAGTGTTATTGTTGTTGTTGTTCAAATGGAATCATTTGGCGATGCTTTAGAAAATGTTCTGAGAACTAGAGTCAAGGCGAAGAGTGGCATAAGCTCAAATGAGGCAGTGACCTTCTAAATACGTCTGAATAGAAGATGCGAATAGAGTTTCCTAATAGGTATGACTCAAATAGTAAAATAGGAAATGTTAAAAGACATTCTGTAAAAATACCAGGCATTTAACCAAATTGTACGGGGCCACCAATGATCTGTTAGATGTCTGCCATCTCTAATTTCTAAGCATGCTATTCTAGGAGCCTCTGTTTTTATAACACATAAATGCATGTGGCATCTTCCTGGGTTATTTGGACCAAATACTGTAATTCTTTGAGCTCAGCAGGCTGTTTTGGGGGATTACAAAAAAACCTGGTTTAGATGGTGATAGAGAACTGGGGGGGAAGTTGCTGAAATGATAGTGGTGAAGGGCAAAATGCTAGGAGAGAGCAGGTCTAAAGTTGTCCTTAGTGAACTCAAAATATATGATTTGATAAAAATAATCTTAATCTCTGCTTTCAAGGAGAGTGTTTATAACAAGCATGGACAGCAGTTAAGAAACTCAGGAGACAGCCTTGGGTATGGAGGGCAATCATGTGGCAGACCTGTCACCACCCCCTCTCCTTGTCCATTAGACGTGGCTAACAATCAAACCACTCCTCCCTGAGATCACACACAGTCCCAGGATCCTCCATCCGGGTCTCCAGGCTGCCGTGAGTAACCTATTGGAACTGGCACTGGAGGTGATACTTAGTTTTTCTTGCTGGCCTAGTGGGTTTCCACCAATAAGGGACATGTTGGAGGAAGGGGAGGATTTAGGTGGTTAGGAAAGTAAGAAACTGATACCTGGATTGATGGAGCTAAAAGGCAGGAGAAGGGCATTCTGCTGAAAAGGCTGAGAATCCATCCTGGTGCAGCAATCCCAGAGGCCTGTTTTCCTGTATGTAATTTGGAACTATAATCCACAGATTTTCTTGAAGTGTTTAATCACACCCTCCCCACTAGAACTAGGGGCTCCTACGAATGACTCTACTGCAGCAAATTGTAAGCCCTCATTTCTATATACGGATCTCTCAATTAGTCGACATTTATTGAGTGCCTTTTGTCTTCAACTGGATTACCCAGGAAAGAGGAGCCTGAGACGGGACTTGTGTGTAGCTAGTTTATTATGGGACCTGAGTTCAGGGAACTCAGGGACCTGGGACCCTTTGCTGCAGTGCTGCAGTGCTTGCACCTGGACAAATGTCTTCCCGAGCAACAAAATACAAAGAAACTCTAAGGGACTAAAAATAACTGCATGCATGCACAGTTGGGGCAAATTCTGGGCAACAGGATACAAAGAGACCGAGAAGTCCAGCTGCCACTTCTGCAGAGCTGGGAGCAAAACAGGGTACTGTGCATGCCCCCTGCGCTCAACACCACCAAAGGGGTGGGCAAAACACCTAAGCCACCCCTCTGGCCCAACCCCTGGACACGTCCCTGCCCTCACCCCATATAAGGCACCAGCTCGCCTCCCTTAGCAAGTGAGCAAGGGAACCTGTTACTTGTTCTTACTCCCCTCTGCTGCCGCAGGGGCTCCAATAAAGCCTTGCCTGAATTTCTTGTCTGGCCTCTTATCAATTTCTATTGATTAAGGAGGCCAAGAACCCTGGTCAGTAACAATTGAAAAGAGCAACACACAAAAAGAAGGAAAGCCAATATGAAGATGTGGGCTTGATTCCCCTAGGCGCCTCTGAAGAGCTTCTAGAATCTTCCTCAGCCTTATCTGGTGAGTGACTGAGGAGGGGATCCATGACCCCGCCCTCCACAGGTCAAAGACTGCCCCAAGGAATAAGTCTCTTGCGCTCCTGTGGGTGCCAAGTGGGTTCCTGCTGTCAGACCTGTAGCAGAAAGTGAGAGATACACAATGTGGCCTGGGCCCAGGGCGCTGGGGCAGACACTGTCAGATTTCACCCATACAAAGCCGGTTGCTACAGCTATGGCTGTATTAGAAGTAATAAAGTTATTAGACACAATCTCTCTGACAGCTGAATGATGGGAAGGAACAAGCCTTACAGGCTGATAGGAGAGAAAGTTCACAGGCACGGAGGCCAAAAAGAGCTTGTCCTGTCCCAGGACCAGACAGTCTAAAACGACTGGAGCCAAGTGAATAAGGAAAAGGGAGTTAGAAGATGAGAGATGCCAAGGGCGCTGTAGACCATGAGAAGAAGTTTGTGTTTGATGGGAAGACATTGGAGAGTTTGCAAGTGGAGGAGTGACATCATTTGATTTAGCTTCAAAAAACCCCAGAAAACACTCTGCCTGCTGAGTGGAGAACTGACAGTTGGGAAGGGAAGAATTGGCAGTGGGAAGAGTGAGCACAGACACAGAGGGAGCCATGAGGGGCGATTGTAGAAGCACATGTAACAGACAAGGGTTGTTTCTTATAGGGCAGTAGTCTTCAAACATATTTCTCTCACTCACCCTAACAGGATTTTGAAAAATTATGAGTTTAGTCTCACACTTTTTTTTTTTTTTTTTCCGGTACGCGGGCCTCTCACTGTTGTGGCCTCTCCCGTTGCGGAGCACAGGCTCCAGACGCGCAGGCTCAGCGGCCATGGCTCACGGGCCCAGCCGCTCCGCGGCATGTGGGATCTTCTCGGACCGGGGCATGAACCCACATCCCCTGCATCGGCAGGCAGACTCTCAACCACTGCGCCACCAGGGAAGCCCTATTCTCACACTTTTAAGTTGACATCTAAAATTTTTCAACCCAAGTATTAAGTAGTTACCAAAAAAGGTAATTTCTGCTCATTATAAACGTTGACAATTTAAAATAAAACATATATCACACTTTTCAAGATATTCAGTTGAAGCTAAATTCCATAATTTATTAAATACCATTTACTGCATGCATTCATTTTAAAAGTATATTAACAAGCTTTTCCATGACAGTCAATTGGTGTATTCTATTTTTTATCTTTTAATTCATATTTTTATTCTGCTTTTCATTACATTTCCCTAAAGATTTTTATCCTAATGTAGTATATTTTAATGTTTGAAGTACTTTTATTGATTATCCTCACATAGTCTCTACATCAAAAATATGTGTAAGAATTGGAATTTTTTTTTTAATTCCTACGGTCATCAAACTTCTAACTAGTGATTTTTTCTGATTGAATTATCAGAAGTTCTAACACACAATTAATTACAATAATACATAATTGACTACAAAAAAATAAGCGTATTACTAACACAGTTGATTATAATAGCATCAACTATTAATTACTAATGCACAATAGATTACAATAACATAAACACATTACAAATGCTGTTGAATAATGATTAGACATAAAAAACTAAAGTTTATTAAAAATGCATCTCTTCAGGAGGTTAATGGGGCTTTTTTTTTCCTCGAATGATTTTTACTTCCTGCTAGAATGAGACAGAGCTCAACATCAATTCTATCCCTATTTTTATTTTCATTGATATAAATGCTAAGAAAACTTATGCACAAAAATATGTAAATAGAAATGAAAGGAGTTTTATTGTAGCAAAATCTGTCAATGATTTGAACTCCTTCTGAGTTATATGCCAAAATATGACAAGCTAATCTGTCTTCCAAATACGCTTGAATGACCTATCGGCTCAGTTAGTTCTTTGTTCGTTTTGTTGAGCACCAGGAATTGGAGACAATCTGACTTCACCAAGGATGTTTCCCAGTCCTTGGGTGCATTCCTTTCATTCCTTTCACCAAAGAACCTAAAGCGTTTTCCACCCCAAAGGTAGGCGCCATTGTAAGCTCAGGAATGGATGCTGAGTAAGCTTTTCTCTGTGTAAGGGAAGGTGTGTGAAGAGGGGCACTGAGACTGTAAATGACCTCAGCATCCTTCTCAGGCAGATCCTTTTGGAGAAAGAGAATAGGGAAATCGATTGCCTTAGACTCTTCATTTCTTGTACACCTGGGAAAACTTTCATGTAACCCCGCAGTGAAAAACCATGGTTTCAAGCCCACTGGTCTTGGTTTTAGCAATGAAAGTGGTAAGAATTACTGGAGTTAGAGTAGATATCAAAGGTTGAGGCTCAGGACTTGCTGATGGCATGGATATGGGGTATGTCTAGAGAGAGGGAATTCAAGATGGTACTTCAGTGTAATAAGAAGAGAGGTGGGTATAAGGGTGTCTGAAATACAGTAATAAATTTGGTAATCTCAGTGGCTGGAGAAATAAACATTTATTTCTTATTCAGGCAAAGCCCTCTCTGGGTTAAGACTGACTCTAGGATCCAGGATTTCTCCAAGGTGTGATGCTGCCATGTCAACACATGGCTTCCAAGGTTCTGCAAAAGGGAAAGAGAGAGAGGTTCCAGGTTGTAACTTTCTTGTCCTGGAAATAACTCTGGTCACTTTTGCTTACGGTCCATTGACCAGAAGCAGGTACCTAGTTCTCAGACGATTGCATAAGAGACTGCCACAAAGGACACCACAAGAGCATTTTGTGAGTGCTGTCTTGGCCACGCTGTGTTTTGGCATGTGAAACTAGATGAATGATGTTTCTGAGCGGGGGGCAATATTTGTATAGGTTCATTGCAAACCAGAGTTTTGGGGAAAAAAAACGTAATTGTTTTCATATAGAATAATAAATAGGCAAGACTGGTGGAGGAAAATATGGAAAGTAACACCAATGAGAAGGACTTGCCCTACCAAATAATGAAGTATATTACAAATCTAAAATAATTACACAGGGCAGTTTCAAAAGAACAAAAAAGAAAAGCCTAAGACAGACTTTAGTTTATATAAACTTTTAATATATGATGAAAGGCAGCCTCATGGGACATCTGTACCACTCTTTACACCATTACTAAAATAAATTACACATGGATTTAAAGGGTTGAATGGGACGCAAAATACTTATTTCAAAAAATAATCTTGCCATCATTTAAATAATCACCTACATTTTTCTTCTCTGAAAGAATAATGTAGGTGATTGTTTAGATTATTTCAAGATGAGCAAGGACTTCCTGAGCATAAAAGCAATAGAAGAAATCATGAAAGAAAAGACTGAATACATTTGAGAATATATTAATTTTTTTTGTCTGTAGGCAACGCAAACAAAATTAAAAGGCAAATGACAAACTGAAAACGGATATTTAAATAAACACGAGACAAAGGGTTACAATCTTAATTTAAACAACTCTTACAAAACTGTGATGCCACCAACATGCCAAGTTTTAATGGCAAAAGCTAAGAAAAGACAATTCACACTAGAAATACAAACAGCTAAGAAAGACAATGGCCTGCAACGTAAAATAATCTTTTTGCTCACCAAATTGACAGATAATTTTAAGCTGTTACTTTAGGAGTCAATGCTGGCAAGCCTTTAATGAGAACGATGATGACGTATTCTGCTGGAAAAAGTGTGAATTAGAGCAAACTTCCTGGAAAGCAATGTGTAATATGTAATCAATACTGAGATGCTAAAATGTTTATGCCAATGTTCTATATCTGACGTATATATATATAAAATTGATCTGTACAAGAGTTGTACATTTTGCTATACATAAACCATAACCTTAATTTAAAACAAACATAGGTACCTATAAATGAAAATGGATAAAAATGTTAAAATAATAATAGTAGTTATCTCTGAGTGATTTTTTTATTTTCCTTTTCCTTCTCACCATTATCCAATTTTAAATAATAAATATTAAATAATTATTAATACAATAATTAAAATTGATGTCAGTAATATAAATAGCAAATTAATTAAGTGCAGTCACAGAAAGGTATCCTACTCTGAAACCATGGTCCTCAGGCTTTTGAAAGAAATTCAGCTTTTGTCAAACTCACAAAATCATTAGTAGCCCAGTTCCCCTGAACCAAGTCCATCATGTAGGCTTTGGTGCAGTGCTGTGCAGAGGAAAGCATACTGGGTTGTAAGTTATAGATTAACTTCCAAGGCGGGCATTACCAGGACTGCACAAGTGTGATTTACAGCAAAGAAGTCTTGAAACTCAACACACCCTCTGAAACACTATAGGTAAAGGAGAACTGAAAAGCTAGCTGGATATTGTTTGTCTTACAGGAGAAAATTTGTCATTTTAGTCAGGTAGAAATCACCCATCATCATGGGCAGTTAACTTGCAAGAATATCTTTTCCTGCCTCTGTCTGTAGCCTCTCCAACACCCTGACCCGAGGTTGCAAGACTAAGAAGACAAATACGGCAGGTCCTACCCAATAGCCCGTCTTCACTTTCTTCTTGATAACACCCTGATTTCGTATGGGGTCCAGCTCTAGGGAATGAAACATGATTGTTCTAACTTCTTATGGCCACGCCATTTCTTGTTGGCAAATATTCTTTTTCAGAGCCTTCTGTGAAGCTGGAAGTGGATCCATATAAGGAGAAGTCTAGCTTTTCAGGAGAAGCTTTTCTTCTAAGATAAAAGGACAGAGGCTTATAAGGACACAGTCTTTTGTCTCTGCCTCACTCTCCCCCTGGAAGGCTGCCATGATGCCTGGAGCCGTGGTAGCCATCTTAGGATCATAAGAGAAAGTTTAAGAGAATTCCATAGAAGCCTACCCAATGCTCTGACATGGTTTAGCTGCTGAACCAGCTCTGGAGCGTCTGTCTACAAATTTCTTGAGATATTAAGCGTTCGATGGCTAGGGTTTGTTACTTGCAGCTAATTGCTTCTTAATAAGATATAATGAGACTTTAGAGATGACCCTGGTTTGCTCATAATCTTGTTCCTAACTTCCTAAATATGGGATTTGTGACAATTTGTGACAACTCAAGGGAGTTCTATAAACATGTTTTGTGTTCTTGCAGACTAACATAGGGAGTGAAGAAGGTCATGCCAGCAGTTAAATCAGATCAACCCCGCCTCAGGGTTTCCCTGGTGGCGCAGTGGTTGAGAGTCCGCCTGCCAGTGCAGGGGACGCGGGTTCGTGCCCCGGTCCGGGAAGATCCCACATGCCGCGGAGCGGCTGGGCCCGTGAGCCATGGCCGCTGAGCCTGCACGTCCGGTGCCTGTGCTCCGCAACGGGAGAGGCCACAGCAGTGAGAGGCCCGCGTACCGAAAAAAAAAAAAAATCCACAAAAAAAATCTTTCAAATTCAAAGATGCTTGAGACCTCCATTAGTCCTCTTGTCCTGGTGTTTATCATCTTCAGTTAACTTACCTGGTGTCCAATGTTCCAATTCTGTTCCCTGGATCTACTCTTTGGGAGAAGTGCCGTATTTAGAAACATCTACCCATAGCTATCAGAGTTAGCTATGACCCCATGGAAAATGTATTCTTATCTAAAACATATCTATCGGTATCTTGCCATGAGCTTCTTACCGAGAGTTTACCTTTACCTGTAAGAGTCAATCTCATAGCAGAATTTGGGGCCAGGTCTTTTAAATAAGAAAACTCTCTGATATCCAGGCAAAGGACTGCTGCTCTGTCAATGTATAAGTCCAGCTTGAATTACACCAATAGGGTTACAGACAGACTCATATACCTAAAAACTCATACATAATCTGAACTCAAGTGCGTAAACAAACAACTTTTAAAACAATGACCCATCTAGAGTTTAGTAAAATATGCAATATTAACACTCATCCCAGTTACCAGTTAGAATGACCTAGACTCAATGTCCCCACTATCGGACAACATTTATTTATGTATTCCATACTCAAACACTGCCAGGAATGTGGGGAAGGAATATTGTGTTGGCTATCAGGACTTTGAACCTAGTCCTCTTTCTGCCATGAATTCATTCTGATTTGAGTGAATCCCTTCCCCTCTCTGGGCTTTAGTTTTTTTGTAGTGTAAAAAGATGAATTGGACCACATGATCTTTTTTTTTTTTTTTTTTAAGAAGATGTTGGGGGTAGGAGTTTAGTAATTTATTTATTTATTTTTGCTGTGTTGGGTCTTCGTTTCTGTGCAAGGGCTTTCTCTACTTGTGGCAAGCGGGGGCCACTCTTCATCACGGTGCGCGGGCCTCTCACTATCGCGGCCTCTCTTGTTGCGGAGCACAGGCTCCAGGCGCGCAGGCTCAGTAGTTGTGGCGCACGGGCCTAGTTGCTCCGCGGCATGCGGGATCCTCCCAGACCAGGGCTTGAACCCGTGTCCCCTGCATTAGCAGGCAGATTCTCAACCACTGCGCCACCAGGGAAGCCCTGACCACATGATCTTAAAGGCTCCAGACTGCTTTCAGATTCTCCTGCATAGGAATGTAGGAAAACAGAAAGAAATTTTGCCCTCCTTCTGTTAGAAGATGCCCCGTAGACCTGAAAAATAATATTTGGAATGCCAATGTTTTCTGAGACCTTACTATATACCAGGCACTAGACTGTGAACAGCTTTTTGTGTATTACTTCATTTATTCCTTAAGATAACTAAGCATTATCTTTCCCATTTTGCCAATAAGGAAACAGGTCTGAGGAGCACCATGACTGTGCCAGGATCACATAAATAAAAGGAGACAGTAGATTCCAAAATCCATCCTCTTACCCATCACACCACCCTACTTCCATAAGGAATTTAGCAAGTTTCAGCAGTATTTAAAACAACATATGAGCTTAACTGTAGAAAAGAACAACTCAAGGTTCTACTTATTTCTGTCTAAAATTAAGTATGCATTTCAGTAAAATGTTGTGTTTTCTATTTTTTGGAGGCTGTGTTTTGGCTCCCATGTGAAAATGGCATCTTCTTCATAAAGGGCGGATAAACAAAGAATGATCTGTTACATTTGGTCATCGGAGTCTCATCATGTGAGACTTTTTACGGCCTGTGAAGATTCGGGTTTTCACGAATTGCTGTCGTTGAATTCCATAAACATCCCTTGTGTTCAGGATATTGTAGCACCTACTCTCAAGGTATTGTTACTATGCTGAGTAAAAACACACTTGCCCTCTGCAGCCTATGGTTTTGCTTTGAAATCTCTGTAATTAACACACTCGCATTTCAGGCACTGGGTATTATTGAGTTCAAAGAAAAAAAGATGTATTTCATCCTTTATTTTCTACAGATGATTCATCAATTCCACTCCTCCCTCCTACAGACATCTAAATTTCAGTTTTCTGAGAAGCTACAAAGCGTGAAGTGGCATCTAGGCATTGAGTCAGAGGACACCAAGTGTTAAACTGTAATACCGCCAAGAGTTTGGTGTCAACCCTCTTAACCTGTTTTCCGGTGTAGGCGTCATTAACAATGCTCTTTGCCCTTGGGTACTAAAAGGAAAAGACTCCAGTAACCCTACACCGGCTGTTCCACTTAAGTAACTACCTGATGCGTGGTTATCTTTCCAGGCTATCCGGGGAAGGGGGTGGAAACATTTGCTTCTGTGTCCCTGGCAAGCTGGTTAATGCTTGTCAAAGCAACGGCTCTGTTCCCTGAGGCTCAATCCCTGATCAACATTTGAATTTGCACGCTTGTGAAAACCAGATAATATTCAGGATTGTGTTTACTGGACTATGAGACAACACAACCATCAGCATGTTCACTTCAAACACACACACACACACACACACACACACACACACACACACACACACAAATCAGACATGTAACAGGAAATATTATTTCACACTGAAATACCTTAGTTAACTTTCCAGGTGCTTCTATACTAATTTGAAATATCCCTAGCAATCCCCACAGAATGTTTGGAAACTTCCTCTTCAACATTTTCTTTACTTGTTCAAGTAAATCTATTCATCGATATTTCCTTTATTTGCTCAAGTAAATATATGAAGTATCCAAATATTCACTAAGGATTTGGTTAAAAGGGCTATAAGCACTTTTTTTTAACGTATCAAGATTGCCCCTGGTGATCTTGAGTCTTGACCAGTAGACGCAGCTAATTAGGTGGAATATTCCAGAGAAATGGAAGTCCCTGCAGAGAGAGATAATTCAAGCCATTCTCTATTTTACAATGCACATTGTAAAAAATGATTTCTTCATTACGAGAGGAAGGGGCTGCTCCAAGGCAGTAGAGATCGGCAGAAAGAGCGCTCCTCAGGTTTTGAAGAGAGAAATTTTTCAACAGTTATATAACCTCAATATTTTAAAAATGCTCTTTGGGGATCAAGCAGTCCAACTCTTCCAAGCCAGTCATTTTTCAATCCAAGATCAAAAGTGACATTTTAAGAGAGGTACATAAAGAAAAAGAAGAAGAAATTGTTGCAGTTGAGTGATTCCAAGGTCTTGTCGCCTTGTATATAAATGATTTCTGTGTATAATCTCCTGCTCGTGTATAACTCGGACCTGAGCTCTCTGCCAAGGAAATCTCTGTGGCCAGTGTTAAACAGGATATGGCCCATCTTGCTGGCTCTGAGCAGCCCACAGTGCATTTTTTTGTCCTGGGGTGGAGACCTTTATTTGCTGGCTGCAACTTGGATTTGGATGCCCAATCACACTCTAAGCTGACCACTTTCTGATGTGTGATGCTCCCAGAACTTTTCACAGAGCAGGCCTCTCTGAGCTTCTCCCCAGAACTCCATGTATTTTGCTGCTGACAGCAACTCTGTCTCCTGGATATACATGCCCTTTGGGAGACATGGTGGAGTAGAGTGACCTCCTCCAAGCAGCCAGGTATAGCCCAACCAAATTTCCAAAGTTTCAAGTTACCTTTCCATCTCACTGAATAAAGGAGCAGAGATTCCAAGCCAATCCATAGGTCCAGCGTAACCTATGTCTCATCCTAAGAAGCAGCTCCACCATCTTTCTGTTTTCCATTTGAAGTAAGTCTTTCTTTCTATCTACCCCAAGTCACCTGCTTCATTAAGCATAGAGACAGGAAAGTCAGCTGCTCCCTGGCCATCTTCTGCCACACGGGGAACACACGCTCAATCTGAGCACACACTGTCTTCAGCAAGTGATCGTTATATCCAACCCTCACTGCCTACTGCACGAGTCCTGATTCTTTCGCTTAAATTTGAAGAACCTCTTTCATCTTGCCTCAAACTATCTAATCCATGCTGTATCCCCACTGGTCAATTATGTTAGACCCACTGCCTCTAACTCTCTGCTTTTCTTAATATCCTAAACTTGTCATACTGGTTTCTCTCTCCATACCTTTGTCCATACTGTTCCTGACCCTTGACTTCAAATGACTTCATGCTCATAGTTACTGACAGTGTTTTACAGGGTGCTGGCTATGTGCCCAGTCCTGTGCTGGTCACCTTGCATATGGTATATTAGCTTACTTGTATACTGTCCAAGGAAGGTGAGGATATTTATTCCTGTTACACCAAACAGGAAACGGAGGCTTGGAGATCTAAGAAGATGCTGAGATGCCTCACCAAGAACTGCCTCCCTTTTCAAGACCAAGGTAACTCATTCTCCCTGCTGCTGAGGGTGTTGAGTGCTCACCTTACACTTTTACCTCTCCCAGCAATCGGAAGGGAGCTGCTTTTCCTTCCTCGGGGGGGGGGCAGCCCCCATCCTATGACTTCTTGGTGCAAGAGTATAAAAGTCTGGACCCCTTGACTTAATTTGGGACATTTCTCTAGGACCATCCCTTGTCCAGAGCTCCCTTTGGGTCAGCTCAGGCCTCTGGTGTTTCTGTATCGAGGCTTCACTTCTCCTCTGCCCGGCCTGCTTCCCCCACCCCTCACCAGCACTGCTCCGAAGACCACTCCCTGTTCCACCTCCCGCACACAAACTGCAGAGTCTCAGAGTCTATTTTCTGGGGAATCCAACTTGATGAGGTAGGTTGCTTTATGTGCCCAAAATCAAGACCAAGGAGGAGATCTGAGATTTAAATATAACTCTGCTTCAAAGACTGTGTTCCTTTCTTTTTTGCTGCTCCGCCCCCCCATTGAAAGACCACCCATATTTCCCTTCTCAGATGGGCGGAGCTCTTTTTCCAGGCTGTCACGACTCCAGGCACCAGAATGCTTAGATTCCACCAGAGGAAAGTGGGAAAGTGTGGCCTCACGGAGCGTGTGTACACACATAGATCCAGCACACAGATGTGTTTGTTTGTCCTGCGCTGTCCTTTAAAAAGGTGAGTCAGCATTTTAAAAATCAGATGTCACCCCAAAACACAGCTTTCCAACTTCTCTTGAAAAATCAGAGTAGCCAGCAATACTAGGTGGTCACATGGCCACATGAGGACAATGCCTGCTGCTGGGTAGTGGCGTGGCGGCCCCTGTGGACACTGAAGTTGGCTGCTGTCTGCACCATCCCCAAGGAGTCCCTACCATGGGGACTGGGGGCAATCGCCATTTATCAATTTCCTAGTCTATTTTAATTCTTTTAATGGAGCAAGAATTCTCTCTATGTGTGTTCCTACCAAAAGGTAGAAAAATGAAAGATAGGCCTGGAAGATTATATATTTAAAGGAAAAATATAAGGAAAAGCTCTCGGGGAGAGGGAATAAGAGGGAAGCTTAATTTTACCTGTTTAATGTGTAAACAGAATGGGCGAGTTACAAAGATACATCTTACGTTGGTCAATGCATGATCTTCCTAGCACCTGTGGAAATTAAAGTTTGGTCTACAGTTCTGCTGAATAGCAACACTATTCACAACAGCCGAGACATGGAAACAACCTAAATGTCCATTGACAGATGAATGGATAAGGAAGATGTGGTACATATGTACAATGGAATACTACTCAGCTATAAAAAAGAACAAAATAGGGACTTCCCTGGTGGCGCAGTGGATAAGACCCCGCACTCCTAATGCATGGGGACCGGGTTTGATCCCTGGTCAGGGGACTAGATCCACATGCCTGTCGCAACTAAGAGTTCGCACATGCCACTACTAAGGAGCCCACGTACTGCAACTAAGACCCTGTGCAACCAAATTAATAATTAATTAATTAATTAATTAATTATCTAAAAAAGAAGAAAATAATGCCATTTGCAGCAACATAGATGCAGCTAGAGATTATCATACTAAGTAAGTCAGAAAGCGAAAGACAAATACCGTATGATATCACTTATATGTGGAATCTAAAATATGACACGAACCTATCTATGAAACAGAAACAGAATCACAAACATAGAGAACAGACTGGTGGTTGCCAAGGGGGAGGGAGTTGGGGGAGGGATGGAGTGGGAGTTTGGGGTTAGCAGATGTCAGCTATTATATATGGAATGGATAAACAGCAAGGTCCTACTGTATAGCACAGGGAACTATATTCACTATCCTGTGATAAACCATAATAGAAAAGAATATTTTTAAAAGGAATGTATATATATGTGTAACTGAATCACTTTGCTGTACAGCAGAAATTAACACATTGTAAATCAACTATACTTCAATTAAAAAAAAGTTTGGTCTACGAACGAGATCAAAGAATGATACTGTGAGTCAGGTGTTGTCCGTGGTCTAACAGAAACAGCCCCAGATCTGGAGTGAATGGAGAGGGGGATGAGGGGAAAAGGGGTGTCTGCTCCTGCTTCTGCTGTGATGTGGTCCTATGGACAAGCCCCAGAACCTGCCCAATTTCAGACACTTCTGTAAAATGAGTGCTGCATTAGATAATTTCAAAGGTTCTGTCCAGTTTGCCCAAGTAATAGACATATGAGGGCATGGATTATGCCCGCTATTTCTGTGTAGCTCTCACAGTGTGAAATGGAAGATAAGCGTGGTACACATATTGATGGATTAAATGACTGCTCTCCAGAGCCTGCAAGTGAGAACTTTTCCACAAGGAGCACCTAATCCAGACCACAGACTTCATCTCAGGAGAGAGAAGAAAGCAAACAGAGATACATTACAAAGAGCAGGAGCTGCACGCAGCATGAAAGAAGAGTAACCACAGTTCACAAATGGAAAATGTCGTAACAATTCTGGGGAAAAAAGGAGTCAAAAATGCGTTTCCTCCAGCACAACGATTTCTCATGAACAGAAAGCGCCCTTTGGACGTAGTCTGGAGGGAATTGAAACTCACTACTCTGGAAAATCGATTCATCAGGATGAGAGAAAGTCACAGCTTTCTATCTGAGATCTCCCTCCCACTCTCCACGCCCCACTTTGTTTCAGAAGCACGTTTCAGAGAGGGCTGGGGGTGTCTGAGATGATAGATCTGAATCACCCAGAATTTGGCTAAGCTTCTACTCCCTCTATAATGCCTTGTGATTTTCTAGGCTTAATTGTTTTAAGGGGATTTTTCCTGAATTATTGCTTCAATCCAATTGCCTTCTTGGTTTAGACCTATGCCACCCTGTAGCTTCTGTGTCATTTTCCTTAAAAATCCAATCACCGGATCGGTGATGAGTCTGGTAACTTCCCTGAAGCCTGAGGAAGTACGGAGGGGCACCATGTTGTACAACGAAGCCTGTCGCCATCTTGCTGCCAACCCCCATCCCCCCACTCCTTTCCGGCTTCAGCACCTTCCAAAAAGCCATCTTCCCACCCATGTCTCTCCCTGGCATGCACCTGAGAAGAGTAGCTTGGACCCCCCCCTCCATCAACTGCTTCTCTTTTGGGGAATAGGGCCTACACGCTGGCCTAGTTAGAATTCCAAGGCCCCTCGAGTTCTAGTGAGGAAGAACTTCTCTATCCCGCTACCCTTAAGTATTTTTTATAAGCCTTCCAAAGTGCCTAGAACGCTGAGCACAGCATCTCGACATTTTCTCTGCTTGGCACTTGTATTTGATTCTTAGTCTAGAATATTTAAAGCCGAACGTAATTTTTGACGATGATTTAGTTTAATCCTCTCATTTCATAGCTAGGGAAACTGAGGCTTCCCCCCAAATTAAATTCCTCTAGAATTTCTAAATATAACTCAACTGCTTCGGCCAACCACCAACAGAAGAAATAGATCTTTGTTCCATGTGGAGATCGACCAGCTTTGTTCATACCCCGAACCATATATAATCTATGCTATGGGTGACATAACGAATTTTGCAGGATAATTCTTTTAAAAAATACTTGATTTTTGCCCTACTGTCTGATATTATAACTTAATTTCTACATACTGTGGAACCCCACTCTATATAGTAAGTAATGTGGGAGAACACCCTGATGAGGTGACATACATCTGGGAACCAGCAACGACAAAGCAAAGAGGTGTGAGACATTGTGGGAAATTCCTAGAGCTATAGGTGCATCATGGGGATTTGGTGGCGTGGGAGGCAGCTAGCTTGGTGACTAGGTGGGGGAGGGCGCAGCCTTGAATGGCAGCTGAAGATTTTATATTTTGTCTTGTGGGTGGTGGAGTCACTGAGGAGGTCTAAGGAGAGAGGAATTTGGTCTATTTTTGCTTTTTACTTCTACAAGACGGTAGAAGATAGCCTACAAGGGGATAACACTGACAGCCAAGAAGATATTTAAGAGGCTCTTAAAATGATCCAGATGAGAAATGATGCCAGAGGGGGAAGATAAGGGAATGGAGGGAGATATATTTAGGGAATAGAATCAACAATCAACTGAGGAGCAGTTGAATATGGCCAGTGATTAACAAAGACTAGGCCGTTGAAATGTCTATGTCCAAAAAGTCGCTTACTTGGTAATTATCATTCTAGCTGGAGTATCATTTTTATATTTAGACTGCAAATCTAACAGATAATCCCATGCTTCCAGCTCCAAAGGCTACAAAATACCTTGGCCAAATTTAAACGTAAATTAGTAGATGGTGCTCCTATTAATTTTCTAGTCCCCAACTTAATCACACATAAAATTTTCCAGTAGTTTCGAAATCCAAGAGTCGTTAAGGTCTGAACCTTTTAGAGAGTTAATTTTACTGCCATCTCCTCTGATTCACAAGGCTGATTTTAAACATGGCCTTTTGATGGGTTGTAAGTTGGTGATAATGCCACAGAAAACATAGATCGACAGCTTGAGGATAAAGGAGACAACAGAGGAACCATGTACTAGTTTCTGATTTGTGTAAGTGTCAGCCAGTGCTATTGACGAACTAAACAGTGGATCAGAGCTGTGAATTCAAATGCCTGCACAGTCCAGGCCAAGAGCAAAGTGGAAAGATTCAGGTATGTACATGTTGATGTGTGACGAGAGCTGCAGGAAAATGGAAATACACATCTCAAGAGACAGCTCCTACGCCTTTCCAGCCTTCTGTTATCCTGCAGAAATGCTGGTCCAAGGTTACCAGATAGTCTGGGTTTTTTCAGAGCTAGGTGAAAACTTGGCTAATATTTTTAAAACTCTGCAACCAAACTAACCATGTCTGACAGACGCATTGAGCCCATGACCCATCATTTTGTACTCTTGCAATTCAAAGTACGGTCCAGGGACCAGCAACGTCAGCATAACCGGGGGGGCTTCCTAGAAACGCAGAATCTCAAGCTCTGCTCTAGGCTGGCTCAGTCAGGATCTCCATTTGTAACAAAGTTGTTGATGATTGGTGTCCACGTTCAAGTGCGAGAAGTACTGGCTTCCATCTAAAATATGACACAAATGAACTTATCTAAAAAACAGAAACAGACTCACAGACATAGAGAAGAGGCTTGTGGAGGAAGGGGGTTGGGGGAGGGGTGGATGGTGAGTTTAGGATTAGCAGATGCAAACTATTAAACGTAAGATGGATAAACAACAAGGTCCTACTGTATAGCACGGGGAGCCATATGGAATATCCTGTGATAAACTATAATGGAAAAGGTTATAAAAAAAGAATGTGTATATATGCATAACTGAATCACTTTGTTGTACAGCAGAAATTAACACAACATTGTAAATCAGCTACACTTCAATTAGAAAAAGAAAAGTACTGGCTTCCCCAACCTCAGGCACAGAGCCTGTATTGCAGAAACTCTCCCTCTGTATCCAGAGCAGACATGCAGAAGAGCATATTTCTGTTACCAAGGCAGAGCACGGGTTGTTTTTTGGAGACAAGAGAGGCAGCACCCCGCTCCACCAGGGGCCCTTTTGAGTTGACTCCAGAGAAAGGACACAAGATGTCTTCTAAAGTCCGCATGTCCCTGGTGGGGTGGTAGGTGTGCCTTTTGCAGGGTCGGGACTAAGTTGAGGCCAGAGACACTGGCTTCAGGTGCAAAATTTAAGGGGGGGGGGACCCAAAACACTCTGCAGTTGAGATAATAATACAAAAATCCTTTCATGCATTATTGCATTCACTGATTGTTAATATCACTAATGAATGTTAATAAAATTGTTCTTTAAGGTAATAACTTTAAAAGTCAAAATTAATGCCAAATAAACCCCCATGATGAACAAAACATCAAAACTCTCATCTTGTCTCCACCTAGTTCCAGCTCTACTTCTGTTGATGCCATTTTGAATATTTCTATAACCTATTATTTCCTGTTATTCAGACATGTCTCTTAAAAGCCACTGAACAAGACGTGTAATTTCAAACCTATAAAAATAAATTTAATACAAAAATGCTGTTCCAGTTAGAAAAAGGCTTCATTGTAACCCCAGGAGAGCCTAAGATGCTTCAGCTTAACAGGCTCTATTTACTAGTATCATCTTTGGCTTAGCTGGGAGCCGACTAGCCTCCGTCCCTTGCCCACATTATCTGAGTGCCAAACCGGGAGCTGGAGCCACCTTATTAAGGAGCAAAACATTGCTTTATTCTTCTGCTTTGGAAGTCCAGTAACTTTAGAAGAGGAGATAGGCTGGAAATGGGCCGTGGCAAGCTGGCAGGAACGAAAATAGCTGTGAAGCTGCCTTTGTGTGTCGATCTCACACGTTGACTTCCGTTTCACGGCCAGAACCTGGAAGTGCCCCAGGGTCCAGAAAAGATGAAACTCGAGGTGGGAATGAATGAGTGACCGCTAGGCGTGTTTCAGTTCCTGTCTAGGGAGTAGCAGCTGAAGATAGCAAGAAAATACTAGCTTTTCATACCGACTCTATGCAGAGTCCCATGGGAGGAAAAGCTGACCAATTGTACCCTGAACGGCAGCTCTGGGGAGGCAGTTCATTGATTTTCGTGTGGCATTCACGTAGAGTGTCGGCTAGGCTCTTCTTGCTGATGGCTTTATGAGGAAGCAGGCGAGGTATGGGGTGAACCAGATGGGCTTCTGATGTGGCACCAGAGTGTATCCCGACTGCTACTAAGCTAGCACGTAGCACTAGCACTTAGCTGGGATCTTAACTGCGTGTCTGCGCCATCCCAAGCCTCAACTTCCTCATCCTTGCAGGACCAGTACGAGATCGTAACGGTGACATTCTTTAATATGTGACCTAGCATGGAGCCTGTAACCTAAGAGGAGGCAACAACCATCCTTCCCAACCAACCAAAAGATTCCAAAGATGGGGGTTCTCTCTTTTATCCCTGGCACCCAGCAGTAACTTTTATTTGCATAGTAGATTCAACGTTTCAAAGCACTTTCCCTTAAAACAATTCTATTGTGTCCTCCCAAGATTCTAGTGAATTAGGGAAGGCAAGAATTATTATCATTATTTTTAAGTGGAAAAACCAGAACAGCTGGTAGAAGGTAGTTCTTCTGACTTTGAGTCCAATAATATTTCCACTACTCTGTCCTTCCTGTTTTACAAATAATAGGGACTCGAGGCATATTTGTTGAATATACATTTTCAGGGAATTACCTGAAAAGTCCAAAATACAGATGTTCTCATTCTTCACCAGAAAGTTGCTGCGTGGTGACAAGTTATTAAGTTGCTTAAGGTGAAAGAATTTTTTATATATCTTTACTTTTTTTACAATGTGGTGTTAATTTCTGCTGTACAGCAAAGTGACTCAGTTATACATATGTGTTTTCATATTCTTTTCCATTATGGTTTATCACAGGATAGTGAATATAGTTCCCTGTGCTGTACAGTAGGACTTTGTTGTTTATCCATCCTATATTTAATAGTCTGCATCTGCTAATCCCAAACTCCCAGCACTTCTTTATGTATCTTTGAATCTCCCACAGCATCAAGAAGTAGGTGAACATAGTAACTGGGATTAATTTTTCTGGTTGACTGATTTATAAATGATAATCGACATATGGATATTAGATGTTTGCTTACATTAGATGTTTGCCCATGTTTTCGTAAACAAATGAAAAGGAGAACGAGCTTATGTTCATGTCAATTAGAGTAAAGTGTTAACACTCAACCCAGAGCACATAATCTGCTACAGCCACCACCACTGCAGTCCCATTGGGAGGGTTTTGTACTGACATAGCCAGAGCTACCTCCCTTCTGCCCGGGCAGTCAGAGCTCTTTGGGAGTTCATCTTTCACAAACACATTAGGAATACTGAAGCCATTCTATGGGTCAGCGCTGAATTTAAGGAGCTACATATCAACTTGAATCAGACTGATTACAACTCCTCTGAACGTAATTGGCAAAACCTAACTGCATTCATGTTTTATTAAAAGCAACTTTCATTACACAGGCGGTGCTGTCAGAAAAATAAATTACATCTGCAAGCACTTAGGTATAAAATTTTGCAGATAACTTCCAGTCGTTGGTAATTTTATATTAGAAACTGTTTTTCCAATACATGCTAAAACTTTGTTCATCAGTATTAAGCACGCTTTACCTGCCACTCTCGGAATATTTATAGGATTTGTAATATAACCTTTTTTTTTTCTTCTTTAGTGATTTAGTAAACTGTTTTCCACCAACTTTATTTTTGGCAGCCTCCGTAGGCCCTTTGGAAACTATAAATTGGTTTGCATTTTATATTCCACTGTTTACCATTCTCCCCCCTTAGAATAGATTCCAATCCTTTTTATATTTTTAAGTTAGTGGTAGGTGTTGGCTGCAAAATAAGTGAGTTCTACTTGAAACTACAATAAATCACTCATATAACCTTACAGATGGGAAAAAGTATTTAAAAAGACCTATTTCAGTCTAACTCTGAAGACAATATTTGAGTTTCCACTATGGGGAGATTTGCTGACCGCACCTACAGGGTTCCCCACAAGTTCCTTTTCCTTAATTGTACCCTTAATTTGCAACAATGTGATTTTGGTATATTTGTCACCACTGCCATATGCAAAGTTAGATCTTTGTATTACTTCAGAACGATTTTTCAAGCAATGAACGTCGACTAACAGTAGTTTTAGAAAACAGAAGTCTTTATTATGAGTTAATTGTAGACTTAAAGGAGAATTGCAAAGATAGTACAGAGAGTTCCCATATGCCCTTCACCCAGCATCCTCTAATAACATCTTACATAACCATAATACATCCGTCAAATGTAAGAAATTAACATTGGTACGGTACTTAACTAACCTATAGACTTCTTTCAGGTTTTCCAAGTTTCTGTTCCAAGATTCAGTCCAGGATACCACATTGCATTTAGTTTTTATATCTTCTTAATCTCCTCCAATTTGTGACAGCTACTTAGCTTTTCCTTGTCTTTTATGACCTGGAACCTTTTTGAAGAGTCCTGGGCAGTTATTTTCATATAATGTTTCCCAGTTTGGTTATGTGTAACGTTTTTCCATGATTAGGTTATGGTTATACTTTACTGGGAAGAATACCGTAAGCTGAAGTGCACTATATCAGGACACTCGAAAATGTTCTATCTTATCACAGGTGCTGTTAACCTTAACCACGTGGTGATGACCGCCATCTTTCTCCACTGTGAACTTACTGTTTTCCTCTTTGCAATTAGTAAATATTTATTTGAGGGGAGATAGCACAAGACTATGCAAATATCCTGCTTTATAAATGTTTGCCCACTAATTTTAGCATCCATCTGTGGGTCTTGCCTGCAGCAGTTTTTACTGTGGCGCTCTGATGGTGATTGCCTATTTTCTTTCTTCTTCCTATCTATTAATTGGAATTCTTCTGTAAGGAAGAATTGTCCTTTCTACACCATATCTTTATTTGCTCATTTACCTATTTATCAGTACAAATTCAAGGATAGTTATTTACTCTTTAGGTTATAGCAATCATATCATTATTCATTTTGTTGCTTCAATTTTTCCTAATGCCTTGGTCATTGGGAACTTTTTCAGGTTGACTCCTGTGGCCTTTTACTATACACCTCTTCCTTTTTTTCTGAAACCACTTCTTCTGTTTCTGGCCCCACAATATGCTCCACGTTCATCTTGAATGTTCCTTGCCCCGGCCCTGCCACGAGCCACTTTTCCACAGAGCCTGTGTTCATTTTACTGGAGAATGATATTTAGGTACTAGGAGTCCTCACCAATACTGGGATGTTACTGTTTTTACACCTTCTCAGGAGACAGAGCTAAGAAATGGGTATCTGTGTATGTACACTAACCCACGTGCACACACTTATCTATATCAATTTCTGTATCTACCTATCTGCATATAAATTTTAAAAACCAGGAGTTTTACTGATACTGCTGACTCTAAACGAGCACCACAGGGTTTATTCTAGCCTTGTTCTCTTCCTCATATGTAACTTCCTCCTCTGACAATGAGAAACCCGTTTCTCACTATCTACCATAGATTTACTTATTTCTCCAACCCTGGTGTACATAGAAAGCAGTTTCATAATTGCTAAGCCTGCCCTGGGAAAAACTCATTTACTAACTAGAGGACAGTGTCTGCATGCAGTTCTTTTCCCCATTAGCCTTATGGGATCCAGTCAGAACACCGTTTTTCAAAGTTATTTAGATTTGTTCCTTTCTTCCGCGCTCCCTTCAGTGTGGTTATTATTTATTGGTAACCAAGTCTGATTCATTTGTCGCAGGCTGTATTGCCTCTCAGGTTCTCCCCACAGCCTGGTTGTTTTATTTTCTTAAATTCATATACTAACGAACGTTCCCTCTTTGTGGCATGCAGTTCTCCAGGCGCTGACAAATGCATGGGGATGTGTGTCCGGCACTTGCAGAGCAATTCCATCACCCGCAAAATCTGCTCATGCTGCACCTTTGTATTCAACCCATCTCCTCGCTCCCCACTCCTGGCAATCAGTGATCTGTTTTGAGTCCCTATAGAAGTTTTGCTTTTTTCCAGACTGTCCTTAAATGGAATCATATTGTAGCCTTTGGGGTCAAGCTTCTTTCTCTTAGCAAAATGCGTTTAAGGTATGTCTGTGTTTTTTGTGTCCATCCAGGGTTTGTCCCTTTTTTATTGCTCAGTAATGTTCCATCAAGTGGATTTACCACATCTTGTTTATCCGTTCACTAGTTGAAGCACACTGGGTTATTTCTCTCATTCATCATGTGTTCAGTGTCATAGCTTAAATACTCTTACCCAAGATTACATGACTTTCTCCTATGTTGTCTTCAAGAAGTTGTATTGTTTTATGTTTTATATTTAAACTATTATATGATTGCATCCAAAAAAAAACGTCCAAGTGTTTTGTTGTAGTTCTCAACCGTGAATGTGGAAAGTAATTTGCAGGCCAGCTCAGCAGCCACAGCAGGTCTGGTGTGGTAGCTGGAGAAGCTTTGGCCCATCTTCCTCCCTCTGAGAGCTTCCAAGGGGACCTGACTCTCAGCATGTGGAAAGTCTGGGGCAGAGACCCAGGTCTCCTCTGGCCATCCCTATATTAGGACAAAATATCCTATGTTTTCAAATAACTGCACACAGATAGTGACTCAAGTTTTTTGAGCAGAGAACGAGATCAAGAATATTGCTGTAGACAGAGAGCATCCTTAGAATACAATAGCATGAAGCATTGGAAGGGGCAGGGTTTCAGAAGTGGCAGATCGGGGGAGCCAGAAGCCTGATAATTCTCCCAGACGTATGGGAGAATTATCCCTCTTTCTACCCACATCCAAGCCTTCCCTGAATTCTCCAGCTCTGACTCATCACACACCCTTACATCCAGCCACAGCTTTCCATATCCTCTGCAAACCCTCTGGTTCAAGAAATGCAGCAAGAGCCGTATCGATTTCCTAGTCCTACCTTAACAAAGCACCACAAACTGGGTGGCTGAGAGCAACAGAAATGCATTGTTTCACAGTTCTGGAAGCCAGCAGTCCAAAACCAAGGTGCCAGTAGGATCATGCTCCCTCTGAAGGTTCTAGGGAAGAATTTGTTCCAGGCCTCTCTCCCTGTCTCCCAGCTTCTGGTATTTCCTTGGCTTATGGCAGCATAACTCCAATCTTCACAAAGCATTCTCCCCAAGCACCCAAATACCAAAATCTACTTTAGTCAGGGATCTCCAGAGAAGGAGAACCAGTAGGTGATATGTGGAACCTATATATGTGGAGGATACACACACACGTATATATACATATATATATATATATATATATATATATATAGAGAGAGAGAGAGAGAGAGAGAGAGATTGATTTTCAGGAATTGACTCCTGCAATTGTGGGACTGGCAAGTCTGAAATGTGCAGGGCAGGCCAGCAGGCTGGAACCTCAGGTAAGAATTGACATTGCAGTCTTGAGTCCGGATACCACAGGGCGGCAGGCTGGAAACTCAGGCTGGGTCTCTGCATTGCAGACTTGCCACCAGGCAGCTGCTGGTCAGCCTGGAGAAGGGGGCCATATCAGGGGCTCAGTGTTGGTCTCCACTGCTGGGCACCCAGCAGTGGCTGTAGCCAAGTCAGCCTTGGTAAGTGGAAGCCCATGTTGCTGCATAACCTCCATCCCTGCCACCATGGCCACTTTTGTTCATGAGCCCATTGGGTGACGACAAGGTGGCTGGGGAAAAAGGCTGACTGGTATCTTCAGAATGGGTCACCCTTCAAGTAATAATCTACCTGATTATTAAAACCCTCCTCTGCTGAGGTCACCCTTTGGTGAACATTCACATGAGACAAATATCTTCATGCTTTTGCCCATCCAGAGAGGTCTACTCCCATACCTCTTGTCCAAATTTCCCTGTCACCAATTTTCCAATCATTCTTCTTCCAAGTCCCTGACCGTCCAGCCAAACCGTTGGCCACTCCATGGCCATGAATCAGTATATAATTGTGCCTCTAGCCATTTCTTCTTCCAAGCAAAGTGAACAACGAGGAGTACTGCTCAAAGTTCTGCTCACTGGGAGGATTTTCCTTCACCGCTTTCTGGGATGTCTGAGAAATGGGCTGTGGTGATTTAGCTGTTTACTTTCAGGTGGTACCTGCATCGCACGCAGAACCATCTACCGACCGAGCCTGAGTTTTCTCTTCCTCTGTCAACTGATCACTGACTGTATGGACTCCCCATGAGGCCATCGGTGCAGGCTGGGAGGGAGAAGGCAGCGTGGCAGAGACCATGGTGTTTGGGTCACTAATTCATGTAACTTACTTGTGCTTTCAGGACCTGCTCAGGCCCGATCACTGTATACCGTTTCCATTTGACAAGGGAGGCCTGCCGTGCACACCCAACTTTATGGCTTGGTGGGTCAGATGGTCAGTTCATGATGGGCAGCTCAGGTCATGTAGAAACCTAGTGACACAGGGTTGTGCGTTTAGTCTCTACATAAGGCCCAGTGGTAGGACTAGAGCTCTTTCTCATAAGGGGAGCAGTTATCCACATAAGACAGGCTTTGCTCCAAAAATCCTAAGGAACTGTGGTGTGATTCACAGGCTTGCCACTCCAGACAGCATCCGTACCTACCACTGCCACTTCAAGTACCATTGGATCTGCTGGGTCCTATGGTCCAACAGGCAGAGCAGCCTGCACATCAGCCTGGACCTTTGCAGAGCCTTCTCTTGTTCTGGGCCGCACTCAAAACTAGCATCATTCTGTGCAAACTATTATATATAGAATGGGTAAACAACTAGGTCCTACTGTATAGCATAGGGAAATATTTTCAATATTCTGTGATAAACCGTAATGGAAAAGAATACGAAAAAGAATGGATATATATTCATAGCTGAATCACTTTGCTGTACAGCAGAAATTAACACAATACTGTAAGTCAACTTTACTTTAATAAAATAAATTTAAAAAGAAACTAGCATCTTTCTGGATCATTTGGTAAATGGGCCAGAGTAACATAACCAAATGAGGAATATATTGCCTCAAAAATCCTAGGGGGAGGCAGATGCACCAACTTATCCTCTACCATAGAAGAGATATCTTGACATGCCCCATACCACTGGACCTGAGACATTTCACTGAGGTAGGAGGCATCTGAAATTTAGTCAGGTGTATTTCCCGCCCTCTAGCATGTAAATGTCTTACCAGTAAGTTTTGAGTAGTTGCTGCGTCTTGCTCAGTTGATCCAGTCATCATAATGTCATCCATATGATGGACTGGTGTGATATCTCATGGAAGGGAATGGCCATCAAGATCTCTGCGAACTGAATCATGTCACAGAGCTGAGGAGCTGATACATCCCCAAGATAAGGCAGTGAAAGTGTATTTCTGGTCTTACCAGCTGAAAGCAAAGTGCTTTTGGTGGGTCTTAGAGACAGGGATGGAGAAAAAGGCATTTGCCAGCTCAGTACCTACACATCACGTACCGGGTTATGTGTTAATTTGCTCAAGCAATTACACCGCATCTGGCACAGCCCCTACAATTGGAGTCACCACCTGGTTAAACTTAAAATAATCCACTGTTATTCTCCAAGATCCATCTGTCTTCTGCACAGGCCAGATAGACAGGTTGGATGGGAATGTGATGGGAGTCACCACCAAAGCCACCGCCATCTTGCAAGTTTTTGATGGTGGTGCTAATCTTGGCAATCCCTCCAGGAAGGTGCTATGACTTTTGGTTTACTATTTTCCTAGTTGGAAGCAGTTCTTGTGCCTTCCACTTGGCCTTTTCCACCATAATAGACCTCACTCCACAAGTCAGGGAACCAGTACGGGGGTTCTGCCTGTTGCTGAGTGTATCTATTCCAATTATGGATTCTGGACCTGGGGAAATGAACACAGGATGCAGTCAGGGACTCAATGGGCCCACTGTGAGGTGGACCTGAGCTAAAACTTTATTGATCCTTTATTGATCACCTGACCTCCATAAGCCCCTACTCTAATGATAGACCACGGTGAAGTTTTGGGTCTCCTGGAATTAATGTCAGTTCAGAGCCAGTATCCAGTAATCTCCAAAAGGTCTGATTATTTCCTTTTCACCAATACACACTTAGCCTGGTAAGAGCCACAGGTCCCCTTGGAAAAGGACGGGAGTGGAAACAGGCAGGTCTCGGGTACAAACTTCCACAGTACTTTCCCCAGCTACTTGGAGGGAAGCAGAGCTGACTTCAGACTCCCCTGGTCTCTTTCCATCCTACGAAACATGCACTTTCTGTTCTTGGCTTAAGAGTGTAGCTGGGATGCAGCAGGATTACACATGTGCTGCTGTGAAACGTGAAATCAGAGCCAGGTGGGACCTCCCCTGAGAAAGGCTGCCTATAAATCGTAAAACCCTTAAATGAATAGCTTAGAAGCACAGGGTTGCCTTGGGTTAGGGTTAATTGTGTCGGGTACAAAGAGTTTTATGTTCATAACTGTCCTTCTAGCCTCTTCCTGATTTTCTGAAAGTTATTTTGCTCGAGGACAAATTTGTATTTGCTTTTCTCACAGTGATCGGTTTGAAGCTGAACTCTTCTCAGCTGTTGGGAACTTGTAAAGGGCTCAATATCTATAAGATTTTCTCTCTCTGATGCATCCGTTTCAGATACATCGAAACAGAGTTTGAAGTTTTTGGGGTTTTAAAAACATCTTTATTCTCTTTCTGGAGTATTGCTTCGAACTTATTATTTTTGCTCTGATTTTTTAAAGCCCTCAAAACAGTTTTTTTTTTTTTTCTTTCTTTTCTGGTTCATTCTCTAGCACATCCTCTGCTAAGACTCTAACTTCTATATGTCCGTGTTACGTTAGAAGCTGAAGTCCAGGGTCTAAGCGCCCAGACTCTGTGTTCAGCTAGACTTGAAAGCCAAGGCCAGCTCATTCATTGCTACTTCTGTGACTTGAGACCAACCATTTAACTTTGCTCAGTTTCCTCACCTGCAGGATGGTTCTGAAAACGTCATGGGTTTTGTGTAATTTAATGAGATACCATGTACAAAGTGCATATTTACTTAACATAGCAGTTGAAAGTACAGGCTCTGGAGCTAGGCTGCTGGGGTTCAAATCCCAGCTCCACCTTGGGCAAAAGTTCTCTGTGCCTCAGTTTCCTGAATTGTAAAGGGGAACCCACAATTGCCTTTCCACATTGGATTATCATGAGGATTAAATGAGCCAATATATGAGAAATGCTTAGAGCCATGCCTGCCACATAATAAGCAATCAAAAAAGTGTTCGCTCTTAAGGTTAGAGAAAAGTAGTCAAAGAAGTTCCCAGCTGCAAAGCTGTCACTTTTGAAATAATCTGCTCATAATAAAATAGACTTTTCTCTTGAAATGAAACACAAATTGTTCTAATCACTCCCGTTTTCCCTTCTTCTACAAGGGCAGCTCGCCTGGGCATCCAGAAAGAATGGTAGGAGGCAGTACAGAATGAAACCTGTGAAATGTCAAGGAAGAAGCTACAGGTTACCCCATCCACTGCTTTATAGCCAGGGTTACCCACATAAAATCACAGCCTGGACTGGATGAAAATGGCAAGGCCATAGTGCCCTCCGGGTAGAGCTAAAATTTATCTTATTTTGGGGGTGGGGATGGATAAATCAGCAGTTTGGGATTAACATACACAGACTCCTATATAAAAAATAGGTAAAAAACAAGGACCTACTGTATAGCACAGAAACTATACTCAATATTCTGTAATAACCTATAGGGGAAAAGAATTTGAAAAAGAATATATATATATATATATATATATATATATATATACAACTGAATCACAGTGCTGTATACCTAAAACTAACACAACATTGTAAATCAACTATATTTCAATAAAAGGAAAAAAGAAAATATGGCAAGGCCATAGTGCCCTCCTGATAGAGCTAAAATTTCTCTTGTTTGCAACTGAGAATACTGGCTGGTAGAAAGAGGAGAGAATAAAGAAATGTCATAAAGAGAAACAAAAGTTAGACATCATGGCAACCTGCAAGTAAAGACCGAAGCACTTCTGTCTCTGACTTGCCACTTCCTGATTCCTTTGTTATTTCTTGTTCTGGGAGAGACCCTTGCACCTGTTCAATACTATCTCCATTGTGCTTGAGCTGGTCTAAGTTGATTTTATTCCTTGTAAGCAAAGAGTCTTGATGAAGCGGTTTTCAACGTGAATGTGTTGGGTAAGACAGAATGGCATCTCTTATATCCCTGTAAGATGTTATAGCTACTCAGCAAACACTCATTCAACGAATGGTGGAGGCTAGCACCATCCCACGTGTGCAGCCACGTAGGTAGAACAAGGCAAAACTCACATGTGCCAGAACATATTGAGAATTTTCTCCACCTTAAATACTATGACTCTAAAGGGTTTTTTCTTCTTGCTTACTCTGGCTGACACACTTTGAAATGTCTCCATTAGTTCTAGCTCTGCTATTTATATAAATGGAGTTGGTGAGTGAAGGGTTAAGCTAGAAACAACACAAAGTCCTCTAGTTTACAAACATTTGATTTCTTGGAATTCTCCCCTCATTCCTCAAAACCGGAAAGTGACATTTGTTGGAAAGAAGTCCTGGAAGGGCAGAGTCCCAGGATTAGCTCCTATCATGAATCACACCCCAGAAATGACTAGGGAGGGGCCCGCATGACACAGCAGAAGGAGTATGGCTCTGTGCATGGGGCCACCTGGCTTCCGGGAAGGGGTCTCTACTAACTCCCCATGGAACATTGACACTTCTTCTCTCTGAGTCTGTGTCTTCACCACTAAAATGAGGGGGCTGGCTCTTTTCACGTGTCTGTGCCTCAGATCCCCGTCAAAGCCCGGGATCTGCCAGGGCTCAGGCAGATCAGCCACAGTGAATGGGGTGTGCAGAACTGCGAGGCTCATCTGATTTCTAAAGGCTCCCCCAGCTTCTAGCCAAAACAGGCAGCTCAGATGAGACTTTGCTCAGGTCTGATGCCTGGGACACTTTCAACAGGAGATGAAATGAGATAAAATGCCTTTGGGTACAGCCTAACAGACTAAGAGTAGCCTTACTTTGTGCTGAGATTCTGCCATTTTCCCTGCCTTCTTTCTTAGAGACATAGGATCACAACGGAATTTTTCAGGGTTCCCAGGTACCATCTTTCAGTGTGTAATTGCTAATGAAAGCTTTAAATTTAGAGAAGCATAGATCCTAATCCTGAACCCCAACTCTAGCCCTTCGAGCCATTTGACTTTGGATTTAGTCTCCCCAGGCCTCAGTTTCCTACTGCAGTGGGGATATTTGTGACACTTGCCTCAGAGGGATGTAAAGGGAGATAATTGATGCCAAGCACTTATTCCCCTGCCTTGCCCAGCATGATAGCTCAGAGCATGTCAGCCAGCATCACCTTCTTCTCCTGCTACTAATAGAGTCCCACGCTGACCCCACCACGGCCTCCGAATAAGGCAGCCAGAGAGGCTGCTTGGCGTGGGACCCTTGCTTTTGCTGGAAAGTGAATACCTTTTCCTGACTCAGAAACAACCAACACACACTCCTAAGACCCGTGATCTGAGTCATGGGAAGAGACGCTGAAACTACTGCATTGTTTATCTCCAAGCCCTTATGCAACAGTTTTCCCACTATTTTTAAGCCTTCTGTCCCCATCCCCCTCCCAGTCTTCCCTTTCCCCGACTTCAGCCCCCTACAGCCCAGCTCCTTGTTCAGTTCAGCTATTTCAGTTTGGGGTTGAATGGTCTAGACAGGAACCCAAAAATGCACAGTCTGCACACCGGTCCCCCACTGGGCCTCACAATAATTCCAAACAGAGCCCACGGACGTGAGACTGATTGAGAGAGGAACTTAGGTTCCATGAGATCATCCCTCTGAAGCACATACCACAGAGCCTGGCACAGTGCTCAAGAAATTGTCAAAATACAAGATTATGGTTCTATGTAGGTATTCATCCCCTTGGCTTTTACTTTCTTGGTCTTTTCTATTAAGATAACATTCTGGAACCATGGCCACTCTCTCAGCAACCTTGGAACAAAATAGGAAAGACAGTCTGGTCTGATTCTGGTGGGCTTCTCCAGCCCTTGACGTAGTTCTGGCACACACCGCTGGGTCCTTTAGCTGCCTCATCACCTACAACCACGAAATCTTGGGGGCATAGAGCAATAAACACTGATTCAGCTCACGTGCCTGTGGGCTGGCCAATCTCATTCTCCTCCTGGAACAAGGGAGCTCGTCTGAGCATGCTTTTCTTATAGTGATGGTGGACGTGCAAGTGTACGTACTCAACCACATAAATGCATCCTGTTTCTGCCACATCCTATCTGATCAGATCTCATTGGCTGAAACAAGTCAGGTGATCCTGTCCAAGGTTAAGGGTGAAGAAGTGTATTCCTCTCATGAAAGTGTGAGAGAGAGAGTGACACATTCTGAAAATAATTTAATCTACCCCGACACTCCAGATTCCATGAATTCCTGCTGTACCCCTACACCATGCATCTCTGAAATGCTCATAGGTGATGCCTTGTGGGGTAGACGCAGAAAGGGGGGAAACGGGCCTTCCTTGTCCCTCAGCCAGCGGGGGCAAGACCACCTCAGTGCTGACATTTTGTTTTCAGTTTCCCTGCGGCTACTTAATACTCTCCTGCTGTTGCGTAAATGGACATTTCACATCTCCTCCTACATTTAGAAAGTTACATGATGGCAACTGAGGCTTCTACTACTTTGGCATCTTGGAGAGCTCCCAGTGCCTTTCAAGACGTTGCTCATTTTATCTCCTCTTGGATGGTTTCCCAACATCTCAATGCCCCCGCTGCCCCACTTCTATGCTTCTGCTCCGTCCTTTGCATGACATTTGTCCTCTGTCCTCTGTCATGGCGTTTGTCTTGCAGTTATTATCCCTGTTGCTTCATGAGCCCATGAGATTAGTGCTTCTAAAGGTATTAGCTACTATGTCTCTTGGATCAGAAGTTTCTGGGGTGCATGTTCCCAGATCCCTCTGTCGAAAGTCAAATACAAAACATTTAACAATTGGTAGGGGATGGTACCAGTCAGACAGAATACTACTGCCCTAGCAAGGGACTTCAGAGCGCCTGACTCTGCAAGGCCTTATTCTTTTGTTTGCTGAATGTGGGGAGATCCAAGGGATCCTGCGTTAGGGGCCAGAGCAGCTAGTATGGGGAGGGAGAGTTCCCAAGAGAACTGGGAAATTTGGTATTTATCAACAATTAAAGAAGTTTTTAATATTTTGACAATCAGTTCAGCTGTCTTGGTGTGTTCCACTTGAACCAGCCACGATCATGCTAGTCTCATGAATCATATTTTTTAGGGTTAAGCCTCAGGAATCCACATTTTTAATAAGTTTCCCAAGTGCTTAGATGCACATTAAAGTTCTAGACCCATTGAACTTGTAGGTCAGCTCCTTGGAGATGGAGGTTACCTTGTTTGTGTCTCAAGTTCTATGCCCAGACTAGCACGTAGCTGTCCTTATCAGGGCAAGAGCTCTCATAGAACAGCCTATCATGGCTGACTAGCCCTGGTGTTGCATTAATCTTTAAGTCCCGTTCAACACATTTCACTGACTGCTTTCTCCATTTTCCCAGTGCTAATTTCTAGTGGAGAGTCCGGCTCATCTTTTGGGATTACGTAATACAGGTCAAGATGGCTGACCTATTGAATGAGCTTTCTTGGGGGTCAGGCAAATGGGAGGAGGAGGAAGAGGCAGAAAGAATAAGGAAGCAATTCTAGATGGAGGGAAGAACAAGTAGAAAACTCATGAGGTGGGAATGAGCAGGACACTTTCAAAGGATGGAAAGGAGGATAGTGAAGCTGAAGATTTAAGAGCAAGTTGGGGGGACAGTGATGTGAGATATATCTGGAGGTAGGAAGGGACTAGAGCCAACAGAGCCTTATCAGTCACGTGCAGATATCAATCCCATCTCTGCCCCTTAGACGTCGTATCATTTTATTATGTGACTTTGGGCAAGTCACTAACCGGAGTTCTGGTTTTGTCATCCTTAAAATGGGGATAATAATACCAAATTCTGGATTGGGAAATACTTTGAAGTTACTGGTACTTAAAGACTTACTTGAGAAAAGTAACTGAAGTATTTGCTAAAGAGCATACAATGTATCCAATCCTCCAAACCAGAAGCTACAAACGCAACTGCCAATGAGGACAGGGCAGGTACCATTCCTGAGTGGAGAGGGCCAGAGGAGACTGTAGGGCATTGGACAGCATACGCCTCATTTATAGAAGGCAGGTGCTGCCGAGATCTGGTCAAAGGTTGCCAGACACTCTCTTTTTTTCTTCCCTAAAATTTGAATATTTAGATTCTTATATGGTATCTCTTGACTTAAAGTACTGGCAACCAGCTAACAAAAAAGTTTTAAACAAAACAACAAAACCCTTCAACAGGTTAGATTTGGTGGGAGAACTGCCATTTTGCAACTTTTCCATTGTAAACTCTAAAATCTGTCTCTTGATTAGAGCAGCCCTACAGAGTGCTGTGTGCCAGGACCTCTATGTCCCGGACCCCTACAAACTCGCTTTCATTGAACTGCACTTTAGTATTTTACTACCAGCCAATGTTCAAGGATAGTATTAAAAGGGTCAGACAAAGGCAAATATCATATAATATCACTTATATGTGGAATCTAAAAAAAGGGTGCAAATGAACTAATTTATAAAACAGAAATAGAGTCACAGATGTAGAAAACCAACTTATATTTACCAGGGGGTAAGGGGTGGAGGGATAAATTGGGAGATTGGGATTGACATTACACACCACTATATATAAAATAGATAACTAATAAGGACCCACTGTATAGCATAGGAAACTCTACTCAATACTCTGTAATGACCTATATGGGAAAAGAATCTAAAACAGAGTGCATATATGTATATGTATAAATGATTCCCTTTGCTGTACACCTGAAACAAATACAACATTGTAAATCAACTATACTCCAATAAAAATTTAAATTAATTAATTATTTAAAAAAGAAGCCCCCATGAAGCCCGTATGTTTTCTGTAAGGATATTACTGAAGGTATTATTTTCTTCATCCTATGGCATCTTTCTTTTTTTTTTTTTGTGGTAGGCGGGCTTCTCACTGTTGTGGCCTCTCCCGTTGCGGAGCACAGGCTCCAGACGCACAGGCTCAGCGGCCATGGCTCACGGGCCCAGCCGCTCCGCGGCATGTGGGATCTTCCCGGACCGGGGCACGAACCTGTGTCCCCTGCATCGGCAGGCGGACTCTCAACCACTGCGCCACCAGGGAAACCCCCCATGGCATCTTTTTTTATGAGAAAATAATTAAAATAATATGTTTTCTTTGGCCTTTAACCTTAAGAGTTGTACTTATTGTGAGCAATGGGATTTTGTTTTCAAATTTGTTATACACCAAAAGTCATGCAGATATCTTAATACATAGAAATGTCTTTGCATTAACTTCTAGAAACCTAGGAATAAAACTTATGACTTGCCTTTAGAAAGTGGCCCACATAGTAGTAGCTGGGTGGGGACATGCGTCTGGTTCTGGCCAATGAGTTGTGAGGGGAAGTATGCTACCTCTGAGCTGAAGCATTTAATTCCTGGTTTGAGGCCCTCCAGAGCTCTCTTTCTCTCTGTTAAAGCAGCACTTTGAGATGACAATTGCTCTGTCATCTGAAGTGTGAATGTGAGAAGCAGAGCCTTCAGTCACCCCTCAGTGGATATAAACACAGATGAGAAATAAACTTTTGTTTTGTTAAATCATTGAGACCTTGGGGATTTTTCTTATTGCAGCAAAACTTAACCTATCCTAACTGATACATAGTTAATAAGTATCAAATTAAGGGTTTGGATCAGTGTTGCCTTTCTCCAGAGCCCTTAGCCACTACCTACTAGTATACAACAGTAATCGTTAACACCATTCACTGCACAGATAAAGTCAAATGTAAGAATATAGATAAAAGTGCTTTGTAATCTGTAAACACTTTATAAACATTTTATAAAAGCACGTGATGTTATCAGACTTAATGATATTGATCTGGCCTCTTTAACGAGGCTGTAAGATCTTTAGGGAAAGGGATTCTTTTCTCAAGTACTCTGAGATCTTTCATATTCCTAGAGTATGCCTGCCTTATTATAGGGCACCTTACAAGTTCTTAAATAATTCTTGTTGAATGGTATTTAATAGGTGATGCAGAGGATCAAGAAAATAGCTTTGTGACACAGAATCCCTTTATTTACTGGCCCTCATAATAATAGGAATTTGCCTGTTAAAACTTTGGAAGCAAAACTGCTTACCTTTATAGAGGACAAAAACCAGGAGGCTTCTTGCAGCTAATGTTTGGTTCCTAAGGAAGGTGTAAAAGGAAGGATGGAGGTCAGGATGGACTGTTCCCGACCCCAGGGATGAGAGATGGAAGTAAATCATGAATATGATCACCACCGAAGCTGAGAAAGAGCTATGAATGTCATGTAATCAATTTCAAAAAAGATACAGTTGCACTTAGGGTATTTAAACCTTGGAGGTTTAAACTAAATCATACTTGTCACATGCACACAGTATCACTAATGAGCTTATGTAAATATTTAATCTTCTCTATTTGCATTACTCAGCCCAGTCTATCTCACCAGCCTCTTCTCCCAGCCTTCTCTAATACCAAAATCCAACCTCATAGCACTAATCTGGTTTCCAGAGCTCACCATGCTCTTTTATGCCTCCCACCTTTACATATGCATTTGCCTGTTTGGACTCTCATCTTGCCTTCTCTCTCTACCCACTAAACATCTACACGTCCTTCAAGGCTCAGTTCAAATACATCCTCCCGCCCCACCCCACCCCCTCTTTGGGAAACCTAACCTGAACCTTCTACAACTACCCTTCCTAGTAGAATTTTTAGCATCTGTTTCTATGCCCCTATTGCATTTTGCTAACATTCCATAATTCTGAATATTACATTTATTTGTTTGACAAACTTTTATGAAATATTACTATGTGCCAGGCATGGGGCCAGGTGCTGAGTATACGGAAATGAATAAGAAATTATACGTATCTGTGACAGTAAGTGTCTCACTTTTTAACTCGCAAGCATCATGCATTTGCAGGCTTGTAAACAATGTGTTTTCTTTATATCTGTGTTTTCTTTATATCCTACTTCTGCCTGCAACCATCAGGACTGTTTTGGAAGTGACAGAAATGCAATTCAAGCTGGGTTAGTTACAAAAGGGACTATATTGGCTCATGAATTCCAGGAAAGTTGACCATTCAAACTTGGTGAAAGTCAAGGATGGAGCCTTAATTTAGGAACAACAATAATAATGGTAAGAAATAATGATTGGAATGCTATTCAGAATCTCTCTCTGTTTTACATTCCAGATTTTCTTTGCCTGCTCTTTTTATTTTCACTATCAGCAGTTTGGCTTCTTTGGCATGGAAGGAAACATGGCCACCAAGACCCTCGAGGTTTTATGTCTTACAGCTTTTACCGCTGATGGCAGATGGCTGACGTTTCTTGGTTATAGACTGAAAAGTCTCAAAGTAGGACGCTGATTGGCTCATCCCTGACCACTTGTCCAATCCTAGAGCTTCCCAATGTTACCAGGAGATTAGAGAACTATGATTGGCCTGGTTGTCTCAGATGTCCACCTTCAAACAACCAAGAAAGGCTGAAGGGGGAAAGTAATGTAAATCAGTTTCTCAGGAGAAAAGGGTGATGGTAAGCAGATCGGCATCATTTTCTATGCCACTGATTCTGTCATTCATTCAACATTCTTTGTATGCTTATTATGTTTAAAGCATTGTGCTAGGATGAGCTGGGGAAAAGAAATAAAGGATATGCAATTTCTATCTGATCATTTGGTAAAAGAGAGGCTAGAGAGGCAATTTTGCCTACTGGTTAGGTACTCGGGATCTAAAGCCAAAATGCCAAGCTGAATATCCTAGCTGTATGACTAACAAGGCTGTGACCTCAGGAGGCTTTGATTTCAGTCTTCTCATCTGTAAAATGGGGATAACAATCACAGCAATCTCATGGAACAGCTGTGATGTTTAATGAGCCACATGTGAAACATACAGCATAGTGTCTTGCATGGAGTAAGTACTCAATGAATTCAGCTATTATTTCGTGCATGATCATAAGTCAAGGCAGAAAGAATTCTGTTTTGAAATGACAACACATAGAGCTGAAGATCCAAAAGAATCCCGACAATTAATACTGACAGTGGGGCCCAAAGAAAGCATCATACAAAAAGGATCATTTAGTTTAATCTTTAGCAGCTGAACAGGATTTTAACAGAAGGGACAGGACATAAACGACATTTAAGAAAGATGGATAATTCAGGAGGAGAGAACAGCATGGGTCAAAATAAGAGGATGTGAAATGAGCAGTGGAATTCAGAAGTCTGGGTTTATACAGGGTTTCTAGAGCCTAAGATTCACATATATAGAGAATAGGAGATGTCACTATAAAGGAGGTTTGGACTGAGACTGTGAATTTATTGAATACCAACCTAAGGGATTTCAATAGTTAACAGGGAGTCATTGAAGGCTTGGGACCCAGGAACTGAGTGACAAGATCTAATTGCACATTTGTCACTGAACAAAGACTTTTATTAGAGCCTAAACTGTTGGAAAAGTGAAATAGAACTCTCTTTCAGTCTCATCTATTTTTCCATCTTTGCTAGACATGGGTGCAGAGAAATATTTATCCGTCACTAGAAAGCAGTATCATAAGGGCTGTTTTAAATGGCAACCAATACTCGTTCTCAGTTTGGGAAAGCTATAGGAATAGTGGGGACTGTGGCAAATTAGAGACTGTGTGTCCCTCAAAAGGGGACAACCACTTCTCAGATTCATTAAATGTTTAACATTTACAGGCCCAGTGTTAGCAAATATTCTGATAGTCCTAGAAAAGCTTAAAATCTAGATTTTTGGGGGTAAAAACCTTGATTTCTTTTTCATGTTGGCTGAAAAATTTTTTCTAAGTCTGTAGACTAAATAAAATATATCTATGGATTAAATTTGTCCAGTTTGAGAGCCCTGGATTCACGTTGATCCGGAATAAGTATAAATATTGATCTGGATATCTGGATACCTTTGCTGTTATGACCATTCCACAATTTTTGCTAAAAGACTTAGAAATGAAAACAAAGAAAGAGAATGCCATGCACCGAAAGTATTGGCAGTAAACCAAAAAAAAAAAAAAAAAAAAAGATGTTTGAAGAGCTGAAGTTTTCCAATGTAAAATAAATTAAGATTAAAAAAGCAAAAAAGATATAGAGAGAGCTCATGACAGCCATAGGTAGATTTTCACATTTAGAGCCATAACCTAGGAGCCTGATTTCTAAATCAACATGACATTTTCCACTGAGGCTACTTAAAAAAAGATTAAGGTCCAGTACAATGGAAAGAACTCGCTTCGGCATTTGAGAAATCTGAGTTAAAATGACTACTTTTGACAGGAACACTTATAAGCTTATAAGTGTTACCTATAGCCGCTTTCATACTTACTTATTGCCAAATAATGCTGCAGGATAAGCAACTACAAAATATGGGTATTATACAACAGTAAGCATCTATTGTTTATGCACTCATGGAGCTCAGGTGATTGTGGTTGGCCTTGCTCATGCTCTTCCAAGTTTACTCTGTTCCCTAGGTCTCTCATCCTCCTCCTTGCATGAGCAACAGAGCATGCCCAGGACCCTCACATGGTGATGACAGAGGTGCAGGAGAGTAGATAGAGATATGCAAGGCCTCTTAAAGCTTCTGCTCACATCTGGCACACCATCACCTCTTTTTTTTTTTTTTTTTTGCGGTACGCGGGCCTCTCACTGCTGCGGCCTCTCCCGTTGCAGAGCACAGGCTCCGGACGCGCAGGCTCAGCGGCCATGGCTCACGGGCCCAGCCGCTCCACGGGATGCAGGATCTTCCCGGACCGGGGCACGAACCCGTGTCCCCTGCATCGGGAGGTGGACTCCCAACCACTGCGCCACCAGGGAAGCCCTACCATCACCTCTTTTCATCATTTAATAGAGGGCATGGATATGGAGAGGCATAAAGAATTTTTGCAGTCTACCACACACACCCAAAGTGGGAACAGCTCAGATGCCAACCAACTTAGAATGGACAGATAAATCAGGGGACAGTCCCAAAGTGAAAAATATTACAGCAATAAAGGAGATGAATGTGCCAAGGCTTCACTCAGCAACATGGATGAATCTTACAGGCTTGCTATTGAAGTAGAGAAAGAAAACATAAATGAATAAATGTAATATGTATCTATCCCTATAAAGTTCAAAATGAGACAAGCTCAACTACATCGTTTATCGATACTCATACAGGTGGTAAAACCACAGTATAAAGGAAGAAAATGACTATCAGAAAAGTTGAAATAGTGGCTCTATTTGTCTGAGTGTCCTGATCAGAAAGGGACAAAAGGGGAGATGGAGATTCTTTATACTGACCTGGACTGTAGTTACTCAGGCAGCTGCCTAGTAATTACTTAATCTATGCATTTATAGTTTAAACATTTTTCTGTATGAATGCTGTATTTCACTATATATTTTTTTAAGTACAGTTCTAGATCAAAATGAAAAAAAGTTATGGGTTAGGGGACTTCCTTGGTGGTCCAGTGGTTAAGACTCTGTGCTTCCACTGCAGGGGGTGTGGGTTTGATCCCTGTTGGGGGAACCAAGATCCCACATACCACGTGTCATAGCCAAAAAAATAAAAATTACATTTAAAAAAACTTATAGATTAAAAACATCCAGTTTTGCTACTTAAAAATGGTGTGATTGGGAGGGGGCTACATCAACTCTGAACCTCCATTTTTTACTTTGGTGACAGCAAGTTTATAATAGCCACCCCCATCAAGCTTGTCCTAAGGGGTAGATGAGAAAGTGCCTAAGAGAGGATCTTTAAAAACAAAACAAAACAAAACAAAACAAAACTTAATTGCTGAAGAGGAAAATATGTCTTTGACATCAAAAAAAGGAAGAGACTAATTCTGAATCATGTTTCCTAACAACATTTTTTGTATTTTCTTATTTCTCTGAAAGGGGAAAAAAAGCAGAGGAGGGACTTGTACTCAAGTCTATTTAATTCCAGCGTAACTAATTTAAGGGGAGATGGGTCCCAATAACCAGAAAACACCCCAATTCCCAAAGATGAGCCACAAGGCAGTGTGGGAGCCCCCCTGGTATATTTGGGGGACCCACTGGAATACAAAGTACTTAAGCTCATCCCCCTATCCTCCCAGTGTGAGGAAAATGAATCCAGAAAGCTTCTAAGTGCATAAATCAGACCCATCACGGTGATCATCTACACGGAGAAAGCTCAGGGCTGCTCTGGAGAGGAGCTCGGTGTGGCTGGCCACTTGATGCAGGGCTCCCCGCTGCCTGCCAGATGCAGATGGGTCCTCATGGGAGGTCTGCCCCTATAGCAAATGGTTATCTTTAAACCCATCCTTCATTTCCCCTCTTATCAGCAGAGGAATGTGGGGAGGCAGTAGGCATTAAGTGTGAAGGCATTTGGGATTTTCTGAGGGTGAGGGTGTCAGAATGGGGGGCTTACCTGCCTCCAACGCCTTCTCAAAAGAGGTGAGTGTGACCTGCCACAGTGGAATTCTCTGGTCCAGCAGAAAGTGTGAGCCTCAAAGACCATACAGATACTATTCAAAAGAACTAGCATTTTTGAGTCATTCTTGTTTGCAAACACTGTCTGAAGAACTTTGCATGGATGACCTCACTGAATCCTCAACCAACACGTTCAGCTAACAGTCAGGTATTACTCTAACCCACCTTTTCAACTTCAGAGAAAAGTGAGGCAGGGAGAGATGGTAGAGGAGCTGGAGGTGACACAGGTAAAGTGGAATAAGATACCGCTGACAGGTGTGCCCCTGCTGGTAGGCAGCCTTGCTCTGAGCAGTGATGAGAGGTGCCAGGGGGAAAAATGGGTACTGGATGGTAACCGTGGCCAACTTGCCAGCCTTTATTCAGTGGTTTGGGTTTTACACAGGCATCGCACACACACACACACACACACACACACATTCAAATTTAAGTATAAAACCCATTCCAAAACCAGCTACTTTGATTCGCTACTCTTTCAAATCATTTGCTCTAATATTTACTGGCACAGAAAATTGAGAAATTGACAAGCAGCATTTGCTGTCCACCAGGGTTACCGTACCATTTTCCAGCTACTTTTTGGGTCCGTGAGTTGTGTTTCATCTGCTATCAAAGTTGCCCTCTCTTGCTAGAAAGGGACTTGTTGGAATAATCATTGAGAACAGGTACAATCCCCCTGAGCTCCTTGGGGCTGGGAAACCTTTCCCACCCCTCAGTCCCACTGTGGCAGCTGAGGGGGCCTGGTCCTCCCTACTTTATAGAGAAGGGGAATTCCAGGGAGAACCCTGGGCTGGTTTATTTTTAATTGTTGACCTCCGAGGCCTTCTGTTTGCATCTGTTTATTAAATCGCGAGCTCAGCTGTGAAATGCCCTTTATGATATTGTTTTATTGGTGGGCCATTCGGGGACCCAGCGCCACACAAACAGGATAAACATTTTCCTTTGCAGCCCACACCCTATGTTGGGGGCCACGGAACAAGGGGAGCCGGGATCGTTTGTTTACGAGCTCGGATTCATTCATTACTTGGCCAGGAGCTGTGAAATGTAAATCTCACATTCCACAGGACAATCCCAGCACCAGCTTGAGCTCATTTGGAGGTGTGATGTTCCACTCAAAAGGTGGCTGTTAATTTTATTGACCAAATTTGGAAAGCGGGAGTTCCAAAATTAAATCGAGCCTTTGGTAAAGAAGTGAACATTTAAGGTTCTCAAAGACCTGGGGTGAGCGGTCACATGGCTTTATTATTTTTTTTTTTGCCCCCCTGCAACCCCCAACAAAGACACTTTGAATGTGTTTATAGCATAAAGTGAAATTGCTCTTTGCCTCATCTTCTAGTTTCAAAAGGTTTGATCTCTCCGAGATAGGTTTGTCAGTATTAATTATAGCCACCTTTACTGAACACTTGGCTCCCTGCTTTAAATATATTATCTCCTGTAATTCACACAGCCATCTCCGAAGTGGCCATTATTATTGCCTCCTGTTATACGCTGGAAACTAAAGCTCAAAGGAGAGGAGGATTTTGCCTTGGGCCCTAAAACCAAGATTCAAATTAGGAGGTTGGAGTTAACATATACACACTATATAAAATAGATAACCGATAAGGAGCTACTGTATAGCACAAGGAACTATACTCAATATTTTGTAATAACCTATAAGGGGAGAGAATCTGAAGAATATATATATATATATATATATATATATCTGAATATATACATATATAACTGAATTGCTATGCTATACACCTGAAACTAACATGACATTGTAAATCAACTATACTTTAATTTAAAAAAATCAGCAGGTTTACCCTGACTCCAGAACCTGGGTGCCTCAGATGCCCTGCTCTCCTGTTCTCTCTCTCTGCCATTTCTGTGTAACTAAAAAGTTGACTTTTCTGGTGCTTTAGAGAGAACTAAAGTTTCCAACAGTGACCAAGCAGCTATGGACTGCAGATTCAACCCGCTCTGTTCATGCTCAAAACAAAAAAGGAATCTGAGTTGCTGAAAACTTTCAAAAGCTACATACTGTCCTCACGGCTGGTCTGCCCCCCATAGCCAGGCACAGGGTCCGCAAACAAGAAATACCTTTAACTTCAAAAGTCATCCTTGAGGTTCCTTGCCCTCCTCCCTTGCACTCTCTTTATGCCTGGCAGGAAAGGGTAAATTCAAATGAAATGAAACAGAGAATAGGATGGCACAGAGCATCCGGGGCTCCACGGGGGTGTTTACCCACAGAATGAGTGGGCCCATGTCAATATTTGGACACGGAGAAGGCCTGGTTTATAATTGTTCAGACTTGTCTCTGAATTGGGCTTTGAAACATGCATTTGCCATGTTTCTCCGTGGTCTCATTCTTTTCGGAGGGGAAAGGCTATTTAGGGAGATTTTCTTTAGAAAGGTTGCTGGGGGCAGTGAAGAAATAGGGACCAGTTCAGAATATCCCAATGTGATATGAAAAAAAAAAAAATGTAAACGATGTCACAAAAGCTCTGCCATCAAGAAATGTTATTGTTGGTTGAATGGTAGGAACCATCTGGGTCTCTTTTAATGACTGGGGGCCCCCTCTGTGGATGGTACAGATGCCTCTTTTGTTATTGGTGAGATCTTGTAAATAGTTAAAATATTTACCAAAGCACCTCCGAGCTGGAGCTATCCCATTTTATTATTTATACCTTTTCAGAGGGGCAAAAATGGAGGTGTCCACTAAACGTGATGGATTAGGCTTATAAACAGCCATTATGGCCGTCAAACCTCGAATGTCAGCTTCTCCTTTGTGTCTGCGCATTTCTAAGCTAACCAGTGATCCATGCATAAGATAGGAGGTTAAGAATGCGCGGAGAAAAGGAGGGTTGGCTCCAAGCAAGATGTATCTTCTGCTGATTAGAAATACAGCTGTAGGAAGTGAGGGGGATGCTGGACAAGAGGCGAGAAAAGGGACGTGCATGTGCGTGCGTTTGCGTGTGTGTGTGCGTGTAGGCAGAAGAGAGCAAGCCGGGAGGTGCCGAAGTCACTGCAACCCGACACGCTGCATTTCATGTCTCACAACTGGAGACTGGAAACCTGCAAGGCTTCTACCTGCCAAGCATCCTTCAGCTGTTTCCTAAACTGATAGCAGCTGGCTTTTGTTTTCCCAAGATAAAAATCAGGAAATGCAAAAATTAAATAGGATTTGAGAAGAAAAAGGATGGGCCCTCCCCTCCCGGGTAAGAGGGAAAAGGGCGAGCCAGCAGGTAACTAAGGCTTGTAGACAGAAGGAGATCCCATCTCCTTGTAATTAAGTAAAACATCTTAAAATGGGATGGAGGCAACCTGTGTGGCAGGTGATCCGCGTGACGCCTAGAAGGTGAACCAGAGTGACTTACTCCCAAGAGTTAGACCCCAAATACTAGATAAAGTTAGATTTAAGGAAAGACGATATTTTAAAGTCAAACTATTTATAATTTATAATAGGATACATTCTCAGTCCCATTAGTGCAAGAAAACAAAGTAACTTTTCTTGCAGGTAAAGGGGGTAAATGTAAATTATATTATTGTTGGCCCAGGACTGCTGCACATGTGTTGGAAACGGTTTCTGTCAAAAAGTGGATTCCATTATATTTTTACTCTTAAATCCCAGCTCCTTTAATCTCCTAGAGTTTGTCACTGATTTCCTACCATACCACAAATTATGCCTGCAACTTAGTCCCTTGCTCTCTTAAAAGAGCCTGTAGAATTCATAGGCAAACAGCTCATGCTTGCTTTAGAAAGAATCGGGCTCCGGGTGGCTGAAGTATCATCTAGCGACTCTAAACAGAAATTAGAATTTTAATTTGGGTAGAATAGCTTCTAGGATCTAATTAAGAAATTATGACCTCACTTATTTAATTATTTACTTATTTTGGGGAGTTGGGTGAGAACTTATTGATGTAACAAACAGAAAATTATATTTCTTCACAGCTTCGCAAATAAAAGAGAAAAAACATTTAGAGAACACTAAGAACCTAACAAACTTCCTCCTCAGATTAGTAACCAAGGGGCTGCTCCATCCTGAGGATCCCTCCTTGAGTCCCCTTTGAGAAACTCCTCAGAAATATCACACCCCTGCAATCAGACTGGTGTCTATCCCATTAGTACGCTGGTGCATTAACTAACTTGCCTCTATAAATACTGGGATCTGAATCACACCACTGTTTTGGCTAGAGACTAAATAATTTTTCTCATCAGTATCTTTGGAGAAAAAAAAGAAAGAGACACACACACACACACAGACACACATTTTCTAAACAGCTTTCTTACTCAGGCTATACTCCTTGATATTACAAGTGGATGATTATGGCTCAGTTAGAAGCACCTTCTATAAAATGGACATTCTTAATAAGCCTCCTTTAAGACAGTAATGTTACTTTAAAAACATAACATGTATACCCTGATGTGTATAAAATGGATGACTAATAAGAACCTGCTGTGTAAAAAAATAAATAAAATAAAATTCAAAAAAAACCCCAAAACTTAACAATAAAAAACCAAACAACCTGATTCAAAATGAGCAAAAGATTTGAATAGATATTTCTCCAAAGAAGAGATACAAATGGCCAATAAGCACATGAAAAGATGCTCAACATCACCGATCATTAGGGAAATGCAAATCAAAACTGCAACGAGGGCTTCCCTGGTGGCGCAGTGATTGAGAGTCCGCCTGCCGATGCAGGGGACACGGGTTCGTGCCCCGGTCCAAGAAGATCCCACATGCTTGCGTATTGCAAAAAAAAAAAACAAAAAAAAAAAACCTGCAACGAGATACCACTTTACACCCATTAGGATGGCTACTATCAAAAAAATAGAATATGAGTGTTTTCAAGGACATGGAGAAATTGGGACCCTGGTGTACTACTGGTGGAAATTGGTACAGTCACTATGGAAAACAGTATGGTGTTTCCTCAAGTAATTAAAGATAGAATTACTATATGATCCAGCAATTCCATTTCTGTGCATATACCCCGAAGAATTGAAAGTAGGATCTCAAAGAGATATTTGTACACCCATGTTAATAGAAGCATTATTTGTAATAACTAAACCATGGAAGCAACTCAAGTGCCCATCAGTGGATGAACGGATAAGCAAAATGTGGATATACATGCAATGGAATATTGTTCAGTCTTAAAAAGGAAGGAGATTTTGCAGTATGTTTACAACATGGATGAACCTTGGGGACATTATGCTAAATGAAATTAGCCAGTCAGAAAAAGATACATACTGTACGATCCCACTTATATGAGGTACTTAGAATAGTCAAAATCATAAAGATTATATGAGGTGAGGTACTTAGAATAGTCAAAATCATAAAGACAGAAGGAAGACTGGTGGTTACCAGGGGCTGGGGGCAAGGAATAACAGGGAGTTGTTGTTTAATGGGTACAGAGCTTCAGTTTCGCAAGATGAAAACAGTTATGGGGATGCACAGAGGTGATTTTTGCACAACGATGTGAACATATTTGATACTGCTGAATTGTACACTTAAAAATGGTTAAGATGGAAAAAAAACTGTTTATCAGGAAATATATAAAATACAAAGTGTAAATAAAATACATATGTATAATTTAAAGAATAAAAAAATTTTTTTAATTAACGAATTTATGTATTTATTTTTGGCTGTGTTGGGTCTTTGCTGCTGCATGCAGGCTTTCTCTAGTTGCAGCAAGGGGGGGCTACTCTTCGTTGTGGTGCGCGGGTTCCTCGTTGCGGTGGCTTTTCTTGTTGCGGAGTATGGGCTCTAGGTGCGCAGGCTTCAGTAGTTGTGACACACGGGCTTCAGTAGTTGTGGCACGTGGGCTCAGTAGCTGTGGCTTGCAGGCTCAGTAGTTGTGGTGCACGGGCTTAGTTGCTCCACGGTATGTGGGATCTTCCCGGACCAGGGCTCGAACCCATGACCCCTGCATTGACAGGCGGATTCTTAACTTCTGCGCCACCAGGGAAGCCCAGTAATGTTACTTTTTATTCACAATTATAATACTAATCATTTTTATCTGCCAACCCTCACATTATAATCACAAAAGCCTAACCAGGCTCACTTGATGGTTCCCTTGGCAAATTTGAAAATGCAAACACACTACAATGCCTATGTTTGATTCCTACTCTACTTAATCTCACGTACTCATGAATGACATAGAACTTTCAGTAACTCGGAAAAAGTTAACACAGCAAAAAGAACTTGGAAAGTTTCAAGCAGTTGTACCAAACAGTTTAACATTCTATATGATCATACAAAAATGAAAGACCTATATGTTACACATCACATGGTTCATAGGACCCATCAACATAGCCCAGATGTAAAGAGCCACTAATTGTATCACTTCCATGGCCCTTGCTTTCCTAATACACACACACACACACACACACACACACACACACACACACCCTAAAGTACCACACTGAAGTCTGAAAGAAAACACAAAACTTTCAGAAGCCATGGTCTCCCGTCCTCTTAGAAAGCTATGGACAATTACTTTGAAAATGGCTCTCACTACACAAGGAGACTTGTGTTCTCATTGATACCTCCTCTCCTTCTGTCTACTCTGGAGCTTTAGATTGTTCCTGAGAAAAGCCAATTCCAGAAGCCCAGGAGACCTCTGTCCACTATCAAGATGCAGAACGGCTGACCTTTTGGTCACCAGTGAGGAAAATCTCCAGGTAGGGCTGTCAGATTTAGCAAACAAAAATACAGGATATCCAGTTAAATTAGTTTGAATGTCAGATAATCAATAAATATTTTTTTATCATAAATATGTTCTTTTTTGAGATATACTATCTGTCAACACTACTCCAAGAAAGTCTGACATCAGATGTATTTCTGCTGGAGATGCAAGATCTAGACCCAGAAAGCAGCCTGGAGCCTAGTGACTCTGGGAGAAAGACTGACCCTGGGCATCTTACTTCTTACTTTATGGCTTTAAATAAGAAAGAGGGCACTGAGGGGAATCACATGTCCAGGTCTCTCAACCATACAAAACAATTCTCGGAGGGAAGTGTCTCAGTGAGGGACAGGAGGGCAGAGGCAGACCATTGGAGGCTGTCATCAGCAACTAACTAGAGCTACCAACTAGTTTAACACAGTAACTCACTATTCCTCACAATAACCCAAGGAGGTAAGACTCTTATTACGCCCATTTTACAGATGAGGAAACCGAGGCACAGTTTCCAGGACCACACAGCTATGGAACAGAGATTGCAACTCAGACAGTCTAGTTCAAGATCTTCTTCTTAAAAATAAAATGATACCAAACCCTAACATAAACAGTTTAATTTTCAAAAAAACTTCCACTGTGAACGTATGCTGAAATTAAAATGGCTACTTCCTCATTTCCCCCATGCACCCCAGGCCTCTGCCCTGGCATTGTTGGGGCCCCAGACCATGCTTGGTCTGCCCAGTGAGGAATCAGGGCTGAAAACAGAGTGGGGAGGTGTATGTACGTGTGAGCCTGAGAGAACAGGACAGTGAAGAGCCCCTGTGATACCTCGTCTGAGTCCCCCCACCACCGACCCCCTTTCTCCCAACCTACAGGGGCAGAGAGCAATAAAAAGTATGAGACTGCAGACCCAAATGAAGAACTCCGGCCAAAAGTTTTTCTAATTTAAAGACCACCCAGGTGTGTGCTGGTCTGTCCCCATTTTAGGGTCTTTGCCTCTTGCTTTCCAGCAAGAAAAGAAACAGATGTGATGCCCATTCATACTTAATGGAGACAGAAGGGGAGGGAGGAACCGGCGGTGGGGCAGCGGGGAGGCTCGGGGCTGTCTTTGGCCTGCACATTCTGTCTTGAAGGACGGGGACTTAACTTCCATAGGGTCTAAGCCTGTGGCTGTCACCTGTCAACTCAAAGTCCGGCACATGGTAAGCGATCGATCTATGTATGTTCAATTGAATTAAAATTAAATAATGCAATCAAAACTCTTGGTGGTGCCCAGGGAGTGGGTTTAGGACTAACCTAGCCTTGGGATTTGGAGCCTGACAAGATGAGTTTCACTTGGTTGGAGTTACCATTTGATGGGGGGCGGGGGTGTGTGTGTGGCTGGCTTCCCCTCCTCCCCTCCCTGGACTAGCTCTGTTCAGATTGTCCTAAACAATTATCCCCAAAGGGAAAAAAAAAAAGCCCTGTTGAACAAACCCTCCACTTTTGTCTCCTCTGGGGCTGCAGCCTGTGGTCCTTGCTTATTCAGCCCTCCCTCCCTCCTCCCGTCCTGTGCCTGGGACATTCTGTGGTTATGAGTCAATGATCAGACAGGGAAAGGGCACGCTTACCATAGGGGAGGACGATTCAGTAGGGCTCTGGGCTTTGATGCTGGCTCTCTTACATCCTGAATGCATGAAAGGCTACGGGAGGGAGAGGAAGAAATATAAAAGCAGAAAGGAAGAAAATGTTATTAAAAAAAAAAAAGTTGAAAAAGGGGAGGGGGGAGTGCCTGTTTTGAAATGTATCATCCACGAGTATCTCTGGGAGACAAAACTAGTTAAAAACTGAATAGAGATAAGCCATCTCCTTCAGTGACTCATCGTCCCAGGGAATAATGGCAAAGAGGCCGTGTTTAGGAGGGAAGTGATGTGCAAATAGCAGTGTCCACAAAGCTGGGGTTAATTACAGGAAGGACTTCCAGGGTAATTGCCGATAAACAAGGCTACAAGCAGAGCCGGGCATCTGGGCTCGGAAGTCGGCTCTCTGTGATTTGAGTAGGTTTTCCAAACAGTGTCCCTGCCTCTGGGCAGTACCCAAATGGGTACTTCGGAGGAGCCTCAAGCCGGGACCCTGTCCCCTTGTGAGCTGACCCAGCAGCTCTACCACCTTGGTCCAGGATGGCTCCTTGGCAGCTCAAGCTCTGAAAATCCATTTGTTAAAAAAAATTGGAATAAACTGTTGTCTGCTGTGCTGTTAGGAAATGAACAACCTTAGCCCAAGGAAAGGCACGAAGCACCCCTAAACCATCGGCTAAGTCCAGCCTGGCTATGGAGAATCAAGACTGGTATCTCTGAATGTATTTTTAAAGGAGTGGGTTTCCCCAGGATGTACCAAAAGCAGCTTTGTTTTTGCCTCACGCCCCTTTAAGAGATTAAAACATGCGTTAACATACATAATGTAAGTACAAGTTGTAATGGATAAGCCCTCAAACCCGCCACGTTCTGGGGAGGCTTGCACCTGGGCTGGGACACCACGGAGTTACAAGGAGGAGGCTGGGAAGCGCTTAGAAATGTCAAGAAAGAAAACCGCCGCCTGCCTGCCAGCTCCCTCTGTAGCTGCTGTCTTATATGAACTGATACAATTTCACAGGATCCTGAAAGAGCAGGTATCTCTTGACTGCTCTGCTAAGGCAGTTCAGTGGAGACTGACAGGAAGCAGATTCTCAGTCCAAAAGGACTCCTGCTGGTATTATCTGGAGGACACGCTGGGAGCCTGACAGAGGACCAGAGTGCCAATGTCACCCACCAACCTCCTGACCCAGGCCTCAGTTTCCCTACCTGTGAAATGGGGAGGCACCCAAGATGGCGTGTCAGTGTGCTACCAGCCCTCACATCTGATTCTCTGAAACCTGGGGACCCCTCAATCAGGTAATCCACCCTTGAGTGCAGGGACCCTATTTCCCCGTCTCTTTTTCCTACCACCTTGAATGATGTCTTCCCCGTGGAAAGGACTCAATAAAGAAATATTTTGAATGAATGTATGCATGCGTGATTGGGCAACTTTTGTGGCTCTTTGTTAAAAATAAAAGGTCTGTGGGTGGGTACGAGGGGGTACTTTATCTTTCAATCCTATAGAATTGCTTTGAAAGACCAAGTAGGATAAATAATAACATTAGCTAATATTTATTGTGATCAAACATATTACATATTTTAATGATGTCTCAAAACATCCTTCTATGGAAGCAGCTGTTACCATCTTCACTCCATAGATGATGAAATGAAGACACAGAAAGATCAAGTGATGAGCTATGAAGTGGGAAGTACTGGGTATCAGCCTTGGGGACTTGCCTGCAGAGCCCCATGGCTACGCATTTCCTCAAATGCATGGAGGGTCTGACAGTGTCCCTGCTCCTAACTTGCTGAGTGTCCTTGGGCAAGTCATTGACCCTATCTGGTCACAAGATAGCCCTCCTGAGCTAGGGGACATCCCTGATTCCTTCTAGGAGTGGCGTTTCAGGCTTCTGTTCAGCCTACAGTGCCCTGATCAAATGGCCCCTCCTTAGAAACTCCTCCATGGTCCCACTGTGGCCACCCACGGAATCAGCCCCGTTAGAGACTGTACTTTGTCCTTGAGTTACATATTTCTTTTGTGATTATTGGAGCCATGGTTCCCTTTCCCACTAGACTGCAAGCCCCTTTGGAGTAAGGATCACATCTGTCTTGTTTATCACTGTACCACATCCCCAGCAGTGTATGCACACAACAGTACCTGGCATGAAGTAGATGCTCAGAAAAATACTTGTCACACTTTGATGGGGGCCCCAACGGCTATAAAATGTGCGGATTGAACAGGGTCAGCCTCCATGCCATAAAGATTCATAACTCCGGCCCCTGAGAACAGCAATTAAAGAACCCCCGGAGCCTTAGAAGAGGACTTTGACAGTTAGAAGCAAGGCAAAACCAAAACACCATGGGCATCTCCTGCTAGGCAAGGGACAAGCAATATCCCTCCAGTGGGGAGTGAATCATCCTGTAGCGATTCCCTAAGTCTGGCGACAGATGGTTCCTTAGTCTTTTCCTCTTTCTCACACACACTTGGTTGCAGGTGGGACTCGGAAGGACAGGGGATCAGGATCTGGAGGCTTTGGTAATTGAGGAACCTAAGCCTGTCTGGAGAGGAGGGGGCTGCCACTTGGGATGCACACAGCCCCCAGGAACAGATCGTAGCAACCAAGCATGCCTTGGGGAGGGGGCCTCCTTTCTGGTTGTACACAAGAGCCAATAATCAAAGCACAATGAAGAGGCCTCACTCCCCAGCTGGCTGTGCGCACCCCATTCAGTTGGCAGGGATGGCCGTCTCCCTTTCAAGTGGGCTCTGGTCCCCCTCTGCCGCCTCCTCCTTGCTGGGTCTTTTAGTCACATACCAGACATGTCTCACAGAGCAGACCCGAAACCCCAGGTGGCAGAATCCCAGTTTCATATAAATTAGGCTGGGTAACACTGTTCAGACACATTTTTTTGTCTAAATCATGCAAAAATAGGATTTTCTCAGGGGCATAAATCTGGCCCAAATCTAAACTTGAATGTACAATTGACTGGTATAGTTTATAGTGCAAACGTAGAATTATCTGGAAGACTTCTGCTTCCAAAGAACACAGCCCATTTTTTATCCAATCTGAAAGAAATGATTTATTTGCCATCTTAAAAAAAAAACAAAAAAAACGCAAAAAGTCGGTGCGTGGCAAAGGGGCCAGATGCAAGCCCTGATTCACCAGAAAAATGCCTCGTGTCACAAGCAGACAGGCATCACTCAGCGTCCCATAAAGTGACCCATCCAAAGTCGAGTCCCTCCGCCGTGTACCAAGCACACACAAGTTTTGGCATTTAGCCTTGTTTAAGGTAAATGTCTGTTCTGTTTTCCAAAGCAGGAAGTAAGGGTAAAGAAGGGGGAAAGAAAATGGAGGGTATTTTAAAAAGAAAAAAGAAAAAAAAAAAAAACTTCACAATATAGTCAACAAAGAATCAAATGCCCTCTGAATAACCCCTCTAAAAATACGGTACATTTTGCATTATAATAAAGCAATGCTTTGCTGCAATCAGTTAAAGACAGTTTCTTCAACACTTAATGTATCTCAATTCTCTTACTTTCAAAGTCATCAAGTCATCACGATGACCTTGAAGTTTTGACTCTAGGGTGAGAATTGCCTGAGACCCTACAAATTTTATGTGAGACTTAGAAGTATGAGAGCCTGCATTGAGGGACAGTCCCTATTAACCAATACCTGTCCCCACCATCCTATGGAATGGCCTTGGGGAATTTAAAATGACAGGAAAAAAAATAATAGTAATCTCTCTCACAAGTTGTTTAAATTCTCTTGGCAGTTTGCCATCAAACATCAAATTTATTCAATTCACAGTGACTTCAAAGAGTGCAGAACAACAACCCGGGGGCTGCATTTCTCAAAAAATATGTCAGCAGTAAGAAGGGGGAAAAATGTTTCCTTAGGTAGATATAAAGGAAAATGACACTCTGTACCTACACCCTCGTGTTTGCCAGAAGGTTTGATTTACGGATAAGCTATTTTTTTAATGTAGCATGTTCCTAATTCTTATTCCATGACAGTTGAAAATTGGGCATTTAGGAGTAAAAAGAAAAGATAAAAGGAAAAGAATTAGAGAGAAGAGTACATTAGAACCAAAGAGGGACCAGAGGAGGTGAGAGGTGTCAGAGGCTGTGAAAGCAGCCAGAAATCTTCCTTTATGTCCTTAGAGGGAGGGAGTTGAAGGATAGTCATCTTTAACCTAGTAAAATGCAGGAGAAAATTAACTTGTCTTGGTACAGAGTTGGCACTATCAGGATGAGAATAAGAAGAATGTGCTGGAATGGAGGCTTCCATCAGCTTCTTAGGAGGCTTCCCAGGCTCCCTTCTTAGGTGGGTTCGCAGCTCCCTTCTTGCCCCTTCCAGTCAGTTCCCATCACTGCACCATACTTTTAATATGCTCGCTGTATCAACCACACCCCCAAACCCACTGCTCTTCGAAGCACCCATGATCTAGCCCCTGCTCGCCTCACCAGCCTTACCACTCTGCGCTCTCCCACACCCCGCGCCTACAGTACAGAGTCTAGAGACCAGCTGCAGGTAACTGCCCCTTGGCTTTCTTCTTCTAGCAAATGCCTACTCATTTTTCTTCTGACAGCCATTCTTCTAAAAGCCACTTGCTCGTGGAAATCTTCCCTAACCTCTGAAATGAATCAGGACCCTGGTTACAGCTGAGATTACAAATAGCAATCCCCAAACCTTATCTAGTCAATAGTCATGTTTTGGTTTTGTTTTGAGTCAATATTTTTAAAATATGGAGATTTCACATCAAAATCCAGATTATCAGCTTTTTTCTTTTTTGTTTTTTTTAAATCAGAAGATCTACTAATGCTGGACTCACATTCCCTGGCAGTTTGACCAGAGGGATGGGGGAAGGTGATAGTTGCACCAGCTGTTTCAGGGAATTTTCTCCAAAAGTAGCATTGTTTTCAACAATATTTTAATGAAGATATGTTAGCATGACTATGGTTTAAATGACTTTGGCAGCAAGACTGAAGGAATCTTTGAGTATCCGTTAAATGGCAGATGACTGAGCAGAGGCACTGTCCATGGCGGGAGGCATGGGCTTTTCACAGGTCCCAACTCTTCAAGTTATGCTTCCCACCAAATTGTGCAACCAGAAGGGCGAGCTCAGACCTGTCCTGGTCACTGCCGAATCCCTGGTACAACCGTCTAAGAAGTGTACTCTCTGGTAGAAAGGATCACTTTGAAAATTGCTGGTAAATCCAGTGATGCTTTCTAGGACAAAGGACCAACCTTGCCACTCATGTGCCCTGTGATCTTGGGCAAATCACGGAACCCCTTCTCATTTTATAGATAGGCTGGTGATGATATGATGACAGTAATGTTAAGGACCCTTCTCTCACAGTCTGTTGTAAGCATTAAATGAGAATATCTAAGTGAAAATACTATATCAACTTAAAATGGTAATATAAGTTTTACTTATTCTGATGGTTATGGCCACTAGTGAGCATTTACAACATTCCCTGTACTATGCAAGCCACTTTATAGGCAATATCTCACTCACCTTAGGAGAAGGCCCTGAAAATGACCCGTTTTATAGATGAGGAAACTAAAACTTAGGTTATATCATTTGCCCAAGGTCATCAGCTGTTATAAGACAGACTCAGATCTGAACCCAGCTCTGTTGAATGTTTCCAACAACATTATAGTGCTTAAAAAATACTTAAAAATCACAAAGTCATCCTTGTAGTTGCAGCTGAAAACTTTACATGTACTGAGCTATTTCATGTATCGTGAGCAAGCCCTGTGATAAGTACATCGCACTTATTAGCTCTTCGAACAACAGTCACGAGGTGGGAAGCTGTTTTGTCCTCTATTGTTCTTGGCTGGATGGATATGACAGAATATCACAGGTTTTACTGCTCCAGAAAAATGATGACAAGTTGAAATTAACCAAAGTTGTTAAGTTTATGAGAGTTTATGGCTACCTTATGGGTTTTATCTTCCACTGTATTTCCAATATTCAGCCCAATGCCCAACGCACAGTAGAGCTCAATTAGTATCTGTAGGCATTACTATCTATGGGATAAGAGAATGAATGAGCAAATGCATGAACACTGCTTCCCCTTAAGAGGTGCTGTAAACATGATTTGCCTGAAATCACACTTACACTATTAAACATTCTACACTATCCAAACTTTGCTCTAACCTGTTATGGAGACCCTTCTATACCTTGCAGGTTATTCACTAGAGTAAGATAAAAATGGGTTAATTCCCCAGGATCTACTCCCTGTTAACGCAGAAGTCTTTCTGCAACCAATATAGGGTTACTATATACAAGATATGTATATTTTATTTAACCCCACCAAATCTATTATTACCATCATCTCCATTTTTCTGACAAAGTAGAAGCTGAGAAGGAGGAAGTAATTTGCCTAAGATTCCACAGCTATAGGAAGGGAAGCATTAGAATATGAATCCAGGTTTTGCCTGGCTTCAGAACCTCTGTTGTTGACCTAAAGGCCATACCTATGTCTGTGGGTGGGCCCTGCTCTCAAACTGGGTTCTAGAAATTTAAAAAACTATAATTGCACCTCATGAATGAGCGTTTGCCCATTCAGGTCTGGGGAACTTATAAAACAGTTCAGCTCATTCCCAATCTCACTTGTAAAACCTCTGAAAAAAGTATATAGCCCTTTTTAACACTGTTTTGTATTTGTAAACATCCTTAAGCTTCAGGGTCTGACATGATGTCTTCATATCAATCAGAATTTTCAAAAATCCTTGTTTGTGATTGTCTGTTCCATAAGCATTTGTGAATAATTTTCTACTGGGGGGTGAGGAATCTTTCTAATTAAGATAGTATCTTTCCAGTTGTTCAAAATCACTTAATTTAGAATTTTTGATATTTCATACAGAATCTGAGCAAAATTTATTTTCTGAAAAAATTTTGGAAGGCTAGTAAGCATATTACTCGTGTAAATAAGTTCATAAGGGGGATATACAAGTCCTTTAAGAGAGCAAACTCTTTTCAAGCAATTTAGAGACACCCTGTCATTTGGTTGGTGTGCTAATTACCAATCATTCTAATTGATTCAATAGTCTCCCAAAAGACTTCCATAATGTACTAAGCAAACACTTTATTAGCCAAGCTGAGTTACTGTAGGTTCTTAAAAGAAAAAAAAAAAAAAAACAGCTTTCTTGACAACAATATCAAGTTAGAATTTTTTACTGCTAGAGAAGGGCTTTTTCTTTGATTTTATTCTCAATGGGTGTTTGTTTCACTGTTTTGACTTCTTGCTTTTATTTAAGGAATGCTAATGTGAGACAGAAAAGAAGAAAATGGACTTGGTTCCTTTCCCTACATCCATCTTGTCTCCCTTTGTAGGAAACATCTGTTGTTCATTCTTGACCAGGATCAATTCCCCTTTTTTCTCTAACAGTCCTGTTTTTTTTTCTCTTTTTTTTTTCCTTCTTCTTTTGGGAGTCACCATATCTCCATTGTCTGTCCATGTAGATTAGATAGATGGACCCCCTGCCTTCCCAGATCCAGGATGTACATATGACCCAAGCCTGGCCAAATGGCATGTTCTATTCTACACTTTGTTCCTTATGATGGACCCAGGATGGGCACATGTTTCAAGGCGGGCCAATGAGAATAAGTGCCGGTTGCACTAGAATTGCTAGGCTGGGAGGATGTGGTCCAGGAGCCTGAGGGGCACCACTGCCAATGCAGAGATGGAGACAGAGAGAGGTAAGGAGACTCCTGATATTATTATTTGATGCTCTGGATTAGGTTGTGGCTAAAATCATCTGTACCCCTGGATTTTCCACTCCTATGGACCTATACATTCCTTTTTTATTTTCTTTATTCTTAACCTTCTTTAGGTTGTGTGTATACTCACTTGAACGAATATAAAAGATTCTTTTTCACTTAAGGAATCCCTTAAAATAAAAAAAATAAATTTTCTCCATGTATATAATTTTTTCTCTTTAGTACTAACTTCATATACACTATTATACACAATATACCAATATACACTATTGTGTATATCATATACACAATATACGCTATTATATTTAAAATAGATAACCAACAAGGACCTATTGCATAGCACAGGGAACTCTGCTCAATATTCTGTAATAACCTAAATGCGAAAGAATTTGAAAAAGAATAGATGTATGTATACGTATAACTGAATCACTTTGCTGTACACCTGAAACTAATACAACATTGTAAATCAACTATGGTCCAATATAAAATAAAAATTAAAAAAAAAAAAAAGACTAACTTCCTCTGAAATGGTTCAAATTGAAAATGCCAACAGGTCATTTATATCACAACTAAAGACTCCCCGACTGACTTTTAGTCTAAAAACTTAGGTAAGCAAAAGATTTCACATTATCTGTATTTTCCATCATTTTAATTTTGATGTTGAACCTCCATCTCCTCCTCGCTTAGTCTCCAAGAACTACTTCCTTGACTTGAGGAATCCCTTGAGCCTCCTCAATGAGCCTGAGATTTTGGAAATAAAAGCCGTGGAGCTCTGCCATAAATCACCTCAGAGCCAAGGAAGCACAGAAACTGCTTCCTGCCTGTTGGGGAAAGAGAATTACTCAACAACAAACACAAAGTTCATGAAAAAATATAATTCAATGCAAAGAAATACTCCACTGCCACTGCCTCAGAAAATTAATTTTGCCCAATGGAGAACAGCTTGAATGCAGCAAGTTGGCCATAAATTCTTCAGGAAAAGGTGATGGTAACACCCTTAGGAAAAAGATAAGACATTTGAATCTTATTATAGCCTTGGGTGCAATGGTCATTTTCCATTTCTGGGTGTCAGCTTTGCCATCTGTAACGTGGGGATAAGCAGACCTGCTTCTCCAGAAACATAGCAAAGATACAAGAGCTCCATGCCCACAATAGTCATGTAAGAATTGATCCAATATCTAAATAGTCTCCTAGACATGTTCTTAAAGAGCCATATTTCGTAAAGATTTCCAGGTGATTCTGTAAAACAAGCACATCTGAGAAAGAAAAGGAAGCGCTAATGCTTTGATTAAAGCAGTGGCTCTCACAGTGGTCTAGATTCACCAGTGAAGCCGTTTATAAAAATAAATAAGTCCCTGGTCCATACCCTGAGGCCTGCCAGAATGAGGCCCAGGATCCTGCTTGTTTAAGAAATAACACTGGTGGGGCTTCCCTGGTGGCACAGTGGTTGAGAGTCCGCCTGCCGATGCGGGGGACACGGTTTTGTGTCCCGGTCCGGGAGGATCCCACATGGCGCGGAGCGGCTGGGCCCGTGAGCCATGGCCGCTGGGCCCGTGCGTGCGGAGCCTGTGGTCCGCAACGGGAGAGGCCACAACAGTGAGAGGTCCGCTTACCGCAAAAAAAAAAAAAAAAAAAAAGAATTAACACTGGTGACTCAGAGCCTGGAGTTGGAACCAAAGCCACAGACTACCCCCCAGAAAACGCTCTTTTCCTGTCTGCTGGCTTGGCCTCCATTGTTCTAAGAGGCTCAGAACGCACAGAGAAAGACTCTTGGCTGCTTTGGGAAGCCCATCACAAAGGCCTGGGCTGGTTATATTGACCATCTGTGGAGACAAATTGGTCTTCTTCCAGAACCAGAATGGGACTCTTTGGTTTCCACAAGTGTGAAACAGCAGAGGGTTGTTTTTGTGTCTTGTTTTTAAAATGAAGGGGCATTTTTTGTTGCCTTAGGCCTCATGGTCAGCAGTGAGCGAGCTATTGACATTTAGCGTCTGTGCAAAATGCCATCAGCGCTTTCATTGAAAAATACTTACCAGGGGCAGGGCCAATGTTCTCTAGGAATGAAAAGCTCAGAGGACAGTTAAAACATAATATATCTAGTGGGAGAGAATCTTTGTTATCTAAAGATTCTATGTAGTACCCAATGAGGTGTGGTATAGATCCAGTAGAAGTACCTCTCAAAGTTGAAGGAGCTGACAGAAGTGCGAGGTCTACCGGTGGATTTGAGAATGGGCACTGGTGTTTCTGCTTCCTTCATGTCCCTTCCGTCTGGCATGAAGTACAGGATTAATGGTGATAATCATAAAAGACCCCACCTTGCTTTGCTTTAGTCTAGAGGTCACAGACCACAGACCACATCTAACCCACAGTTTTTCAACTAAATACAAAGAAGTTTTAAACTAAACACACACAGAATTCTAAAAAATTCTTAACAGTGGCTGCCAACACTTTGAATTCTTGAGATTTCCCATTAAAATCCATATTTGAGCTTCTTCAGAAAAAATTCCAAGACCTGGAGGCAGTGGTCTGTGTTTCTGTGCCGCCACGTTGGTGGCGCTGTCACTGTTGCCCCCTTCATCTTCCTTATCTGGTTCAACACTTCTGTAACCAGCTTGACCTCTCTAGGTATCTGCATTTGTGAACTTCATGGAGTCACTTCCTTCTTCATCAGAACACTTTTTATGTAAGTCATCCATGGGATCATGTCAACCACCCAGTGAGGTGGGTGACACCAAGTGGACGCGTCCCATTTCACAGATGGAGCGACTAGCCCCCACGGAGGGTACAGAATTTTCCTGAGATCAAAGACCACAGAGACCTCACTAAATCAGACTACTACCCGCTTCCACCAACACCCCCTCCACTTATTTCTGAGTGAGGTTATTTCCCCAGCTCGCTTCAGGTGTTCCTGGCTTTGTGTCTCCATAAAAGAATTGGATTTAGCTCTGTTTGGTTTCCCCGTCCTCTTCCTGACAGCGCTATTTAATGGACAAACAGTTTGTTTTATTTATCTGACAGGGTTTCTTCACATTGTTTCGGGTTCTCAGCCCTCCCCCGCAGATCATATTACAGCTTGTGCGGGGCTTGGACCCTCAGTAGGGTTCACTCTAAATCAGATCCTTATCGTTACTGCGGTGATAAACAGAGAGGCGGCCGGGGGGAGACCACAGCCAGGTTATTGATTTAGTACCTCTGTGGATCAGGTTTTATACAGCCGGGCCTTCATGGCAGGCCTTTCCCCATCCAGCTTAGGTTGCATTCAGGAACTAAAACCGAAAGCCCCTTAAATAATGTTAACTTAATAGCTGACGTTTTTATGAAATAAGTCTGCATAGAAGGGGCAGAAATAGGACCATGCAGGCAGAGCACTGGAGCTGGGTTTCAGGGGGTGCCTGTGTGTGTGTGTGTCTGTGTGTGTGTCTCTCTCTCTGTGTGTGTGTGTGTGTGTATGTGTGTGTGGTGTGAAGGGGAGTTGATACAGGAGAGAATTTTCAGGTTGATTCCAAACCAAAGAGAATGTTTGCTTTCAGGGGAAGTCTCTTTTGGAAGTCTATGGTTTTTAAAAGGAAAAGAAAAAAAAAGAATGAGTTGGAATTAAGGCATACAGAACGCTTCTTGGGGAGGTGGGCAAATGAGGGATGGGGTCCTCCATGGGGGTGTGGGTATTTATGCAGTGGGGGAGAGGGGAGGCCTTCTCTCTGTGAAGCATTGTGGACAGAACCATCTGGGGGCTGGGGGTGGAGGGTACGGGGACCATCTGGCAAGAGCCCCATTTCCATCCTGTTCCTCAAAGACAAACTTTTGACATTTTTCACAAGTGAAGTCACGCACACAATCATTGCATTGTGTGTGTGTGTGTGTGTTGGGTGTGTTAAATGTATTATTTTGCCCAAAGTCACCATTTGATATAGCCAATTTATTTTTTTTGGAATCATCTTACAGCATTTCTTCTTTTTTGAAAACACTAGCAGCCTCAAATATGGAAATAGCTTGAACAGCTTTCAACCATCAAGTCCAGTGGGGACCTCTGGGTACACAAGGCTGTTTTGCCCTTTCCTTCCAGGGTTCCCTGGGTCATCCTCACAGCCTCCCCCAGCTAGAATTTGAAGGAAAAGGTAGGGTCTTATTTAAATAGTCCCCAAACCGAACTGTACCTTCCAATGGAGGCAGGAAGAATAGCCTTTTGATGTGTTCCACAATTGGAATGCAAATTCTCTCCCATCTCCTAGATACCTGGGCCTGCCCCATTTCACTTTTCTGTAATCTGCTTAGCTCATGCATAGAATGACAAAAACAAAGAGTCTTTCTGTAAAAGGAAAAGAAGAGGAAAGAAAGTGGATGCTGTACCCTCTTCCTTACTCCTCACCGAATCCCTGCTCCGGGGCCCTCAGCAGGCGGCAGTGTGCATGAGGCGTGTAGTCTGTCTTTCTGTTTGTTGTTAGCCACTGAAAGGATGACACCGTTCCTGGAGTTAGGCCTTCCACCAAGCAGCTGGGGCCTACTTGGCAATGCTTCCCAGGCTTGGGATCTGAGAAAAGGCCTGGGAGCTAGGGCATCCTGATGTAACTTTCAAAGAAATGCCTCCTGCCTGACTCAAATATGCAAGATGAACTTGGGGCAGGGATGGCTTTCGCTCTCTTGCTGAGTCATAAAGTCTGGCTGCGAGGAGCCCTGCATCAAAACATCCACACCCTGCCAGATTGGAGTAAGATATGACTTTCCGAATGGAAGGTATCACCAGAGGCACCATGCTCATACGTAACCAGCTAGGGGGTCTGGAGGTTTAAGTATCAATGCTCAAAGACACAAGACAGGCAAAAAGGTAAGGCTCTGATACATGATAAACCATGATGGAAAAGAATATGAAAAAGAATTTATATGTGTGTATAATGGAATTGCTTTGCTGTACAGCAGAAATTAACACAACATTGTAAATCAACTCTACTTCAGTAAAATAATTTTTTTTAAAAAAAGAGGCTTCAAACTGACTCACCAACCAACAGGAAACAACAGTGAAGGCACCCATGGTTGCGGGGAAGATGGGTAGGAGATAGTGGCCACCATGGTGAGGGATGGAAGCCGTGGTTAGAACCACATGCAGGTAGTTAGAAAGAGGAAAGACCATGGATTCATCTGGATTTCTAAACTTCTGAAAATGATGGTGGTTATGGACGCTGAAAAGAATTAATCAAGAATTATCAAGAAATGCGTTCTTTCACTAAGTATTAATTTTATTTAATAACTCTTATATAAGTACTGACTTTGTGCCGGGCACTGTTCTAAGCACTTTACAAGGATTAATTTATTTAGGCCTCATTACAGCCCTGTGAGCTAAGCACTTGTATGTCATCACCATTTTACAGATCTGGAAACCATGGCCTTGGGAGGTTAAGTAACTTACCTGAGGTCACTTAGCTTCCATGTGGGTCTCAAACCCAGGCGGCCTGGTTCAAGTCCACGAGGCTCTCAGCGATCCCAGCAGCAGATCACAGATATGTTATGCTTGGGCTTTCTGTCTTCATAGCGGCCACATTCAAGATGCACGAGGCAGGTCTTTGCTGTCATCTTCAGGGTGTGTCCCTGTCACTAATGTCTTAAATCTGTAATCCTCATACCTGACCACCCCCTTCTTTGATCTGAAATGTCTGCTGAGCATTTATGGCCTGTCTTTCTAGTGCTTGTCTGTCTGATGGATTAGATTACAAGCTTCTCATGGTGCCAGTCTCTGGTATTTGGGGTCCTCTGTTCCAGTCTGCTCCCCTGGTGCCTCTGTTTTTCTTTTTTTTTTTGAATTTTATTTTATTTATTTTTTTATACAGGGGGTTCTTATTAGTTATCCATTTTATACATATTAGTGCATATATGTCAATCCTAATTCCCAGTTCATCCCACTGCCACCACCCGCCACTTTCCCCCTTGGTGACCATACGTTTGTTTTCTACATCTGCCTCTCTATTTCTGCCCTGCTCTTTTTTCTGTGAAGAGTTCTAACTGCTCGTCCTCAGCTCTAGTATTCGTTCATCTCTTGCACTTTCCTGATCCGTTATGGTCTCCAGCCTCTACCAGTGGCCTGCAGACAGCATCATAACCACTGTCTGGTAGGCAAGAAATGCTCACTGAATGTTTGTCGAGTGAACGCATGAGTGAATAAATGACAAACAAGGTAGGGCTCTGCCAAGTGCCGAGGCCCTACACCTGGTCCCCTAGGCCATCCCCCTACCTGAGACATTATCCAAACATATTAATTCCTGAAAAAAGCTGGAGCCAGGATGTCATTACTTTGAGTAGAAAACAGAAGTTAAAAGGAGCTCTTTCTTTGAGTCTCCAAATGTGGTTTCAGCACAGAGGGTCCGAACTCACGCCAGCTAGAAGGATTCCATCCTTGACATCTTTCTAAAAAGCACTGGGCCAACCCTTGTGGGGAAAAAATGCTGGCAAAGTACTGTTAATATAGACATCTTATTATAATCACATAAAAATGACATTTTTCTATGGCCAAAGTCTAGAACGGAATAAGAAAAAAATAAAATGCTTATTAAAGTATTGGAATTTTATAAAATACCTATTAATGGTTATCACTTTTATTATTTGTGTGTGCATGTGTGTGCACACGTGGAGAATAACAGGATATGGAAGGAAAGGTTGTATCGCCATCCAAGGGAACTTTGCACTAAGTTAAATAAACCCAGCCTGTTCTTGAAAAGTAGGTTGATCCCTGATTAAATTGTCCTGGTGATTGCCCAAGTCCTAACCTCACAACGAGATTGGTGGGCAATACCAAGTCAATATAGTTTCTATAACTGGGTCAGCATTGCACTTTGGGCTCAAGGTAAGTGTCCTTTGGATGACCCACGGAAGGTATTTGACATTTAAATGGCAGCTGAGTCAACATTGCATCTGGCCGTTACAAACATATTAGAATGATTGCAATAGAAGAAAGATAAACCTATTTAAACAAAAATCCAAAGCTTATTCCAGTCAATTTAGTGACATGAATCTTATTCATATGCAAGTAATATTCAATGAGCAGAGTTTGATATAATTTATTTTTGCTTAAAATAATGGCCAACATTGCTCAACAAAAATGCTCACTAATATTTGATAGATGAATGGTATAACACATGTGAATTTGGGAATATCTTAACTTGCTATTTTATTATGTTTGTACATAATAAGTAACCTCTAAGTTATTATCTAGACAATAAAAATATGGATTTTTACTTTATAGAAGGATAAATGTCTTAATTTGTCCAGAAGAAGGTCTTGAGATAAGGATATAAGTGTAAGTGTTTGATTCAAGAGGTTATCACAAGAAAAGCCAGTAGAGAAAGGGGCAGTGAAAGGCAAAGAAGCCAATCCAGGGGCATCGATGAGTTGGCTTCCATCATGGGCAACCAGAGTCAATGTGTACATGGGAAAATATATCTCAGAGTTGACCCACCTAAGGGGCAAGAATGCTGGGGTATCCACCAACCCACATTCATCACTGGTTGGGGCTGCTCCTATAGGCACTGACATCTGCCCCAGCTGCTCTCATTGCCAGAAGCCCTTTGGTAAAAATACTCTCAGATGCTACTAGCAAAACTCTTCAGCCCGAATGGTGAGTGTCAAGGTAATATGGCGGGGCACCAACTGTATCTGCTACTAGCAAAGCCTATTAAGTAATTCATTACTACTTCTTTTGGCATCCACATCAAAAATGCCTCTTTGGCTTAATCTATAACCTCAGCATGGAATGCCATCATTTCCCTCTGCCAATTCCCATCATCATAGCTAGTGCAGCCCACCGTGTAGTAATAATCGATATTTTTAAATAAACAAGTAACATATCAGTCAAGGCCCAGTTCAAATCTCCCTTCCTTCAAGAAACACTCTTTAATCTCCCCCTAGGTCCCAGGACATTTTGCACTTCAGTTAAAGCTCTTAATCCCACTCCTGGGCATATATCTGGAGTAAACCATAATTCAAAAAGATACATGCACCCCCATGTTCATAGCAGCACTATTTACAATAGCCCAGACATGAAAACAACCTAAGTGTCCATTAACAGATGAAGGAATAAAGAAGATGTGGTGTATATATATACAATGGAATACTACTCAGCCATAAAAATGAATGAAATGATGTCATTTGCAGCAATACAGGTGGACCTAGAGATTGTCACACTAAGTGAAGTAAGTCAGACAGAGAAAGACAAATATTGTATAATATCACTTATAGGTGGAATCTAAAACATGATACAAATGAACTTATTTACAAAACAGAAATAGACTCACAGGCACAGGAAACAAACTTATGATTACCAAAGGGGAAAAGGTGGGGAGGGATAAATTAGGGAGTTTGGGGGAAAAAAAAAGCTCTTATGCTCTTCACCTCCTCTTGTTAAGAGCGTACTCTCTCTGTCTTGACCTTGCAGTCAGCTTATAGTAAAGGTCTGGACAGCGCCTGCGAATAAGGTCAGCAGTTTTCCACTGTTATCTGTGGCTAGGTGGATAAGTCTAATTTTCGGGTGCAGTTCTAAGTGGTCTCTTGCTTCCATGCATCTGAGCCATTGCTGTCCAGTCTTAACTATATCCCCAACTAACCAATACTAATTTATGGAAATCTCTGCTTATGCCAATTGGTTCTGAACCAGGCAGGAAATGGGGTCATTATTTACAGTGTCCTCTCAAATTCCAACCCATACAATGCAGAGACACACACGTCCATACTGGTGGAAATACTGCTATAGTCCAAGGCATTCAGCTCTCAAGAATAATAACCCTGCTGGAGCTCACTTCACACAAAAAAACTACAAACCAATTAGGAAACAAACCACCATGAGAGAGAGTCAGCATGGCCCACGAACTCCCCTAATATCATAGACAATGGAAAAATCTCAGCATGGCATGTGTGCTCTTTCAATCTGAGGGTTCATGCTTTCTTATAACGCCAGTCTGTTTCTCCACACCATAGGCAAAGTTGATATCAAAAAACACAAATCAGATTCCCCCCACTTCTACCCTGTTTAATTCCCTGCGATTGCTTGCAATTGCTCTTAGGATAAAAGTACATACCTTGGGTTATCTTGCAGGTGTGGTGTCTACCTACCTCACCAGGCTTATTCAAGAACACCTGCCCCCTCCACCTGCCCACTACAGCCACATGTCCTTCAGATTCTAGAACACATCCTGTTCCTTCCCTCTCAAGGCCTCTGACTACTGTTCCTTCAGCCTGGAAGGCTGTTCAGGCCCTTCTTTTGTTATCAAGTTCCCTCACAGTTATTCTCTAGAACTCATCTCAATCATTAATTCCTCATGGAAAATTTCTCTGATCACCCTGCCTAAGTCAAATCTTACTATTTTACATTTGTCAGAGTTACACTTTTACTTCGCTGTATTAATTTGATCAATGTTGGAATCCTCCAGTAGAACATTATCTCCATTAGGCCAGAGCCTGTGCTTTACATCTTTTGCACACCTAATATAGTGCCTGATGTCATGTAGGTTGTCCGTAAAGTTTGTTACGTGAACAAGTGTAGTAGACCATTTCTCAGCTGTTGTGTGACCTGCTAACAGCTCACAGTTTCCCTTCCTTCCCTGGAGAATTGCCTTTGGATGATAGGAAACACCTCAGTCAGGAGATTAAGCGCCCAGGGAAGCCTGCAGAAAACGACTGAATAATTTCAGGGTGAAAAAGTCTGATACCCCACAATGAGATACCACTTCGCATCCTCTAGGATGGCTGTGAGGAAAAAGATAGTAACAAGTGTTGGCACAGATGGGGAGGAATTGGAATCCTCATACTTTGCGGGTGGGAATATAAAATGGTGCAGCCGCTGTGGAAAATAGTTTGTCAGTTTCTCAAAAATTTAGCCATAGCAATACCAAATGATCCAGCACTTCCATTCCTATGACGCAACCCAAGAGAAAACAATTCAAACAAAAACTTGTATATGTACATTCACAGAAGCAACATTCGCAAAAGCCAAAAGGTGGGAAAAACCCAATGTTCATCAATTGACAAGTGGATAAACAAATGTAATATATCTACACAATGGAATATTATTCAGCCTTAAAAAGGAATGAGAGAAAGATGTAAAAAAAAAAAATTAAAAAAAAAAAAAGGAATGAGATACTGAACCATGTACGATGTGGATGAACCTCAAAAACGTAACGTTAAACGGAAGAAGCCAGACACAAAAGGCTACATATGGTATGATTCCATGTATATGAAATATTCAGAATAGGCAAATCTATAGAGACAGAAAGCACATATCAGGGCCTGAAAGGTGGGGGGAGTGAAAGTGATTCCTAATGGGTACAGGAGTTCCTTCTGAGGTGAAGAGAAAGTTCTGGGATTAGTGGTAAAGGTTGCATAACATTGCTATTGTACTTAATGCTACTGATAGCCACAAATAGCCACAAAATCTCAATGGCACATAACAATAAGCTTTATTTCTCACTAATGTATCTGTGGTTCTACCGGAGTTCAGCTCATCTTGTCTAAACTTCACTAGGCTTGGCTCCAAGTAGCAAATCAGGTGTGCTCTCCATGTTAATTACTCTCCTGGGGCCAGCAGGTATCCAAAGCATGTTCTTCTCATGGTCATGGCAGGAGTAAAAAAGAGCAAACCCAAACACACTGGCACATTTCAAACCTCTGGATGCATCCCATCTACCAATGTCCAGCTGGCCAAAGTAAATCCCATGATCAGTCTCAAGATCAGGGGAAGATATATTCTGCCCATCATGAGGACAAAGCAAGACTGTAGATATATTATTCATTATGGAGGAAGGAGGTAGGAGGACACATAATCAAATCTGTCCAGCGGGCCTGAATTACTCAAATAGTTCTATAGTATTTCCTGCAGAATTAGAAAGTAGAAAACAACATTATTAGCAGGAGTTTTTGCCTGCACAGTTCTGGTAACAATAGCAATTTCTCCACTACCCCTCCCCTCTCTCTATAATTCAGATAGAGCTGACCTCTTCCTACCTCTAGAAAAGAGTATGAGACCTACGATTGGCCAGTCAGAGTAACTCATCCTCTTGGCTACTCTGACTGGTTCAGGGATAGTCATGTGACCTAAGACAAGCCAATAAAAGCCAAGCCCAAGACTTTCGGAATAGCTATCAGAAAAAAAACTCTTTCTGCATGTGCATAGCATGTTAAAGTTTGGTAACTATTTCCATCATACACAGTTTCAGAAGGGGCCTTTCTTTTGTCATGCTGTGCCCAGTTTTTCTAGGCCTTTCCAACTTTATCTATGTTATCTATGTTAACTTCACTGTCTGAGAGAACCTTCAACTGGCACCACCTGTCTAGGTTTTGCCCTAACTCCCAATCATTGAGCGACTGCATTCTTAAAGTCTTGCCTCTTGAACTCAAAACATCAGAAAATTATTTCAGAAACGTCACCATCATCATAGCACCATTCGTTAATTTAACATATTCTAATATTTTAAAATGTCACTAGTTTAGATGCAACACAGAGATATTTTTAAAATTCATGAAGAACAACACAAAAAGGAAGTTCCAAAAAGTAAATTAAATGCATAAGTGCTGATATTATTAGTGTTCAAAAAGTGTTGGATGTGGAATAAGAAATATGGGTAAGTATAACTTACAAGGTAGATAAAAAGATGAGTATTTTTCTGTAATCTACTTTCCTGCCTCTCCAATTAATAGTGAATTTCTTATGGTTTTCTACATGATGCTTTGGAATGTCAAGTCCTTTTGTCCTAGAACCTCAGGGAAGACAAACATTTTAGGTGATTAAAAAAAAACCACACATTTAGAAAATGATGTTCTTGAAAGCCTGCAGGAAGAAATTCACACCATTCTTTACAATTTCATTAGAGAAGATAAATAAATGTCTGTCAAATTAACTTTGCTCAGTCTCATAAATGGCAGGAAATAGAGCAACAAATGCAAATACCAAACCACGATTTGTTTTCTTTCAGTCACTTTATGGGAAAGACTTTGGTTTCTGCTATATGTATTGCAGGCTGCCAGCAAAAAGCTCAGTTTCTGGATGCAGCTAGCATAATATTCATCCCTAAGATGTATATAGTGAAGAGGCGGGAGGAGAAAAGGAAGGAGGGCAATGGTGATGACTCTCTACACTTGCCCCTGGCATCTCCTAATTGTATGCCCTCATGACTTGAACTTGAAAGCCCAGTATACAAAAATCACAGTTCTAAAGCTGACTGTTTGATCTCTATTCCAGCAACAGAGCTTGTTACATAGATACAAGTGATCTAAACCAACATAAGCATGATTGTCACTGTTGGTTGTCTTATTTATACCAGTAGTACTGCTATGTAATAAACTACCCCAAACTTTAGTGGCTTAAGACAATCAAGAGTTATTTCTTATGGGCAGAAGACCTATATAGACATTTCTCCAAAGAAGATACACAGATTGCCAACTAACACATGAAAGGATGTTCAACATCACTAATTATTAGAGAAATGCAAATCAAAACTGCAGTGAGGTATCACCTCACACCAGTCAGAATGGCCATCATCAAAAAATCTACAAACTTTAAATGCTGGAGAGGGCGTGGAGAAAAGGGAAGCCTCTTGCCCTGTTAGTGGGAATGTAAGTTGATACAGCCACTATGGAGAACAGTATGGAGGTTCCTTAAAAAACTAAAAATAGAACTACCATATGACCCAGCAGTCCCACTACTGGGCATATACCCTGAGAAAACTATAATTCAAAAAGAGTCATGTACCAAAATGTTCATTGCAGCTCTATTTACAATAGCCAGGACATGGAAACAACCTAAGTGTCCACTGACAGATGAATGGATAAAGAAGATGTGGCACATATATACAATGGAATATTACTCAGCCATAAAAAGAAATGAAATTGAGTCATTTGTAGTGAGGTGGATGGACCTAGAGACTGTCATACAGAGTGAAGTAAGTCAGAAAGAGAAAAATAAATACCATATGCTAACACATATATATGGAATCTAAAAAAAAAAAGTTCTGAAGAACCTGGGGGCAGGATAAGAATAAAGATGCAGATGTAGAGAATGGACTTGAGGATATGGGGAGGGGGAAGGGTAACCTTTGACGAAGTGAGAGAGTGGCATGGACATATATACACTACCAAATGTGAAATAGCTAGCTAGTGGGAAGCAGCTGCATGGCACAGGGAGATCAGCTCGGTGCTTTGTGACCACCTAGAGGGGTGGGATAGGGAGGGTGGGAAGGAGAGGCAAGAGGGAAGAGTTATGGGGATATATGTATATGTATAGCTGACTCATTTTGTTATAAAGCAGAAACTAACACACCATTGTAAAGCAATTATACACCAATAAAGATGTTTAAAAAAAAAAAAGAGTAATTTCTTATGCTTGGGAGTCAGCTGATCTAGGCTATAGGGCTACGGGTGGTTCTGCTGCAAAGTGTCACCTATGGGCTATTCCAGGCTTGTCCTTCTCATGGCATTGGCAGAGATGAAAGGGAGCAAATGGCAACAATGAAGCCTCTTAAAGTCTGAGCTTGGGCTTCACACGCTATCCTTTCTGTCTCATTTTATTGACCAAAGTAAGAAAGGAAGTCACATAACCAAACCACAAGCCAAAGCCGGGGAAAGATACTTTCTCTTTTGTTTAAGGAACTTCAAAGTCACAGAGCAGAGAACGTGCAGAGAGAGGGAAAGGTGAAGAATCAGAACTATTAATTCCATCTACCATATAAATATTGTTTTTTATATTTATTCATATGTTTGTTTATTCATTCATTCATGGAATAAATATTTACCGAACACAAATCATGTATTGGACATAGGGAATCCAAAAGTGTAAGACAGAGAAGATCCCTATTCTCATAGAGCTTGCATTTTCATTGAAAGGACGAACAACAAACAAACAAATGATTAAAGCAATTGGATGTTGTTATAAGTACTGTGAAGGAAATAAAGAACACTCTGATAGAGAATGATGGGATGATGGAAGAGGAAGAGTGGCTAATTTAGAAAAAGTAGTCAGGGAAGCACACCCTCCCCCATTTATCTGCCTGATTTGCACTTGTGATCAGGTCATGAAAATCAACATTTAATGCCCGATGCACAGCACTCTACTCAAGGCCAGTCCTGAAATATACTGATTAGCCCAAGAGAATTAAAAGTAATAAAAGCCTTATGTGATGCCTTACATTTTACAGTGTGTTTTCCCAACTATTGCATCATTTGAGTCTCATAGCATTTCTTGTCAATAAGCTAGGTAGGAATTAGATAGCAAAACATGGGTCATCTAGGACACTGATGCACTGAAGAAAGAGTGGTCCCAAGGACACTGAAATTTACTCTCCAGGAGAAAAGGAAACTAGTAAGAACGAGATAAGGGATAAAGGTTGAGGGGACTTAGAAGGTGGACAAGAGGTCTGAAAACTACTGACCCAAACACTTAGGTGTTGACATCTAGCTGCCCCTCCCACACAGAGCATTCTGAGAGCACAAGGCAATGTGTGGAAAGGATGGAAGAAGGATTTGCCAACTTCATATCAGCTCTTAATATCAAATTTTATGTTTTCCTTAAATTATAATGTAGTAATACAATTCTATTTTCTTTGCATATAGATGTGTGCAAAGGAAAGATGACTACCTGGTCTAACAGAGATGAAATTCTTGGGTAGAATGCATAATGAATAAAGCAATGCAGATAGAAATATATCATTTTTTAATTGAAGTATAGTTGATTTACAATGTTGTGTTAGTTTCACGTCTACGGCAAAGTGATTCAGTTATATATATGTATACATGTATACATTTTTTTTCAGATTCTTTTCCATTATAGGTTATTACAAGATATTGAATATAGTTCCCTGTGCTATACAGTTGGTCCTTGTTGTTTATCTATTTTATATATAGTAGCATGTATCTGTTAATCCCAAACTCCTCATTTATCCCCCCCCCCCAAAAAATATATCATTTTCTTTCCAGATTAGGTAACAGAGGCTCATAAAAGTAAAATGAGAGACTCAAGGTCACCCAGAGCCTGGACCATGGGCTCCCTGCCTCTTCTGTCTGGTTATCTTCATTCCACCAAAGATCTTAACTGGGTTATCAATGCAGTTTATGATTGGGGCTGAATATCCATTTGTTTTAAAATCAGAAGTTTTCTTTTCTCTGGGAAATTTGTGTGGGCTTCATTATTGCATTTTTAACACATTCAAATTACAGTTTCCTTTTCTTCTTTGCCCTCTAAGAAGAGTAGGCAGAACTCAATGGATAATGACTTTTACTAAGACAAATTCTAGATTTATTGACCTGAGAAATAAATATTAATAGAGGTTAAATTGGGGTCAATGTTTACTCCAAGAGATGATAAATCTTGATATTTTTCTGTGGTTGGTTGGTCAATGTGTCCTCTGCGCCGTCCACGCACGTCCCATTGTCAGGTTCTCCTGAGGAAAAGGCCAGCTCGCAAGACGAATGGGAGAGGGGCAATATCTCTCTCATCGGTACTCTGCCTCATAAAGTGCTTAAGACACGCAGATCTCATTTTAACCTGGCTGGTTATTACATGGCTTTCCCCGTTCCCCAGGTCAAATCCTAAAACAATAAGGATCTTCCTTGGTATTTCAGCAATCAATTTTAGGGTGTCTTCTTTAAACAACACACAAACACACACTTCTCATCCTCTCCAGACCATCACACTTCTCATCCTCTCCAGACCATCCACCACAGTAAGAGAAAGGTATAGAACATATGTAGTTAACCTGAGGATTTTACTGAAGGAATTTCAACTGGCTCATCCCCTAAAATTCTGAAGACAAGATTCTTTCCCTTACTCTGTCCACCTGTTTCTGTGTTATTATTAAAAACACGGTGATGGATATTTCATTCAACAAATATTGACTCCCTGGTATTTACTCCTAGGTCATACTTATACATCCAAGCACCATTTTAAAAGCTCTGTATGTATTAAGTCATTTATAACTCACAACCACCCCCCATGAGGTAGGCACAATTATGCTGCATCTTATCCATCAGTTGAAGAAACTAAAGCATGAAGAAGTTAAATAATTTGTCCACGATCACACAGCCGAGATCTAAACACTGGCAGTCAGACTGCAAATCTGTACTTGCTCCAATCACTTCCCATGGCATTACTTACAGTGGGTACTGAGAGTACAGCAATGAACGAGACATCAGAAGTATGCCTGCTTATATTTTTATGTGTACTTTTATGCATTTAGAAATGATGGGAAGTTTATATAAAACCCAATAGAGATAGAGATACATATAGAGTTGTTATCTCTGCGCAGTAGGAATTTAGGTATTTTTCTTTTCCCTTGTCTTTGTTTCCTACACTTCGCACAGTTTTGTTTGTAAGATAATATGGGTTGTCCAAGAAATATGCAAACAATTGTAAATAAGTTAGGAGGGCAAATGCATTGCAATTTAAATTGCCATTAAGTCCAAGAGGTACAGATGAGCTACAGATGTCCAAGGACTTGAAAGAAATGATGCTTTATTTTGAATGACTCTAAAGCCAGAGCAGAAAGTTTCCAGGACACAGTTCCATTACCAATTAGCAACATCTCTGAATAAGTTAGGAATGTATTCAGCTGCAAGTAATAGAAAACCTGATCCAATAGTAGTTTAGACAGAAGATTGTTTATCTGTCTATCTACCATCTCTCTCTTTATTTGTGTTTCCATAACTAGAGGTCCAGAGGTAGGTAACAATTTGTGTTGGTTTAGAGGCTAAATAATATTGCCCACATTGATCTCAGGAAACCAGCTTTTTCTATCCATCTGAAGCTCTATCTTTCACATATCAGCTTTTAGTTCTCATGCTTGCCACATCATACATTGCAAGTTGGCTGTCTTAGGTCTCAACATCATGTGCCATCAACAATGTCAACACATGATATTGACAGTTTGTGTAGTTTTTTAGTCTTAGCCAGTCTAGTGGAGACATGCTGATATTTCATTATGGTTCTAATTTACATTTCTCTGATGTCCAATATGATTTCATGTTATTTTATATACTCATTTGTGAATGTCTACTCAGGTCTTTGGGCCATTTTATGTTTTATTGAGTTGTCTTTTTCATACTGATATGTGGGTGTTCTGGATACAGATCCTCTGTTGAATATAATTTTGCCCTACCCTTCCACACTACACATGCAAGAGGTATAAAGAAACATATGTATTTATGTATATGTTATTACATACTTATCCAAGCACATTACCTCATTTCACTTAGGATCTAGCAAAACGTTTACATATTGAATAAACGTCTAGCTTTTTTCAATTAACATATGCGTAAAATAATACAGGGACCATTTCTCTCATTCTTGCTTTTAATTGTTAAAACTTAGAGTTTGTGATGTATTTAAGAGGAATTAAACTAAACTAAAAAGTTCTTAATTTATTATGAAGTGAGTTTTGTATCTTTTACCATAAAAAGTAATGTGGGATTTGTGCCAGCCTCATATTTGGAATGATGCCTGACTCCAAGGATAACTCCCTCAGTGGGAGGAAACAATATTCTACTAACTGAAACTTCCATTATGTTATTGCTGATGTTTTGGAGATTAAAATCAGGGACAACTCAAAAAAGAAGTTGACATTTCTTCTTCCATCTCTAATAATTTGAGGCTTTGAAGTTAAGTGTAGTTGAATAGAAGATCTATGTGTGGCTGCTTTAGCGCTTAGCCATGTATGGTAAGTATTAGTGAAGATATGTCCACACTAATGAGGATTGGATCTCTTTGTTTATTTCAAGCCCATTTGTCTTCTGAATAGACACATTGGTACATTACATGTACACTCTGTGGTGGGCTCTTATCATCAGTCCGTGGGTTATAAATACGTGCATAAAAAATTTGGTATCCTGTAAAATAATAATACAAGTTTAATTCTCTTCTTTTCTATCAGACTCACTGGCACTACAATAAATTCCTATTTGGAGAGGGAATCCAAACAACCACAAATCTTGACTAATCCAAGTTTAAATAGGAATAGGGGAGTGCTTTGTCCAACAATATGCAGAAGAGGGCCTCTAAGGTCATTTTTTTTCATTGCCTTCTGAATCATTCAAGGAAGCTCATAGCATGATTCAAGGCAGTTTTAGCTCATAGCAGGTTTTATGAATTTCCCTTTTGTTTTGAAAATGATTATTTATAATATATGTCAGGTGCATATAAAATGTACATAAATCTCTCAGTTTACCAAAATATTAACTGACAGCTATTTCCTGGGCATCTACCGTATGCTCAGAATTGTGTTGAACAGAGTAAAGAATATAAGAAAAGTATATTTAAGGAAAGCAATGGCATCAACATTCTTATTTGGAGGACAAAATAGTGAGCTTTGTGACACAGACTCCAAGTGTGATAGGAGTTCAACAAAGAGAACATTTGGTGAAGCAACTGGAGAAGGTGGGACTTAATCTGGGTCTTAAATCTGAGATGGATACGAGATGAAAAAGTGGAAAAATGCCACATGGAAAGACCCCAAATTCAGTAGCTTAAAGAAGGCAGAAATTTATTCTCTCACATAAAAATCTTCAGAAAATGAATTATCTGAAAAGGAAATTAAGACAATCCTGTTTACAATGTCATCACAAAGAATAAAATACTCAGAGATAAACTTAACCAAGAAGGTGAAGACTTGTACACTGAAAACATAACACTGTTGAAAGAAATTATGAAAGAAATTGCAGACACAAATAAATGGAAAGATATCTCATATTCATGAATTGATGATTAATATTGTTAAAATGTCTATATTACCAAAGTTATCTACAGATTCAATGCAATCCCTATGAAAATCTCAATGGCATTTTCTACAGAGATAGAAAAAAACAATCCTAAAATTCATTTGGAAGCACAAAAGATCCTGAATAGCCAAAGCAATTTCAAGCAAGAAAAACAAAGCTGGAGGCGTCACATGTCCTGGTTTTGAAGTATATTACAAAGTTACAGTAATCAAAACAGTATGATACTGGCATAAAAGCAGACATATGGACCAATGGAGAATAGAGAGCCTGGAAATAAATCCACACATATACGGTCAACTGATCTTCCTCAAGAATGCTGAGAATATACAATGGAAAAAGGATAATCTCTTCAATAAATGGTATCAGGAAAGCTGGATATCCACAAGCAAAGAATGAAATTTAACCCTTATCACACACCATACACAAAAATCAACTCAAAATGGATTAGAGTTAAATGTAAGACCTGAAACCATAAAACTCCTAGAAGAAAACATAGGAAAAAAGATTCCTGATATTGGCCTTGGCAATGATTTCTTGGCTATGACACCATAAGCACAAGTAACAAAAACAAAAATAGATAAGTGAGACTACATCAAACTAAAAAGCATCTACAAAGCAAAGGAACAATCAACAAAGTGAAAATGAAACTTATGGAATAGGAGAAAATATTTACAAACACTGTATCTGATAAAATATTTAAGGAACTCCTACAGCTCAATGGCAAAAAACAAATGACCCAATTTAAAAATGGGCAAAAGAGCTGAATAGACATTTCTCCAAAGAAGATATACAAATGGCCAACAGACATATGAAAAGGTGCTCAACATCTCTAATCATCAGGGCAATGCAAATCAAAGCCAGAATAAGATATCACCTCACACCTATTAGGATGGCAAAAGATAACAAATGTTAGTGACACTGTGGAATAAAGGGCATCCTTGTACACTACTGGTAGGAATGTAAATTGGTGTAAATATGGAAAACAGTATGAAAATTCCTCCAAAAATTAAAAATAAAACTACCATATGATCCAGCAATCCCACTTCTGGTTTATATCCAAAGAAATTGAAATCAGAATCTCAAAGAGATATCTGTACTCCCATGTTCACTGTAGCATTATTCACAATAGCCAAGATATGAAACAATCTAAATGTCCATCAACAGATGAATAAAGAAAATGTGGTATATATAAACAATGGAATATTATTCAGCCTTAAAAAAGAAGGAAATTCTGCCATTTGTGACAACATGGATGAACCTAAAAGATATTATGCTAAATGAAATAAGCTAGACCCAGAAGGACAAACACTACAGTACATGAGACAACTTATGTGATGAATCTAAATTAGTCAGAATCATAGAAACAGAGAGTTGAATGGTGGTGGCCAGAGGCTAGGGGGAGGGGGAAACAGGAAGGTAATAGACAAAAGATATTTACAAAGTTTCAGTTACATGAGATGAATAAATCCTAGCAACTTACTAGGAGGACAGGGGAAACTTTTAGAGGTAATGGATAAGTCACAATTATGTCATAGATTGTGGTGATGGTTTAATGGTATATACTTACCTCCAAACTCATCAAGTTGTGTACATCAATTATGTACAGCTTTCTGTTAAGTCAAAAAAATTTTTTAGTAAAAAAGTAGAGCCAATGTAAAAAGAAAGTGTTTCAAATAACTTGGATCTATAAATCTTCATTTTCAAATGTATATTTCATGAAATATAAATACAGATGACGTCTATTCAATGAAAATGTAGTGTCCTAATTGAGAGATGTGTAAGTAGAAGAACGCACTGGATTTTGAAAGCTTAGTGTGAGGAAAAGGTAAACTATCTCGTTAATAACTTTTAAATATATATTACATGTTGAGATGTTAGTATTTGGATATTTATGGTTAAACAAAATATGTTATTAAAATTTTTTAATGCCCTAAGGAGATCTCCATATCATGGGCAGCTCTATTCCACGCAGTCATTCAGAGGCCCAGGTTTCTGCCACCCTGTTGCTCTGCCATACCCTAGTGCCAAGCTTCTTCAGGTGTAGTCACTGGGAACTTGTTAGAAATGAGTCAGAAACTCTAGGTAGTGAGTCTAGCAGTTCCAGAGCTGAGATCCCAGAACACACTGCTCTTTAAGCTAGAGGGAGAAGAAGGGAACTGGTATTTCCTAAGGGGCTGTGTGGTGCAGTGGAAAAGGCATGGCTTTGAAGCTTGAGTTTAAATTTCAGCTCTGCCATCATCCTGTCCATAAGACCCATTGACATCGTTTTATTGTCAAGTTGCTATTCTCACCTCATATTTCAATTTATTTTTCACATTAAGTAAAGTAAGTAGTACAAGGTTAAACACATAATAAGAGCAAAACAAAAAGGCTATTCTCATTCAGTACCCACTAAGGGCCAGGCACTCTTGCTAGGTGTCTTACATCTTTTTCCCCATAAATCTTAGCAATGATACTGCAATGATGATACGATCATATCTACTTTATGAATAATAAACCCAAAGCTCAGAGGTTAAGTATCTTGTCCAATATCACAGTGTAAGAAGCAGGAATAAAACCTAGATCTGTCATGCTACAAATTGTATGCTTTTCCCATTATAGTTTCACTTTAGTGTTGTGTTCTGGAATTAATGCCTATGACTGAGTCATGCAAACACCCTGGGCCTTTTTTGGCCTTTGGCCAACCACTGAACATAGCAACTGAACTCATTCCTCAAGGATATTTTCCAAGGACTTAGGGGTCTGGATTCTGTATCCCAGCTACTTCACTTCACAGAGAAGTTTCTGGTGATGCCGTCTGCTTCCCGTCTCCAGGAAGAGCTGGCCATTTGAGCCACAGCATTTCTCAGGAGACCTCCCACCTCCAAATCCCATAAGCTTACCAAATTTCATTGGGTTCTGACTTCACAAAAGTAAGTTCAAATAAAACTCGTAAGTCACCAAATATGAATAAAGTTCAGACCCTCAGCTCTGCTAAGCCAAAGCCAACCTATTTATATTCCTGTAGCTTTACACTAAATTCCAAATAATCTTGTAAGTGAAGTGATACATTTTAACAAGTGTCAGCTTTACCCTGAGACCAGAAAACTCATACAAACTTGTCCCTGTTGTTGGGCAGCTCATGGAAATCTCCATATTACCATGTGCTGTTTTTATTTTAATCCCAGTGCTTAGCATATTGGATAATACTGAGTAGTCACAGCTGAATACAGAGTGTTGTCCCCTTTTACTAGGTGTCAACAGTGATTATATCACTAAAGTTCCCTTGATGTGATCCCAGCCCAGCTCTTGCCTTTACCATTTAAGCAATCAGTCATTTTCAGGAAAAAACGACTAGCTACCCAAGCCAAGTGAAGATGGTTGGCATCGGGTGAAGAGCCACGGGGGTGGGGGAGGGGAGAGTCTTGATTGTTTCTCAATGTCCCCTGTGTCTAATCTTCTATTTCAAAAGCCCAAAGAATCACACGCATTCATGTCTAAGGGTCCTAAAGAGTGAGAAACTCTGGAATTCCCTGGCAGTCCAGTGGTGAGGACTCTGCACTTTCACTGCCAAGGGCCTGGGTTCAGTCCCTGGTCTAGGAACTAAGGTTCCACCAGCAGCGCGGTACAGCCTAAAAAAAAAAGTGAGAAACCACTTCATGCTCACTATAGCACATAAACACAGTTGAGGTACACACCAGAACGCTAATTTGGTCCGTAAGAATAATTCGTTCACCTATTTAACACATATTTATTAAATATCGACCTAGTAAGAGCCAGACACCGTGCTGGGTAGTGGAGACACAACTGAAAACAGAGCAGACATTGTCATTATCTTCATGGAGATGATATACTTGTAGAAGGATATTCATCAAATAGTCGCGCTAACACAATTGTAACAAAGACATGGGCCACTACGGGAAGGTGGATGGAACAAAGAGACCCTAAAAATAGAGGGATATGGCCCAATCTGGCAAGACACAGAAGGCTTCGTTGAGGAAAGGACCCTAAAGAGAGAGAGAGAGAGAGAGAACATTCCAGGCAGAAGACTAACATTGCAAACCTTATTTTTAAAAGATCCCCAAACTTGGAAATTAGGCAAAAATGGCTGCTGATCTTTTCAAGGTCATAATAGAATATTGTCTAAAAGGCTCACCTGAGGATTATTTAATTCTCTGGAACAGACTAGCAAACTTTTTCTGTGAAGGCCCAGATAGCAAATATTTTAAGCTTTATTTTGAGATTGGCTCATATATATTGTCTGTGACATATTCTTTGTTTTTCAACCCATTAAAAATGCAAAAAAAAAAAAAACCATTCTTAGCTCTTAAGTTGTACAAAAAAAAAAAAGGCCATGAGTTTTATTTGGCCCACAGGCCATGGTTTGCCAACCCCTATTCTAGGAGAATCTACGTTTGTTTGCCATATTCTTTACTATTGATTAAGGCCCAGACTCTGGGAAGTTACAGTTAACTTGGAGATATTTTTGTCTGGGAGACATGCAAATGATTTCTGCTCGTAGGAAAATAGAACCCAAAGATTATGGTTCCATTGCCTTAGAGTCCACTAACCACTTTTTAAAAAAGGTATTTTATTCAAGTAGAGTTGATTTACAATGTTGTGTTAATTTCTGCTGTACAGCAAAGTGATTCAGTTATACATATATACACACATTCTTTTTCATATTCTTTTCCCTTATGGTTTATAACAAGATATTGAATATAGTTCCCTGTGCTATACAGTGGGACCTTTTTGTTTATCTGTTCTATACATAATAGCTTGCATCTGCTAAACCCAACCTCCCAATCCACCTCTCCCCAAGCCCCCATTAACTACTTTTGTATCTAAACTAACAGTCTTATTCCATCATTCTTTTGCCAGTACCTATAAAAACCCAGTTTCTCAAATGCTCTTTGAGCCAGTTTTACCATCTTATTAGTTCATTCATTAAGGAGCTAGAGAAATCTTTGCACCTGCTCATTCTGTATTTGTATAGGAGTCTTGATCATAACATTAAAAAAAAATTACAGCTTGATTAGCCCCACAGAAATAAGGGGGATTGCTTTGCACAAGGAACAGAAGACCAGTGTGGCTGGAGCAGAAAGACCAAGGGGTGTGTGATATGGAGGTGAGTCTTCATGGATAGATAGTGGCCTGATCATATAGGGCCCTGTTGGCATGTTGAGAAAGTCTGTCTTTAACCTGAGCATAGAGGTTATTGAAGTATTCATTGTGTGCCTGTGTGTATGTGTTGTGTGGGCAGGGGGCATGATAGCCATTCACATATTTCACCCACAGTGTACAGAACAGATTGGAGGGGTCCAGACTACAGGTGAGTGAAGCTATCAGAAAGCTACTGCAGTAGCCCAGGCAAGACATGATGGCAACTTGATAAAGGCTGGGGGATGAGGAAAATGATCAGATCTGAGAGATATTTAAGGCTCTGTTTCTGGAGGGTTCACAAGAGAAAGCCTGTCAAGGACCCCTGGCCATTCCTTCAATCTAGTTGAGCTTAATGTGATCCAAATGTTTTGGTTGATTTACCATGTAAAGTCACCATCACAGAGATAAAAACACTTCAAGTCCTATGGACAGCTCATTCCCTCTCTTTTTAAATCAATGTGTGGATAGGTACGGGAGCCATGTCATATTCAGAAGACTTCTTAGTGAGAGGAAGAGGAGGACTTTTCTGAATTTAACATGTATTGGCATCAGATTAAGATGGCCAGAGATTTTCAGTTTGTAGTAATGATTGTCACTCCAGAGGAGCTGAAAAGTCAAAATATACAAAGTTTATCTCTGCTGAGTTTGTATGTCTCTGCAGCACTAAATTACACTCAAGGACACTCCTGTCCACGCATTCACTTGGACAGGAGTAACACCCTGTCCAAGTGAACGCTGATCAATCTTGTAGGAGTAACATCCTCTTTCTTTAGATGTGCTAACATCCCCTTCAAGTTACCATCTCATTCTGCTGTTCTCGAAGCTTCTTTTGTCTCTTTCAGTTGACTTTGTCTATCTCTCCTCCGATTTCAGAAGGTACTCCTACTTTCTTCATTTCCAGATCATTGGGGCTACCCAACTGTGGTCCCCACATCCTGTAGCATTTATTTCTAAGACTGTTCCAACTTACACTGCCATCAGATCACACTGTGCACTCCATCCCTAATATCCTTAGCAAGTTATGGATGCCTCTAGTAAATAAAGCATATTTTAATGAATGAAGAGGTTAGTATTTCATAAGGCCAAGAAAAGTGTAAACTGACTTCCATTACCAACAGTTTAAAATCAATTTGGAGGCATTTGGGAAGCATTTTAAAGAGCAAGTAGACATCAAGAAAATTTGATTAATTGGTTCTGTGGAGGCACATGTAAATTGGGCGCTAATTATGCTATAGCAATGCTCTTCCGTTAAAAACTAAGCTCACGATTAGTGACCGAGAAAAACGAGCCATCATTCTAGAAGCAAGTCTCATTCCCTTGTATGTGAGCCCAACCTTTTGGTAATTAAATCATAATTCTACATTTACTCAGATGAATTTGAGCCCTGATGGATGACTGGTGAGTTAGCCAAATGATCTTCCCTTGGCTATTCCATAAAAACAATTGATAACCACCGAGATAAGTTATGAGCAGTTGAGCTGCCCTTTAATACAGAACTATTGAATTATTGAAAGTTCTTTCCTATCTAACTGACACCAAACAAAGGCATGGTTGGCAATTGCAAGAGGCACAGTCAAGATTAGTGATCATTTCAGAGCTGATGACATTTGAAGATGGAAGGTTTAGTATAAGAGGTTACAACCTGGAGAATCTGAGTCCTTTCTATAACCCTTCTCCTCTCCTCCCACCCCCAAGACGAAGTTCTTGCATTTGGAGGTAAAAATGCAGTGAGTTTTTATTTTATTTTTTTTAGATGTCTTGTAGCTAGACGAGCACCCTTTTGGGTTTCCCAATTATTTTTCTTTTCCTTTTTTTTTGGTCATGCCGTGCAGCTTGCAGGATGTTAGTTCCCTGACCAGGGATTGAACCGGGACCACAGCAGTGAAAGCGCCTCGAGTCCTCACCACTGGACCACCAGGCAACTCCCTCCCCAATTTATTTTTCTGGGCTCCTAGAGAGTTAAAATTTACTCTGGACCCAGAGCCAAGATCAATTTCCTAATTGACAAAGAGTTAGAACTACATTTCAGAACTGGAAGTGGAATAAAATACTTGAGACACTTGACCCACACCACTTGGTTTTCTTTTTCCCAATAGATTTTTCCAAGGGAAATTGGGCCCATATGCTTCTGATTCATCTTCTCAAGAACCATCAAGGTACTGTTTTATTAGAGCTATTTGATGGGGCATTTAATCTATTTCGATGAACCCTTTGATGTTCCTTTTCTTAGTCATGGAAAATTGGGTTTGCAGAAAAGACAAAGATATGCCCTCTCATTCCCCACAACCAACAAGGAAAAAAAACAAAAAAAACGGAAGTGCTTCCAAGACACAGAAGTTAAGGAAACTGTTCAGGAGTTTTCTTACCTGACTAAATTACAATGCCTTGATAAGGAAAGGAGACATCAGAAAAGCTTTAGCAATGAGATTCTGCCTTAGATTGCTTTGGAAGAGGATGTCCTCATTTTCATCTGAGGCTGGCCTTTTCAGTCTATTTCTCCTTTCCAAAATGCTATGGTGGAGGGTCAGATGATGGAGGAGACATTCACATGCATAGGAAAATGTTTAAGGAAGGAAGAAAGAGTTATATCTGGATGACTTTGAACTTCTGCTTTTCACTATATTTTATTTCTAGAGGCTTTCCATGAGACCCAGCAAACCTTCTATCTTGGATTTGGAGAGACTCCGAAGGCCATCAAATTTGAATGTTGGCTATCACTTAATTTTATAACATATGCAGAAACCTATTTATGCTTCTGGGTAAAAACATGTTTGCGTATATACATGTGTGTATGTTCCCATGTGGACATGCTGCCAGTCATTAAACTTGGAGAAGAAAAAACATACCCCTACCTGCCTTTGTTGTCCAACCCATCCCAGACATACTTTCTTCATCTGCTCAGGCAAATTCTGTTGACCTGTTGCTTATAGAAATGTGCAAGCGTCAGAGCAAAAGATTTATGTAAAACTGTTGGTCAATCTGGAGACATAAAGACTATTTGTTGCCACCTTCTTTTAGCCCAAGTCTATTGTGTGAGCGCCTCCTATGTGGCTGGTTTTGTGTTAACTGCTGAGATGAGTGAGGAACCAAAGAAACTGGTTTCATCTTCTAGCAGCAAGAGTGGAAGGGAAAACAAAATGAGTGATTAATCCCATAATAGAAGATTGTCCGGGAATGTGTTTTAGCAAAATTATGAAAATGTATACAAATGAAAGGTCATAATCAATGTAGAAAAAAATTTTAAGGAGAAGACCAAGAGATTAACCTGAAAATGTTACTAAAACGAGGCCATTATGAGGGTAAGATTAGGGAGATGCCTAGGGCATGACATTTAAAGAGGCGCTCACCCTCAGGCACCCACCCTGCACTTGCGGGACCCTGACAGTGAGTGTCTCCTTAAATTTTGTACCCTGGGTGCCTCACTCTCTTTACCCTAGTCCCATCGCTATACTTCAACTATGACCCTTCGGCCTTTCTAAACTCCTCCCTAAAAGGACAGGATCAGTCACTGCCCCACTGAAAAATAAGAATTATAATGTTGGTCTGTATGGCAGACACTGGCTAGTGATTCACCAGACTATTTCCTTTGTTCTCCTGGGCACCCAGGTGGATTGATTTCCCAGCCTCCTTTGCAGTTGGATGCAGCCCAGTGTCTGAGTTCTGGCCATTGGAATGTGAGCAGAAGTGAATGCGTTACTTCCAGTCCTGGCCCATAAAATCACTTTCTGCAAATTTTTATTCTTGCTCCCCCTCACCAATAAATGGAGAGGACTCTGAGGATATAGGGGAGGGAGGAGCCATGAGTGGGAAGGGGCCTGGGTCCCTGAAAGACTGCATGGAGGAGAGCCCTGCCCCCAGCCACACCCTCATGGGACTCTGATACAAGCAAGATGTATACATTTATGTCTTAAGCCACAGGTATTGGACTATAGCTTGGTACAAGCCATCAGTCTATGCTGACTAGCACCGTATACGACTATTGACTAAACTTATAGCTTAAAGTGGGAAATTCCATTTTTTCCAATGAGAACCAGCCTGACTTATTGTAGGCAGTACAGACATTTCCGTATAACATGATCTGAGGGGTCTTAGAAACCCCTCTCATGTCCCAAACATCTTCCACACTTGACTGCCACATCCACTGAGACCCCGTAATTAGAGTTGTCACTTTGGAGTCAGGAACTGTGGGTATTAGAACACCTCTGAGGTCTGACATACCCTGTCCTTGCCTTCCTCTTATGGTTTATGAGAAGCTTAAATGATGTAATAAGCTGACAGTTCTTTGCGACCCATGAAGTCCACTTGGGGAGGGGGCTCTTCTCAACATTTCCATCTAAGTTAACATATCAGCTTATTATTTTACAGATGAGGTGTGCTTGGAGATGGGGGCTATTAATAAAACCAGGAAGGCCCATTTATTGGAAGAGAAGAAGTTGAAGCACTACGATGCCTGAGGCTCCCCATGTGCATAATCTGTTTTAATTCTTCCAACAATTTTAGGAGGTGAGGGCAGCTAGCACCTACTTTTACAGTTGAAGAAACTGAGGCTTGGGAGAAGTTTGAGAAACTTTCCCAATAAATGCCCAGTCCAGGATTTAAACCCTGAATCTGAATCCAGAGTCTGTCTCTTTACCATCATGAGATGCTGAGGAGTGACCTCAACTTTCCTAAGTTCAGCTACTTAGGAAGGGGAGCTAGAGAAAGGATGTGGAGAGGATGCAAAAAGGAAGGTCATCTGGGGGTGGAAAGAGGAAAAGAATATATCTGAAGGCCAGACAGTGCCAAGTGAGGACAAGTCCCGTGCTGCAAAGCCAGAGCAGGAAAAGGGATCAGTCTTAGGGAATCTGGTGTTGTCTCAGTTTCTGGGCAGCCCCTCCACTGATCCGTTTCTCTCCCTCCCTCACGTTAGCTGCCCCAACCAAGAAGGGTAACCACGTGTCACCCCTTTCCACGGTTTCCTCTGCAGCTTGATGAGTCAGCCCCCTGCTCCCCACGCCTGGGGATGCTTCACTTTTCTCCCCGCGGCTCCGGTTCACATAGGGTAGACTTATAGCAGAGGGATGTCAATTGTGCTTGAACTACTCAGTCACCACTGACATTTCGTTAACCACCCGATGAACTTCTCCAGCCCGAAGTAGCAGCCACTTGTGCCCTTGAAAACTGAACAGAAAACAACCGTATTGATTTTCTACTATCAATGAGAAAAAGGCAATTGCTCTTTGCTGAGCACCTTCGTAATGCATTTCACACCACTTCTCCTGCAGGCCACCTCCTCCTGCCATAGTGCTGGGGGAACCCCCTGCGGCTTTGGACTCTGTAGAATTAACCCTGCAGTGCCAGCACCATCTCGAGGCTTCCTGGCCCCTAGATAGCAACCTGCTCTCTGGGAGTTGGGATCACTTAGAAATCACTAAGGAACTCAGGCCTCGGGTCGGGGAAGTTGGGGGTGATGGGCTGCAGGAATCTCTGACAGTAAAATCATCTTTGAAAAGAGCACATCGCTTCACTTTATTAAAAGCATTAGCAACATCTGGATGGGTTTTTGAAGATATATAAGCATGTATATATACTGAACAAATTGACTGATGAATGAGATCCTTTATTTAGTAAATTTTGCAGCCATTCTGGCTTAGTCAAGGCCCAAGATCCCATTGTGAGTTATGATTTCAAATTACCAGACCTTTCTTTCTTTCTTTTTTTTTCAACCTGTGTTATATCTCAGGCATGTCCTAATAGCTCTAGTTTTGATATTTCCAACACAGCAAAAAGGAAGTGTGAGGAGCCAAAAGAGATACAAAAACCTTGACCAAGCAAGCCTGACCCTCTGGGATGATTGTAGTGTCAAAATCGGTCAATATTTATGCCTAGCAACCTTGACAATATCCCTTTAATTAAAATCAATGGAGAAATAAAACATGCATTAGAATGCACTTGGGATCCCTCACCTCATGAGACAGAAAAGACTCTGATACTATGCACAGTGTGATTATGACCCACACATGTCCCTTTGCTTGGGCGTTTGCAACTGGATCTCTTCTTTCAATGGTGTTTTTCATTGTGTGATACTGTTTTTTACTTTTCCATTCGGTATACTTTCTTGAATATGTATTTAAAAAACTTCTCTTTAAAAGTCAGGTAACATGTTCATCAGGTCAAACTATAACCTAGACTTGAGGGGGAAATTGAAAACACAGAGGAGGGGACCCCAGGGATGAGAAGGTTGGTGTGGTTGGGGCAGCTCAGCCTCTAACCAGCCAGGTGACCTTGAGGGGGTCATAGGCAATTATCTTTGAGTCTCAGCTCTCCCTTCTCTAAAATGAGAAGGAAACTTTCTCAGTTCTAAAAGGTTCTTTCCAGTTTTCTGTGAATATTCTATTAGATCAATGGTGTTCAAAATAATGGCCACTACTGTTCATTGGACACTTCCCATGTAATCTTCACCACGAAACTGTGAGTTTGGTTCCACTATTATTTTCCATTTTAGGGAAGAGGAAACTGAAGCTGGAGGGACGGAGTCAATCCCAACGTCACCCAGCTGGTCAGTGGCAGAAGTTGAGTGTGTCCAAGGCCGTGGGCTTCACCATTGTCCCACGCCTCCTCCTTTTTTTTTTTTTAATTATATTGGAGTATAGTTGATTTACAATTTTGTGTTAGTTTCAGGTGTACAGCAAAGTGACTCAGTTATACATATACATATAGTCATTCTTTTTCAGATTCTTTTCTCATATAAGTTATCACAGAATATTGAGTAGAGTTCCCTGTGCTCTCCAGTAGGCCCTTGTTGGTTATCACGTCCTCGAGTCCATGGAAAGTGGAAAGGGTTTGGTCTCAGAGATGCCACCGGTTTGACCTCCACAGACATTGAAGAGTCCTCTCCCTGCACTGTTCAGTTGGTAGAGGTTCTTCTAGAGCTCACCCAGTTTGAGGTAGATTCACTTAACCTTAAGTCCCTTCCATTGATTCAGAGTTCACCAAATATAGGCCAGTATAACTTCCTTCTGCAACCAGATCTGATTTCAAAGACTCCCATGAAGGCAGGCTTAGCAATAACAGGTTAAGTTGGCCCAAGAACAGAAGGCAATTTAACACTGTCCTGTCTGGCCTGGCCAGGCAGATTAAACACCAAATATTTGCGCTTTATAAAATCCAAGCGTCACAGAGGTATTTTTGTTTGTTTGCTTTTCTCATGCAGCTTGACTCCTCTCAGATTTCAGACGGCTGCCTCTCCGGGGTTGGCTGGATGACTGTCATGTTGTTAAAAGCTTCCCTTCCTTATCTCGCTTCCTAATCTCCACCGAGGGATTTGAGAGCCCTCAGCACTGGTTTTTCCTCTTCAAGGACCTGCTAGTGCTGGACTAATTAATGGAAAGGGCCTGGAGATAAGTTCCTTCAAAAATTATGGAATGTCCTAATCAGATGGGCAAGCCAAAGCTTGACCTCTGGGGCGAGAAGGGGTCACCCTCAAATAATACGATGAATTCAGCTATTTCTGTCATTTTTTGTTACTCCAAAAGGGTGAGAAGAGAGGTTAAAGTCCATCCTAAAGGGCAAGGGGATGCCCATGTTTCTGCCGTGGAGGTGATCCGTTAAAGGACATTCTTCGTGTATTCCCCAAGTCTTCAAAATCCAGCCATGCTTTAAATGGTTCTTACTTTGTCAGTTTCTATTACTGGAAACTCTTCACCAGTTCCTTCTTTCATGTGTTTTTCTGTCGCTGGCTCTGTGACTCAGCCTTTTTCTCTACTTTCATCATATTCACTGTTTTTCCCCACCTAGTAGGTAACCCCCCTCCCCCAAATTCCTATTCATTTTTAAGAACTTATTTTAATCATAAAATATTTGAAATATATTTTTGTAAAAGTTGACCATTTTCTCCTTCAAGGAAGATGGCATGGCCGTACTATCCCCAATTCCTCCTGACAGTACAACTAAAAAAAACCTCAGACATTATATATAAAACCAACATAAGAGGACTGTAAAAGATAGAAAGGAGAAGGCAGACTGGCTAGAGACTTTGGGACCCGGGGAACAGCACAGTGTTGAGTTCCCTGGGCTTTCTTGTTGCCTTTATACATCCCAGACTCGAAGCTGGAGAAGCTGGCACACTTGAATCGTCAATGGTACAGATCAAACAAAATTGCTCTCTCTAGCCAAGGGATCAGGAAAGGGGCAGCCTATAAGACAGAAAAACTTTTAGAGAATAACCACTCTACTCGAGCCAAACACTACAGAAAATAACAAACAAAAGGAAAACCCCAAAAAAACAAAAGCAAAAAATAAAACGTGGTCCCACTCCACCCAGCAAAGGCCAAATAAGGAACTTAGGTGGCTAGAATGAGGCACCCCAATACTCCTGCAGGGATGATGTTAGAGAATACCAAGCAGGGAGCCAGGACTTTCATCCTTGCCAGGGGTTAAGGAGCTGCCCTCTCCCTTCCCCACTACAACGTCAGTGGGGACCACATAGAGAACTTGAACTTGTTTCTTTATTCAGCAATAAAGGAACACTCCCCTCTGGGATGGTATCAGAAGAGGCCTAGTGGAGAGTCAGGACTTTTCCCACTGCATTGCTGCTGTAAGGATGCCAATCTGCTCCGGTGTGATGTCAGCGGAGACCATGTGGGAAGCAGTAACAAGGCACTGTCACCCTCCCAGCCATAGAGGTTATGAGCGAAGGTCTAGTAAAAGAGCTGGAACTGCCACTCCCACCCGGTAGTCATTGGGAGTCCCCACGCACACCGCACCTATAGGCTCAGAGGTCAATGGTGGCCAAATGGAGAACCTGTACTCCTACCCTCATCTAACAATAACAAACCAGATACTGTACGATTCCATTTGTATGAAACGTTCAGAATAGGCAAATCCATAGAGACAGAAAGTAGATTAGTGGTTGCCAGGGGGTGGCAGAGGGGAGGAGAATGGGGGCTGACTGCTAGTGGGTATGAGGTCTCATTTTGGAGTGATGAAAATGTTCTGAAACTAGGTGGTGGTAGAGGTTGCACAAGCTTGTGAGCATACTAAAAACTACTAAATTGTACACTCTAAAACAATGAATTTTATGGTCTGTGAATTATATCTCAATAAAAAATTGAAAATTCAAGAAAACAATGAATCACACAGTTAAATGTAAAATCATCGGTCATCGGTGATGAGTCAACCTCCGGTCTCTCTCCCCTCCCTCAGGGTCAGGGGTTGGGACTGAAAATTCCAACCCTCTAATTACATGGTTGGTTCTCCTGGCAACCAGTTCCCATCCTTAGGTGTGGTCCGAAAGTTACCTCACTAACATAACAAGGGACACCTTGATCACTCTCATCACTTAGGAAATTCCAAGAATTTTAGGAGCTCTGTGCCAGAAATGGAGGCAAAGACCGACTAAATATTTCTTACTATAAATCACAATATCACATAAAATAAGTGTGACAACACCAAATACTAGTGAGGAAGCGGAAAAACTAAATCACTCATAGAGTGGTGGTGGAAATGTGAAATGACTCTGAAAAACAGTTTGGTAGTTCCTTAAAAAAGCTAAACATGCAAATATCGTATGACCCGTAATTGCACTCCTGTACACTTTCCCAAGATTAATAAATACTTATGTTCACACAAAAACCTGTACATAATGTTTATAGCAGCTTTATTCATAACATCCGAAACCCCAAAACAACCCGAATATACTTCACTGGGTGAATGGTTAAACAAACACTGATACATCCATACCGTGGAATACTACTCAACAATAAAAGTGAGCTAGGGATGCGGTCAACAACCTGGATGAATCTCTAGAGCTTTACGCTGAGTTTAAAAAAAGAAGCCAAAAGAATCCATGGGATATCTCTATACTATTTCTTACAACTCAATGTGAATCTATAATTGTTTCAAAACAAAGAAGTTGAACTTAAAGTTTGGAAAATAACATAGGCTCCTGAATGCTCACTACCGAAATTTTACAATTCTTAAGAATTCTTTTGCTTCAGATTTTTTTCAGAGGAAATAAAATAATACAGCTGTGTTTATGACAGTACCCTTTCTTTTTTTTTTTTTTTTTGCGTTACGCGGGCCTCTCACTGCTGTGGCCTCTCCCGTTGCGGAGCACAGGCTCAGGACGCGCAGGCTCAGCGGCCATGGCTCACGGGCCCAGCCGCTCCGCGGCATGTGGGTTCTTCCTGGACTGGGGCAAAAATCCGTGTCCCTTGCATTGGCAGGCTCTGCATTGGCAGGACTCTCAACCACTGCGCCACCAGGGAAGCCCTACCCTTTCTTATTTAGCCTATTTTTATCCAGAACTGAGCACAGAACTGAGATTGTCTATGTATATTCTGATACTTTTATTCTATAGATATTGCCGTAGCAAGAAATAATGCTGTTTTATGTGCTTTTTTAAAGATGACATAGATGTTTTCCTACTGTACCATGCAATATGTATCAGTTTACAAATTGCTTCTTGCTCTCAACACTGAGTTTCTGATATTTAACCATGTTGATGCATGAAGATCTGGTGGTTTCATTTTTTCTTTAATTATTCTATAATGATAATAGTAAATAATACATAAGACTATGTGCCGTGCATTGTTCTAAATGTTTTATATACTTAACCCATTAATCCTCATTAAGATTTATATATATATATATCAGTGTATATAGTATCTAGTGTATATATATACATATATATACACACACATATATATACACTATACATTATATATATACACATATATACACTATATATGTATACATATATACTATATACACTATATATGTGTGTGTGTGTGTGTATATACATACCTATATATACACTATAGTGTATATATACACACTATACATTTATTGTTCCTGTTTACAGATGAGAAATGTAAGGCACAGAGCAGCTAAGCTCTTCACTGCACTGTTAGTAAACGGCATAGCTTGGATTTGAACTAGAGCCTGTGTTTCCATGGTGTAAACACCACTGCTGTAGATCTAGTACACTGTTGATGGACATTTAAGATCCTTTTATTTCCTTACTCTCATTAACCATGAATATCCTAGTTCTTGTCTCCTTGTGCATTTGTATGAATCTCTTTAAGATATGTACCAACAAATGGAACTGCTGGGTTGTAGTCTGTACTTATCTTCAACGTTAGTGGCTATTTCCAAATTACTAGATAATGTGGAGCAATTCTGGTCAGTGGTGTGTAAGAGTTCCTGTCTCTCCGTATATTCACCACCACTTGGTACTGTCAGGCTTTATAATTTTTGTCATTTGGATGAGTGTGAAATGATAACTCGATGCTTTTAAATTTGCACTTCCGGTTTTATTAAGAGTGTTGAGCTTCTTTTCATGTGTTGATTGGCCTTTTGAATTTCCTCTTCTATGAAGTGACAATACATAGCCTTTGTGGTTCATTTTTCTCTATTGAGTTAATGTATTTTTCTTATGATTTTATCTGTCATCTGTTGATGATATTAATTGAAAATGTATTTTCCCAGTCTATCACTTGGCATTTCATTTTTGTGTTTCATGTCATATTGAAGATTTTCGTTTCAATGCTGGCAAATCTATCTGTGTTTGTACATGTGTGCATGCACGTGCATATAAAATATACACAGAATACATATGCTTTTCATATTAAGATTTTATATTTTTCTCTGGAATTTTTTATATATAATTTTCTGGTGCATAGCATTATAAGTCGACCTCTATATACGCTGCAAAGTAATCACCACCATAAATTGGTTACCATCACCATCATAAAGTTGAACCCCTTCACCCATTCACCCATTCCCCCAACACTCTTCCCCTCTGGTAACCACTAATCTGATCTCAAAATCTATGAGTTTGCTTTTGTTTATTCATTTGCTTTGTTTTGCTTTGTTTTTAGATTCCATATATTGGTGAAATCGTACAGCATTTGTCTTTGTCTGACTTATTTCACTTAGCATAATACCTTCAAGATCCATCCATGTTGTTGCAAAAGGCAGGATTTCATTCTTTTTTATGGTTGAGTAGTATTCCATTGAGTAGACATACCACATCTTATTTGTTCATTCATCTGTCAATGGACACTTACTTTGTTTCTATACCTTGGCTGTTATAAATAATGCTACAATGAACATAGGGGTTTATATATCTTTTCTAATTAGTGTTTTCATATTCTTCAGATAAATGCCCAAGATTGGAGCTGCCAAATCATATGGTAGTTCAATTTTTAATTTTTTAAGAAATCTGTATACTGTTTTTCATAGTGGCTATACCAATTTACAGTCCCACCAACAGCATACCAGGGTTCCCTTTCTCCGCATCCTCTCCAGTGTTTGTTACTTCTTGTCTTTTCAATAATGCTTTTTCCTTGTAGTTACCATGAGATTCTCATTCAGCATCCTATGTAACTGGTAGCCCATTTCAAGTTGGTAGCAACTTAAATTTGAACCCATTCCAAAGCTCTATCTTTTTACTCCCCTTCCCATGTTTTATACTTTTGATGATACATTTCATATCTTTCTACTTTATGCATCCCTAACTAACTTTCGTACTTTTAGTTATTTTTACTACTTTTTTCTTTTAACCTTCATGCCTGCTTTACAAGTGCTTATATCTACCTTTTCCACTGAGATTTTTACTTTTGTATGTTTTCTTATTATTAACTAGTGCCCTTTTTCCAGCTTAAAGAAATCCTTTTAATATTTCTTGTAGCGCCATTTTAGTGGTGATGAACTCCTTTAGCTTTTGCTTATCTGGGAAACTCTTGATCTCTCCTTCAATTCTGAATGATAACCTTGCTGGGTAGGGAATCTTGGTTAGAGGTTTTTGTTTGTTTGTTTGTTTTGTTTTTTTCCCTTCACACTTTGAATATGTCATGCCACTCCCTTCTGGCCTGTAAAGTTTCTGTTGAAAAATCTGATAGCCTTATGGGGTTTCCTCTTGTACATAACAAGTTGTTTTTCTCTTGCTGCTTTTACGATTTTACCTGTATCCTTAACTTTTACCATTTTAATTATAATGTGTCTTGGTGTGTGTCTCTTTGAGTTTATCTTCTTTGGAACTCTCTGGGTTTCCTGGACCTGGATATTTGTTTCCTTCCCCAGATTAGAGAAGTTTTCAGCCACTATTTCTTCAAATAATTTTTCTGGCCTTTTCTCTCTCTCTTCCCCCTTGGACCCCTATAATGCTTGGTGTTGTCCCAAAAGTCCCTTAAGACATCTTCACTTTTTAAAATTGTTATTTATTTTTTCTTTTTGCTGCTCCGTGTGGGTGAGTTCCATAGTTTTGTCTTCCAGCTCACTGATTCACTCTTCTACCTCACCCATTCTGCTTTTGAACCCCTGAGTATATTTCTCAGCTGAGTTTTAATTTCTGTTTGATATTTTCTTATATTTTTTATCTCTTTTTTGAAGTTCTCACTGTGTTCATCCATTCTTCTCCCAAGTTCGGTGAGCATCTGTATGACCATTACTTTGAACTCTTTATTGGGTAGACTGCTTATCTCTGTTTCATTTAGTTCTTTTTCTGAGGTTTTATCTTGTTCTTTTGATTGAAGCATATTCCTTTGTCTCCTCATTTTGCCTAATTCTCTGTGTTTTTGTCTATATATTAGGTAAATCGACTATTTTCTCCAGTCTGTAAGGAGTGGGCTTATTTAGGAGATATCTTATAGGGCTCAGACGTGAAATCCCACCTGGCCACTAGAGCCTGGTGTTCCAGGTGTGTCCCCTATGTGAGCTCCTGTTGTGGCAGGGCCATGGCCAGTGCTGCTGTGCACTGGTGCACAGGGCTGACCCTCAAACTGGCTGCAGAGCCCAGTGGAGGGGCACGAGTGGGATGGCTCTCACCAGAGTGTGCCCACTGTCACTGACAGTTTACAGGGAGAATTCCAAAATGGTGCCCACCAGTGCTGGCATTAGCAAGGTTACCTGAGATTGCAGAAATGACTCCAGCCAGTGTCTCAGTCTACAGGAAGCATCCCACCTGGTTTCTGCCTCTCCAGCAGATGCTTGAAGATTAGTAAGTGGGTTCTGTTCACCGGTGATCCATGTGCTTTTTAATCTGGTGTTTTTGCACTGGTTTTTGGGTCAAGGGAGTCTGCGTGCAAGCCCTTTAAGAGTGGGTTTTCTGTTACCTGCAGTTCTATAGTTTTTCTGGACATATTCCTCCTCGGTTTTCAAAGCCAGGTGTTTTGGACTTTTGTCTCTCCTGTACGAGTTCTAGGGGTTTGGGTATCTGATGTGGAACTTGAATCCCTTGCTCCTTCGGGAAAAGATCTGTACCTCTGTGATTCCTCCCAAAGTGAATCACCGTGGTAGGGGGTGTGGTTTTTGAATGGTGAGATCATAACTGCCTCTCCTACTCATGTTGCTGCTGTCCTTTTACACTTTGTTATGGAAGTTCTGTTCGTCCAGTTTTCAGGTTTCTTTTTGAGGGAATTATTCCACTTGTAGTTATAGATTTCTTGTGTCCATGGGAGGATGTGAGTTCAGCATCTTCCTATGTTGCCATCTTGATACATCTGAAATCTGGAATTTTTATATAGTTGTTTTTCTCTGTGGATTCTTTATCAGTTGTCAAATATTGCAACATCATTTACTTTGAGTCCATAACCCACCCCCCACTCATTGGAATATCATCCTAGTTTTATTTATTTATTTTTTATTTATTTTTATTTTTTTTGCGATACGCAGGCCCCTCACTGCTGTGGCCTCTCCCGTTGCGGAGCACAGGCTCCGGACGCGCAGGCTCAGCGGCCATGGCTCACGGGCCCAGCCGCTCCGCGGCATGTGGGATCCTCCCGGACCGGGGCACGAACCCATGTCCCCTGCATCGGCAGGCAGACTCTCAACCACTGCGCCGCCAGGGAAGCCCCTCATCCTAGTTTTAAACTACTTTCTGTATTGCCGTGTGTCATTGTCCGTTCCCTCCTGGTGTCATGACCTTGGTCTGTAATAAACTCCAAAGTACTCATTTTCCTCCTCTTCATTTATTGAAAGGGATATTTTAAAAAAAAAAAAATGGAATTTTTTTAGACAGGCTGTATTGTGACATGCTTTTTCATTTATCAACCTGTCACGGACATCTTTTCATGTGGTTTATGACATCATGTTTAATGCCTGCTGAGTATCTGATTATTTTGGAAAGACCACATTATATTTAATGATCTCCTATTGATAAACTTTTAATTTGTTTCTAAGATTAAAATGCAGATCATATGTATTATAAGTACATATATCTTCACTGATATACAAAATAAATTACCCGTTAATTAAGCAAAAAGACAAAAGGTGGAGCTTGGGGAGTATGTAAAATTTCAATTTTGCTACTTAATGCCAAACTATTCTCTGGAAGGAGTGGGACAATTTATTCTTGCCCCTTCCCAGTACACCAAAGTCTCCAGTTGCAGGAAATGACAAGATCAGATCTATATTTTAGAAAGCTCATCCTAGCAGTGGTTGCAGAGAAATAAATGTCACAAAAGCAGCATAGAAAGTGTCAGATGGTGTTCTGGAAGATGTGTGTACCTGACAACAAACATACAAATGTTTGTAGGTAGAGTGAGCGCCAAAGAGCGTGAGAAGCACCTGGATCAGCTGATCCAGACCAAAGGGCTGGTGTAGCAATGACCAAAGGAACAAGCATGCTAGAAATTCTGAAGGCATCTTGAGCTAACTTCACTACACAGAAGCCTACGATCCCTTCAGAAGTCACCACAAAAATAAAACGAATAGGGCTTCCCTGGTGGCGCAGTGGTTGAGAGTCCGCCTGCCGAGGCAGGGGACGCGGGTTCGTGCCCCGGTCCGGGAAGATCCCACATGCCGCGGAGCGGCTGGTCCCGTGAGCCATGGCCGCTGAGCCTGCGCGTCCGGAGCCTGTGCTCCGCAACGGGAGAGGCCACAACAGTGAGAGGCCCGCGTACCGCAAAAATAAATAAATAAAATAAAACGAATAGCTACTTTGTGCCATCTGATGATAGACTTAAAAAAGAAGGAGTGGCATCTGGTTTCCTGCTATCAAGGAGTCTCGTGACGAGAACTCTGAATGATCCGTGTGTATTTCAAATAAATGTTTTGTTCCAGCACAGTCCAAAGGCTTGGTAACTTAAGCACAGCTGCTCGGGAGGCCGGAGCCTCATTTTCTGAAACACACCTTCCCTTGTTCCCACCCCTTCTCATCCCAAATGACGTCAAGGCTACGAAGAGACCCCATTTCCCAACATCACTACACCCGGATGGAATGGACAAACACACTGTCTTTCAACCTCTGTTTCCAGAACACAAAGCCCATATTCTCCTTTCGATAATATTAAAAAGAGGGAAAGCGTTTTGCATGAAAACATGTTTTAACTGTATTTGTAACACTCAATAAATAAATTACAGGTTTTATATCATTCAGAGAGAGCTGCCAGTGATTTATTCAGTTATTAACTTCGCACGCTTGGGAGAATGAATTAAATGCCGGCCCGTATCAAAGGCCTGAGGATTAGTTTCAGCCAGAAGAGGCTCCTGAAAAGTTTGGGCGGCTCGGCAGGCATTTCACAAGAAGCAAGAACGGTTTGGTAGAAGCCATGGAGGGCAGAGGATTCTGTCCTGTTCGTTTACAGCAGCTTATAAATTCCATAAAAGGGAAATGAATTATGCATTATTGGGTTTGCATAAGGTCACCCAGTGAACTTTGACCCCTCTCTTTTCTCATTTGGCTCGATTATGAGATGAAATGACAGATTTGATCTCTTTTCATATTGTGTGAGAAAGGGTCTCTTTACTTCACCCTCTAGCAGCAATCAGCTGACAGGACCAGGCAAGTGCATTAATTATGATTGATTTAGAGTGTCTATCGGGTGATTATTTCTAGAATTCTACTCCTGAGCCAAAACCTTTTGACCTATTTCAGGCCACACAGCAAATTAATCCATAAGAAGATTTAAGGGGAGACTGTTCAGGACAGCAGTTTCCCTCCTGTATTCGCAATCAAAACATTGGAGACACTCCAGGCCATCCAGAGGGATTGAATTACTAGAACACTCTATGGTGAAGACATTTAACAATCTGACCAGTCAGCTGAGAAACATCTTGTGTATAATAACCAAAAATGGCTCTGAATTAGCCCCCCCAAAAGAAAAGACCCCTGACGTTCTCTGCTCTGAGCTAATAGGACAGCAAAGAAAAGCTATTTTTTTCAAGTTTGTGAATTTGTCACAATTGGAGTTTCGCAATAATCTGTCTGTCGTTGGGACATTCAATCTCCCTCTCAACTTTCCAGTGGATTAAAAATGACAGTAATAATTAAAGGAGTAAAGAGAAGAGACCACTGTCAGTTGCAATGCATAGGCTTGAATTATAATAAGGCTCAGAAGAGGAGGAGGAAGAAAAAGTAGGGAGGTAACATTAGGAGTTTCTTTCTAAGTCTGGAAAAGCATCTTGCAGATAAATTCTATTTAAGAAGAGGGTGTTTAACCAAAATTACCATCTGAGTCATTAGATCACAGTAAAGATTGAAGGGGAGAGTAATCTAGAATTGATTCCAGCAGATCAATTAACTCAGTTCCACTACCTGCTTTCCAATGCCTCCAGATGGCAAGGACTAGTTGAGCAAGGACAGAGTAAATCCTGTCTGCAACACTTACAAGCTGTGTGACCTAAGGCAAGTGCTTTGACCTCTCTGATCTCTGCTCTTTTCTTTATGGGGTACAGATAATATCTAACTCATTGCTGAGTTGTAGTGAGGATTAGAGACCATACGTTTTTAGAGAAACAAAAACAAATTCTTACTGTTATTAACAACCCTCCATTGCCATTTATGGAGTTAGGCCCTGTAGCAATTAAAGAGTCTTTTGTTTGCTGAGCACAAACAAAATATCTCTCCTCACACTTGAAAATAACATTAAGTGACAAAAACAGCATTAAATGATAACATTAAGTGAAATAACTGAGGAACAGCTGAGGAGCTCAGTATAAGAGGACAGATAAACTCAGCTGAGGAGCTTGGAGCCAAGGGTTTGAGAAGCTGGTGATCAGTGGAGTGGGCAGGAGAGAGACTTCATAGGCAGTGGGCAGAGGAGTGAGACTGGGAGGAAAAGATGTATCTTGGGGGTCTTCTTAAGAGCAAGACTGTGGTACACCGAGACCTAAAACCCTTCTCTCTCCATTTCAAAAGCTTCCGTAGGGGCTTCCCTGGTGGCGCAGTGGTTGAGAGTCCGCCTGCCGATGCAGAGGACACGGGTTCGTGCCCTGGTCTGGGAAGATTCCACATGCTGCGGAGCGGCTGGGCCCGTGAGCCATGGCCGCTGAGCCTGCGCGTCTGGAGCCTGTGCTCCGCAACGGGAGAGGCCACAACAGTGAGAGGCCCGCGTACCGCGAGAAAAAAAAAAAAAAGCTTCCGTAACATATACAACGCAACATATACAATGCTCGCTAGTGCTTTGGTATAAGTGGGCTTTTCTAGATGAATGAGAATTTCTTCATTTTGAGACTGTGAACACATAAGACGCTGCCACCAGCTACGTGTGGGCTCCGGATGGTTTCGTGACATGTCTCTTGGACTTCAGAGTCCCCCATTGGAAATGTGGGACTACAACGCAAATGTCAAACTCTCTTTCAGTTCTCAACTCCATGGTTCTGTGTCCCGATGAGGAGTCTTCATATTTACAGAGGAAGCCTTATGTGTTTTAATTATCTTCAGGGACCAAGCAGGTCAAAAGAAATGAATGGAGAAGACCAGATGTAAAACAAAAGGGAATGGTAGAGACTGTGGCAAACTAGAGAAGATAGGCGTTGCTTAAAAGTGCTCGCGTTTAATGACTCATAAAAGCGTTGTGCAGGATTCCCAAATTCTGCCTGCTGGGAACCAAGTTTTGATCTTTAGCCAAAGAGGCCCAGGATGGGGCATTTAGAACCTAGTTGTTTCTTTTAACCCTACAACTTAGCTCATTCTTGCCTCCATACCACTGACTTCGAGAGACAAAACCAGCAGAGGCATCTGTGTCTTGAGAAATCAGTTATATTAAACGGAGCAATTGTGGGGCAGCCAAGCTGTCATGATCCTGAAGCCTGGCCATCAGTTATAAAGCTAATAAGTACCAAGCAGCATGTCAGTGGTGATTCTCAGTCTTGTTCATATAGTTCTTGGATGATTACATAAGCAGGAATGCACGTGGCTTAATGAAAGCTAAAAAAATAACCCCAACAAAGCACACGGCTGAGGGCTTTGCTGGAGAGCCAGCATGGCATAGAAAAGCTTGGAGGTTGGAGGAGGAAAGAGCACACATTTCAAATTTTGGAGATGGCAGCTCCCACCTCCAGAAGACTGACGTGGGCTCAATTCTCGTAGCTCCTTAAACTGAAAAGGGGCTGCCGGGCCTTGCTAGATGGTGGACCACACCAATTTATGGCTCACTCATTACCATCCCTTGGATGGGAGACCAAATGAAGAATAGCCAAGTAACTCTGTGGACACAGAAGCCAGTACCCATAGCCTCTTGGGAGCCAAAGGTTAAAATGTCCCCACCATCCTAAGAAAGAGCTAGAGCCAACATTATTAAGCCAAAACGAACTGTTTCTTGAGCAGTTACACTCAGCAGAGCCATTTGCAAAGAACGCTGGGGAGGCAGAGTTGAAGGGAAGAAGAGGCCTCTATCCAGACCAGATCTACAGTCTGGGGGTGAGAAGGTCAAAGGAGAAGCAATTCAAAGTGACTTTGGCCCAGAGTGAACTCAGAGTCAGAGAGGTGACTTCCCAGGTTTGCTAGGATGCTGGCAGAGGAAGACTCAGCTCTTGAGGAAAGAGTGAGGGAAGCAAAGAGAGGCCACAGAGACCCTTTGGGTTGACATAACCTTTTTGGGTTGGGACTCTTGCAGTTGAGATCAATAGCTAACTTTCATGGCTCTCTCCCAATATGCCAGGTAACTCTGAAGTGTCTCTCGTGTATTTACACATTTAGAACAGCATAACACCCTTCCGAGGCCAGCTCTGCTCTTATCTCCACTTTACAAATGAAAAATCAGAGACACCAAAACTGAAGTCACTGCCCCAAATCACGCAACTATTCCGAGGCGGGGCCAGGCTAAAACCCTGCACTATTAACCATGCCTCTAGCCACCACTCTTAGGGTGACAGACCTGGAATTTCTAAGCAGGGGAGTTTGCAAGATGGCTCAGAAGGACAGGGCCAAAAGGAAGGTACAGAGAAACAACACAAATGCCGGACCAAGTCCGGGGCCTCAGGAGCACACATGCTTGGGTGGGTTGGTGTCCCAGGGATATAGGACTGAGCTGGCATCTCAGAAAGGGAGGAATCGATTCTCCAAAGGTGAAACCAGTGTGCACCAACCAGACATTATTTCCCATTCCCTGGAAGGAGTTCTGTCATGAAAATAAGGCTGTGTCGTGATGCTTCACAATGGATAACCCTTTAATGTGGGTGGAACTTTCAAAGAGGATGTAAAAGGCCAAGAGCCCTGGAAGAGGAAACCCAGGGACACGGATTGCCTACAACGATGTGCTAGACCAAGAGCAAGTTCAGGCAGCAGGATGGGGGGAAGGAAAGAGGGAAGGAAGGAGGGCTTCGGAATACCATTGTGGGGCAAGGAAGGAGGACCAGGCCAGGGACTCTGGAGAAAAAGTCTTACTCTGTTTTTCATGACTTTGCCCTAAGCGAGTCCCACATCTTGGAAACAGAAGGGGATGCTGAGAGTGGAAGAACCTCCATGCTGATGGCTTTCAGGGAAACGAGAGAAATCTGCCCACTGAAGGACCCAAAGGCTGGAAGGATGTTAGTCGTCAGACACTGAGCGCGTGGTAGCCTGTTTCACATCTTCTCTCTCCTCATCCCGCGGGTGGGCAGGGTCCACCTTCGGGAATTACTTTCATCCCAGATATTGGTAAACACCTATGGCTTCTCTCTCTCTTTTTTTTAAATTGAAGTACAGTTGACTTATAATATTGTGTTAGTTCCAAGTGTACAACAAAGCGATTCAGTTATATATATATATATATATTTCAGATTGTTTTCCATTATAGGTTATTACAAGATATTGAATATAGTTCCCTGTGCTATACAGTAAATCCTTGTTGCCTATCTGTTTATGTATAGTAGTTTGAATCTGTTAATCCTGTACTCCTAACTTATTCCTACCACCTGCCTCCCTTCCCCTTTGGTAACCATAATGTCGGTCTATATGTCTATGAGTCTTTCTGTTTTGTATGTAGATTCATTTATATTATTTCTTAGATTGCACATATAAGTGGTATCATATATTTGTCTTTGTCTGACTTACCTCACTTAGCATGATACTCTCTAAGTCCAACCATGTTGCTGCAAATGGCAATATTTCATTCTTTTTTATGGCTGAGGAATATTCCATTGTACCTCCATCTATCTATCTATCTATCTATCTACCACATCTTCTTATACCAGTCATCTGTTGGTGGGCACTGGGGTCGTTTCCATGTCTTGGCTATTGTAAATTGTGCTGCTTTGAACGCTGGGGTGCATGTATCTTTCCGAATTAGGGTTTTCATCTTTTCCAGATATATGCCCAGGAGTGGGATTGCTGGATCAGATGATAGATCTATGTTAGTTTTTAAGGAACCTCCATATTGTTCTCCATAATGGCTGCACCAATTTACATTCTCACCAACAGTGTTAAGAGGGCTCCTTTTTCTCCACGTCCTCTCCAGCATTTATTATTTGTAGACTTTTTGGTGATGACCATTCTGACCGGAAGCATCTATGGCTTCTCTCTTATTATAGTACGAGAATGGCGACGAAGGTGCCTTTTGTTAAGTCATGAGAGTGAGAGAAAAGCAACAAATAGATCTTGAGTCATGGGGGAAAAATGCTAATGACCCAAGAGGTGTAGGAGAAGGCATGCTTTAAAGATGAATAAACCAGACAAAGCAAGTCTGATCATTGCCTTTTCGGGGGCATACAGAAGAAGCAAAGAGGAAGGAGAACCAAGACAAGCTCTTTTTGTCCTCCAGGTGTGGGAAGATCTTGGCCTACAGGGGACAGGAGATGATGTACATGACTTCCTGGTACCAAACCCTGGGGGGCGCTGGGGCCTGCAGCCCGGGTGGCTGTGATTACACAGGAGTGCCAGGCTAGTGTTGTCATATTTTAATGTGTGCTTTCCTGGTATTTAATACTGGCAACTAGTTTTTTAGAAAACATGGCCAAACAAAACATTTCTGCAGGCCTGATCTGGTCCCCAGGCCACCATTCAGCTACATACTCTAAGTAATGCTATCAGTCGGGCTACAATGATACTGCAGTAACAAACAGATCTCACTGGTTTACACAGGAAAGCTTCTTCTTTTTCAAGCCACATGTCCAACATGGGTTGGTGGGTGGGGTTGGGAGGTAGACTCTGCTGGGGCATTCTGCACATCATGGAAGCCCAGGGGCTGGGGTGAAAGAGTCCCCATCTTAACACAGTCACTTCTGCAGGGGATTACAGAAAGGGGTAAATCATGCATTGGCTCTGAAAGCTGCCACTTGACCTGCATCATTTCTATGTACGTGCCATTGGCCAAAGCAAATCCGGTGCCACGCCCAATTACAAGGACGATGGTGAGATGCCTGGAAAGAGAACTGAAATATGGATGAACCATAGTATGAATAAAGGAAATTCCTTTTAACAAAGGTCCTCACCCTTTTAAGCTGGATATCATTTGTTCTTAAATAAGATGTTACTTTAAAGTGCAGGTACTTTGTGGAGAAACAAGGTAACAGCAAACTCACGACCCCATTTTTCCTTCCACTTCAAACCCACCTCTGCCAGCTTAGTTGAGATGGTAAAGACAAGGAATATGGGCTACCACACTGGGCCTCAGAAGGGTGTTATGCTTCTCTAAACGTGTAAATACATGTGAAACGCTTCAAAGTTACCTGGCATATTGAGAGACCTCCATAAAAGTGAGCTATTGATCTCCACTCAGAGTCCCAACCCAAGAGGGTTATGTCAACCCAAATGGTCTTTGCAGCCTCTCCTTGCTTCCCTCACCCTATCCTCAAGAACCAAGTTCTCTGACGTTTTGCAGTCTTCCTCTGACCGCATCCTAGCAAACCTGGGAAGTCACCTCTCTGACCCTGAGTTCACTCTGAGCCACAGTCACTTTGAATTGCTTCTCCTCTGATCTTCTCACCCCCAGACTGTAGATCTCGTCTGGATGGAGGCCTCTTCTTCCCTTCATCTCTGCCTCCCCAGCGTTCCTTGCAAATGGCTCTGCTGAGTGTAACTGCTCAAGAAATAGTTCATTTTGGCTTAATAATGGTGGGAAGGGGAAACCAGAAACACACTAGTGACCATCTCTCCTGTCCTCAGGGCCTCTCTGCTGGCCTCGCTCCTTCCCCTTTCCCCAAAGCCCCAGCTGCCAATAGGGAGGACCCCACCCTCCGGCCCTGTTGGGAAGGTTTGCTTTCCTGGGTATTTTTCATGGAGTTCTTTCTACACAAGCATGTGTGTGCCCCGAGCTGCCTGTGAGCCTGAAGAATCATCCCTTTTGACTCCCCTCCCTAAACAAGCTCCAATTAGACACCACTTAATGGCACCTCCAATTTGACTGTCTGTCCAAGATTCTACAATGCATGGGAATTCTCCCAGAGATTATTCCTACTTTTCCCATCCTCAAAACAAGGAGGGGGAAATAATGCATGATTGAAAACTAGCCACCAAATGGTAAAAAAAAGAAAAAAAAAATTGCAGTTGTGTTGCTTTGAAAACTTATTGCACAGCTGGGGGCATGTAAAGAACTTAATTAACAAGCTTTGGCCGCAATGTGCCCCCTCTTTGGGAGGGGAAAAAAATCACAGTTAAGATTTGTCCAATTAAATTATAGGAGAGTTGGTGGATTCAAAGAGAGAGAGAGGTTGGGAGAATGCGCTTTCAGTTTAAAAAGCAGACTTTTAGACTGATGGGAGGCCTATAGTCTGATTAATTCGGTGCTAAGCTTTTCTGCACGGTTTCCACAAATTCATAGGCACTTAAGAATTTTTAACCCAAATGTAATTATAGGTTTTGATAATCAGGCTTTGGTTAAATAAAGTCCCCTCTTTCCTATAAAAACTGAGGAGGGGATATTCTGTGATAAGGAAGCTCCCTCAAACTCCACTTTTTCTCCTTTCCATAGAAAACTCCACCTAGCCCAGAATCAGTGCCACATTATGACTTTTGTGGGCTCTGGGTACTTTTGTCTTTGTGGGACACTTCCTCCATAAAAACATATTAAAAATTATATTTTACAACTGCATTGGTGTGAAGACAATTATAATCCAGGCTGGATTCATTTGTATGCACTCTTTATTATTATATTCATTTGATTTTCTTCTTTTTTATTGAGGTATAACTTACTATGTTGTGTTAGTTTCAGGTGTACAGCAAAGTGATTCAGTTATACATATATATATTCTTTTTTAGATTCTTTTCCATTCTAGGTTATTACAAGATACTGAATATAGTTCCCTGTGCTATACAGTAGGCCCTTGTTGTTTACCTATTTTATATATAATAGTGTGAATGTGTTAATCCCAAACCAAAAAGAAATTAAAATTCAAACATTCTCATGAGCCCCTAAAAGTGTGGTGGACCCCAGACATTGTGCCTAATGGGTTAGTCATCCCTGCCCGAATTTCCCATTATGAACCAAAAGAGGGACATTAGGGTGCCAGCTAAGAACAGGTTCAAAATAACATTGACGATGACATAATTCACAGCAACGCAATTCATATCAGCCCACGCTGAGCACTTGTCTTTACAGCAGACTAACCTCCCAGCCTCCCAGCCTGTGCCCTCCCCACACCAAAAAAAAAAGAAAAAAAAATTGTTATTCTGACATCATTGGTCGGACTGAATACCCGGTACAGTATGCACCCTCGGAATGACGAGATTTCTGCCTTTTCCTAGGGGGATGTTCAGCCAAAGACAAAAATGCGTAAGGGCAGCAGAGAAAATTCATTTGTATAAGCTGGCCCCCCTACTGTGGAATTTTCAATTATATATATCTAATTATGGCTGTCAGTTGATGGGCTCAGAAAAGACATTTTGGCCCCCCCCCCGTTTTTTGTCTTTTCGTCATCTCTTCTGTTAGAATGATTATAGCACACTTACACAACTAATTGCCTTACTGCTGATTAGTGATACAATTATGCAGACCCGGCTCCTTGTGTGAACAGCCATCTGCAGAGAAAAAAAAAAGTGACACTATTCAAAAACTATCCATAATTTAACCAATGTTATTCCAATGCACTGAGCCCAGACAATCGTCTCGCCTTCATATTTCATACCCACCCTGGCAAGGGGAGGTTGGGTTTTGTGTGCCCAATTCACCTCTTTAGACACACTGTGAATCAGAAAGAAAGAGGAGAGAAGAAAGTACTTCAAATGTCAACCCATAGTGGGGAATTGAAGCGTGGTTAACGTCCATTTCTCCTTTGGGTAATTTTTCTTCAAATTTTATACCACTTGGCAATTTTTTGTTTCCTTTCAAACTGCTGAGAACGTGCAGATGTTTCAACTCCCCAAAGTAGGCTTGGGTTTGCTGGGGGTTTTGTGGACTGCTTTCTCCGATCCTTTTCTTCTCCTTTTTCCCCATAATTTTTTTTTTCTTTTAAGAAAGAAAGAAAAAAGAAGGGATTTTAATAGAACTGAAGGACGCGGGCTGACATATGACGTTTCAATAAAGTGTGTCTTTTGTTTCCTAGGGCAAAGTGGACAGGCCATGAGACTCTGAGACCTCAGGGGTCACAGGGAGAGCACAGGTGGATGGATGGGATGCTCTTTGCCCCAAGGAGTAAACAAAGAAGTGGCCTGGTCTTTCCCCACGTGCAAGGCAAGGTCAGCCCTGTCTGCCTGAGGAAAAGAAAGAGCCAGTTAGAGGGGCAGGAAAGTTTAAAACCATGAAGCAAGTACCGGATTCTCCTCTAGTTTTAAAATAAGACTGCAGGTTTTCAGGGCAGAAAAAGCAAACACTTGAGGTCTCAGAGTGGCAAGGCTCTCCTTAATTTAGAAATGGATGGAGGATGACTTTCTAAAGCAGTAGAAGGATGCTGGGCATTAATGAAAGCCTTTTTAGAAGAAACTCAAGTGAATTAGATGGCCCCAGGGCATCTATCTCACCAACAAGACGAGAAATGGGGACCTGGTCCTGAGAGCCTCATCTCAGGTCTCAGACAGTGGCTCCATCCCAAGCACCACTCCCCAAACCTTGGCTTCCCAGAACCTGAGAGGTCCCCCCATCATCCAGACCATGGAAATCAGTCTGGCCTCACCCAGGCATCAAGCCTCTGAATCAGGCATCACTGCCCCGGCTTTTCTTTTATTCTTCTCTATACAGGTTCTGTATAAAGGAAAGCTTGATAGTCAATGGTTTGGGTTGGGTTTGGTTTTAGAGCAGAAATGCTGATCCTCTAGTCCCTCTGAATTCCTTAAAAACAAGACAGTTGAAGTTTGTCAGGATGATCCTAGTGTGTACCTTTGACACAGAAAAGGTAAATATATATGTTCTGCCAGTTTTGTTTTATTGGGTATTTTGTGATACTAAAACTACAAAGAGTAGTGAATATTTACTGAGAAGTTACAGAATGCCAGGCTTTCATATGTTCTATATGAATTGTCTCATTTTGATCATCAAAAAACTTTCCAAGGTAGGTATTTTGATGACCCCTCTGGATGAGGGAGGATTCTTCAGATTAACAGAGTTAAATAACTAAACTAGGACACACAGCTGCTTGCTGGTCGGACAATGGTTTGAACCAAAGCCTAGTGCTTTCCAAGGCCAGAGCTCTAGACCACAAAGCAGTTACCAATGTCTCCTCATGCCTTAAAGAGAGTTTGCTTATACATAGAGGACACAGTAACTCTGTTAGCCAGAACATTTGTTGGACAGCTAATGGAAGGAAAGAAAGAAGGTGGGAGAGAGGGAGGGAGGATGGGAGGGAGGGAGGGAGGGAGAAAGCTACTGCCTTGTGAAGAGTGAACTGGGCTGAGTATAGCTGCACTGGTGTTCTAGTTACTTTCTCCCCCAACCAGCTGAATGACCTGAGGCAAGTTGCTGGATATCTCCATAGGTCAGCACCATCAAACGAAAGATTTGGAAAATGATGAGATTCTCCTTCCCAAGGAGCCTCTCCCAGCCCCTATAGCCAATCCTGGTATCTCCTTTTCCAGGGCTTGCATAGACCTCTCCTCTGAGTCACCTGATAAAGTAACCCATTCCCAGCTATCTTCAGTTCTTTGATCATCCCATGGGCATTGGTCTTGTCAACCTGGTTAGAGGATAAGATCTTAGAGGACAAGAGTCTTCTTTCCTCCTCCTCCTCCATTTCCTCTTTCTCCTCCTTCTTTTCCCTATAAAGGTTAACTGAGGGCACAATGTCTATCCCCACTTCTTCCATTTGTCACACAAATGTGCTGAGATACAATAAATAAATAAATAAAGACTCAATAAATAAGTTGGAACCTAATCCAGGCTTCGGCAATTGATCAGAGGCAAAGTCCCTACAGTTGATTCTCACTATGATCACTCTAGTGACATAGCGTTGGCAGGTAAGGTGGTGTCTATGGAGAGCAGCAACTCACATGCGGGGAACCATTTGTCAGTGTGGGTTCTTTTCCTGGTTCTTAACTGCTGGCAAAGAGGGAAAGGCTCAGTGATGGCATAGTGTAACCATGAGAGGGGGATGGAAGTGATTCTCACCCAAGAGAATTCTGAAGAGTTCTCCCCATTGAATCTAAGTATCAGGGGTCTGGACTCCTCTGAGAGCATAGGCATGGCCTGGTGGGTAGAGTTTGATGACTAAGAGAGCCCTCAAGGAGAAAGATCTAGAGTTAAGAACCCTAACTCAAGTGACTTCACACCACAGCAAAGGTTAGTCATATTTGTAAAACTGTTGGATTCTCAACCCAGAGCTTCCCCACTAAGAAGAATCAGGAAGACGGTCTCAAGCCCAGATCCTACTGTCTTTTCCTTTACCTAGATACAGGCCCTAGGACAGCCAGATTTGTCTGAGACACTCCTGATGCCCAGATGGTAAATCAGATTGCTCAGTATGGGCAGAATGACACGTTGGTATTTCCATGTATTGCAGATGGTGGTGGGGGGGGAGGGGTGGTAAATGCAAACGTTTGGAAATGAAAGGGGTCTTGGAGGCAATTTAAGTCAAATCTTTACCCTATGTGGATAAAAATGGAACCACTAGCATTCTTAGTGGTTGGTTTTATTTTGTCTTGTTTTCTCCTATGTAATCCCTGCTTCAAATGAAAGAATTTGGAAGCCTGCTTCTTGACCCTTCTCTTGATGTGAAAATCAATGTATCTCAGGTAGCAGGGTGACCCAGCCCCTTGATCCATCCACCTAGCCAGGTAGCAATTGTCCAACCATCCATTTAACCATCTACCCATCCACTCGCTCATCCATCTAGCCATCCAACATCAAATTGACTATCTACCAGGCATTAGGGTAAGCACAGAAACCAAACACTCGAATGGACTCTATTACCCTGAAGAAGTTTGTGGTCTAGTGGGAATAAAGACCCCACTATATCATCATCACCATTATCATCACCACACCAAGTGTTATGTGATATAACAGGTATGTTCCTAATGCTAAAATAATATAAATAAGATTTACTGAGAACTTATTATGTTCCCAATCCCATGCTAAGCTTTTTACATACTTACTCTCATTTAAGCCTCACAACGATCCTATGAGACAGATACTATAACTTTTCTTGTTTTACATGTAGACGAACTTGTTCCACATCACTTACTTATAAAGAGGTGGAGTCACTCTTTGAAGCTCAACAGTCTGTCTGCACACCTTAGGCTTTTAATCAGCCAGCTGCTCCCCTGGAATAGCTGATGAAGAAAGGACTCAAAGGGAATTTGCAAAGTTTCCACAGAGAGGGTTTCGTTTATACTGGGCCTCAAAGCACTGGTGGGAGATGGCCAGAGGAAGAAGAAAGTAAAGGGCATTTCAGGCAGAAGAAGACTGACGAACAGCCCACAGCGTTTAGGGAGGAACAAGGAGTTCGGTACAAATAACATATAGAGTGCTTGTGTGCAGGTGGAGTGTGAGACAGCAACAGCAACAATAACAAAAGTAATCACCACATCTTATAGGATGCTCCCTCTGCAGCCTGCTGTGTCAGTGCACTTACTGTTCCTGCAATTCTTGCAACCCTCTTGAGGTAAATATCGTCACCCTCACTGGAGAAACTCAAGCTCAGAGCCTTGAGATGACTTGCTCAAGGTCACATAGCTAAATAAGCCTTTAAAATAAGAATGGTCTGATCCCAAGAGTCATGCACTTAGAGAGATTAAGAGTTAAGCTCTGAAGTTAGTCATCCTGGAGCAAAATCCCAGCTTTGCCACTTACTGGTTGGGTGGCCTTGGACTAGTTACTAAAGCTCCCTGTGCCTCACTTTTCTCATTTGGGTGGGGATAATCATGATCTTATCCATCTTATCTGAGTGCTATTCTAATGACTCAATAGAGTAATGTCTGTGAATCACAAAGTGTGATGTCTGGCACTGTTTTAATAAAGTTTTGCTATTACTGTTATTATTAAGTTGGGGTCCATTTCTCAGGGAAAGATAACCATTGTTTAAAGTAAGAGAAACAAGTGGATGCTCATGAGAAAAAGAATTCCAGTTTTGATGATAGAGAAGTTGACAGTCACCACCAGTTGGCCCCAGCTCCAGACTGGAAAGGGGACAGCTTTAACCAAAGGCTTTATTGGCTCCAAGAAGCTACAAGCTTCTCTGATGATTCTGAAACAACTCTCAAGCCCTCCCTTAAAAGTGCAGTGAACAGCCCTCGGGCATTTTGACCTTGGCCAAGGGATGATGTGATGGGCTTCTCCATGCCAGGCCTCAGCCTCAGATTGGGAAACATTGTCTTATGAGGAAGCCATGCTGCCTGGATTTTGGCTTCCTGGTCAACGAAACCCCAGTGCTTCACAATATCATGCAGAGTGATTCAGTACCACCCAAGTCCCCCAAACTCCAGCTGTTGGACCAATGCTCTCAAGCAAATGTGGGCCTTCCGTATCAAGTACATTGGGCAGAAAGACAGTGTGAAGCTATTCGTATTTTCTCCATAGGAGAATGTCTATTAAATGCAACACATTTTTATCCCAATCAGCATCCTGCCAGTCAAGTCACAGGTCCCAAAGTTCTGTACAAGAGTAGCCAGACGTAACTTGAGATTTCATAAAGAAGGTACTTATCTCTTGCAACAAGTGAGGTGAAGCATCATCTTTGCTTAGCAGCATCTCATCCTGGGATTGAAGTTGCCATGACCACCATACTGGGAAGACAAGCTGTCTTAGTTCAGACTCCCCCCCAGAAACAACCCAGAGATCAAAAGCTGATCATTTATTTGGGAGGTGCAAAAAATCCTAGTAGAGAAATGGGGAAGTGAGCTAGGGAATGGAAGGTGGCCAACAGAGTGTGTCTCAAAGAGCTGGCTACCACTGTGGCAACTGCAGCTCAATCCATGGGGAAAGTCTGAGAAATGGTGCAAGCACAGGCCTCAGAATGATCCCACTGTAATTGTGAGGGAGCTGGGGTATTTATACACCAACTCCAGTCATTGTTTGAGAGCTGCTTCTGGGAGCTGTTCATTTCCCAGCACTTTGGGTCTACCTCCAAGGCAAAATGGCTTTCTGAGATGACAGAGAAAGCCTGGAGAAGCAGAGCACACTTGGAAGACAGCCGGAATGTTCTGGAAGAGTAAGACCCTGAGGATGCACACAAGTGCTGAGTGCCTGCCTCACTAATCTTCTTCAAACAAAAGTCTTCTATATCAGCTCACTTATCAAGAGGACAGCTGCTGGGCAGCCTCAGATATCCACTAAAGTCCTTATGCCTGATTATTAAAAGCAATTTTTTATTCATAATGGAATTTTACCCAAAGTCTACTTACTCATAGGCACGATATTAATAACTTTCACTGATATAAAAAATTATGAGGAGAAAGGAAAGGAGCAAGAAATGACAACTACCACATGACTTAGAAGTTCTACTTCTTGAAAGTTATCCTACCTAAATACATATGCATTTGCACAAAGATATGTGAACAAGGGTTGGAGATATTCCTTCATTTGTAACAAACTAAAATCATGAAACAGCCTAAATGCCCATCACTAGGGAAAGGCTGTGATACCCTGCAGATATAATGAATGATAAAGATTTATATATACTAACTTGGAAAAAATGTGAGATATAAGTGAAAAAATCTTGCTGCCGAATAATATGAATTGCGATTCCCATTGATGTATATATAATATATTAATTTATTATTATGTAGAATAACATGTATACATGTTTAGATATATACTAAATATCATGGAGGAAATATATCAAAATATAACAGACGTTATTTCTGAACCTGGAATAGAAAATGCCTTGAGGGGAACTTTTTAAAATCAATGTATTGTTTGAATCATTTACTATGAATATGTATTTAAGTATGGTACTATTTGTGCAATTAAAAACAAGAGTGACAGCTGACATCTCTTCACACATCCAGAAAAGCAATCAAAGCAGAAAGAACAACTAAAATCTCATAGCTGTCTAAGTCATTTAGTATCAGGGAAACGAATATGTACCTTCATGTCCCCTGAGGATATCATTACAATAGAAAAAGAAGTGATGGTTGTACTCACACTCCAATCTCAAGGAAATACTCAAATATTGGCAGAATTTCTGTGTGAAAGACAGCAGATTATATGTGATGTAATTTAGAAAGATGTCCACTAAAAATTGGCAGAAGTGCAATAATAAAAGACCTGATACTGAATGGATTACTTTCAGCTGTATATAAAATCCACTTATAAAGACCAGATACTTGCCCAGCAGTGGCAGGTAAGGGAAGGGTTACTGTGTGAACTTCACACTTGGGAATTTTCTGAAGTTTGCAGACTACTAGACAGATGGTATTGTATCCAGTGACCTGCTGGTAAATGTTTAACAACTGGCTTTGGGGGTCCGGGTAGGGGGATTCTGACTTGTCACATTTCTGATTTCCATGGTGAAAATATTCCCCCCAATGGCTGACTTCAAGAGGAGGAGCTGCTCAGAGATGTTTGGTAGCACACTGTCCCATGGCACTTCCTCCAAGCAGACAGCAGACATAAGTAACTCTGATATAACTTTGTATCAAACCAGTCAAAAGCAGTCAAGTACTGAGATAAGTTTTGAGTATTATTACCTTCGTTTTTAATGTGATTCGTTGAATTGTAAGTTTATATCATGTAAATGTTAGTCACAGTTGTGTTTAAAAGCCAGTTTGCAAAATCCCTGCAATTTTGACAATCAGCTCCGGAGCTGATAGGGGCCACCGCTAACTGTAGGAGCTCACAGATTTCTATCTGGAACATTTCCACAGAGGATACTTCAAGGAAGGGGCCAAGTAGATGCTAATCAGAATTATAGAAAACACCGTGTTTGGCTCTAGAAATATAAACAGACAGATTGTGTTTTCACAGCAGCCTGACACAAGTTTTGGTTGGGAGTAACGCTCCCTAATATCCCCAAGCAACTTGTCTGAGCAGAAGAGCTAGTTAGGAAGATAATTTCCCTTCGAGTGAGAAAAAGATTCGACTTCGGAGGCCGGAAATTGGAAGGAAATTCATACTGTATCAAATGCTATAAGGGCCTGCCTCAAAACGCTTTCAGAGCTGAGATATTATCTAACCAGCAAGCGGAATGTAGTCATTGCTTTTCTTACACATGCAACCAAATATTTTTTCCTTTATTCAGTTTTTCCACAATACGGAGGCTTTGCTAAGATCACCTTTCTAACCAATACTGTGTTGGATTTTTTTGTTTGTTTGTTTTAACTTCATGGTCACTGTATGTATTTGGGCATTTTAAATGTGGGGTTCTATTGTTGGCTACGTAAAAATGGAGAGCTTTATAAAACAACCAAACCTAATACTATTATGTTTCTTCACTTTTAAAATGGAAGGGGTGCTGCACCACCAGGTTGCTGGGGACCATTTTAGATGAATTTTTATTCCACGTTTTTATGCAGTTAAAACATAACTGATGGCAAATGAGGAGAGAGAGCAGGAAGGGGCAGGAGTGAGACCCCACCACCTGAGGCGTTCTCAGTGTCTGATAAATGCCAGATTTACTGCTAAAGTGAGATTGATAAAGCCTAACTAAATCACAGCCACGCTCGGGGCTCAACTCATTTATTTTTTTCCACCCCCAAAAGGAACACAAGACGTGGAACTCAAGTCAGGCATGACCAGACCTGAAGAATTTGACTCTTCCATTCTGCTGCTAGCAGAAGTCCTCGTGATCGGGGCAGACGGTGCGGGAGGCCCGGGGGGCTGCCGAGGCTGGGCTGAGGAGTGAGGGCGGGAAGCGATGCTTAATCCGGCTGGGCTTTGGGAAGGAAGGAGCTGAGGCCAGCCAGCTCAGTGCAGTCTTTCATGAATAAACACTCTAATTGGGGACATCACAGATAATGGGGCTGACTTCTTTCACTGGAGGGCCAGATCATGATTTGCTAATTGGATATTCCTGGGGTGGTGGAGGCTCTCTCACTGGCCCTGTGTGATTACTAGTTAATGGGGTTTTAGAAGTTCCTATTCCAGACTGATAAAGGGAGCCACGCTAAGGAAAAGGAGCCGGCGCCCTTCCCGGAACGGCATCAGGAAGGAAGCCCAGCGTCTGGGAAATCACAGGGCAGCACCAGGTTGCAGGGACGCATAAGGCCCAGCATTGACTTTCTAAGCCGGGATTGCCCACCCCTGTCAGTACCCCTGTACTGACCCCTTCCCTGCGGGAGTATTAGATCCGGGAGATAAAGTGCCCTCACCCACCAGACCTCCCTCACCACTGGCTTTTGGGCTCATTCCTTTGCACAGAGCAAGTACCCAGGAAGCCAGACTCGCGGGGGGAGGGGGGCAAGATAAACCTCCGGGGATGACTCATATGAAGGGCAGAGAAAGCTGCTTCAGAGTATCCGGACTGGAGCTGGAGCGTGGAGGATGCCACCATTCTTGGAAGATGGTGCTTCCAGTCCGTCCCCTGCAGGGCGATAATGGTACCCAAAGAAAGGAGCCACCAAGGAAGGAAGCCTCCGAGAGCATATGGAGGGCTGATGTTTCAAAGGCGGTGCTTCTGCGCCTCCTTTTTGGGGGGTTCAGGGTCAACCTGGAGCCCTTGGCCTACCCAGCAAATGGCCTGGGGGCCAGAGGGAAGAGGAACTGGGGAAAAGACAGGACAGAAAAAAAAGAGGAGGTGAGAGGTCTTTCTACAGCAGCACTCAAGTAAATTCCTTGTGCCACCTCCCCCCAAAGTTCTCATAAACCCAGGGCTAGCTGCTCTGGTCAGAGCCAAGAGTGTACCGTGTCCGCAGACCATCCAGCTTCTCTTCCCACAGGAAAGCACGACTTCTTTCCTGATGAAATTTACAGATAATTCAAGGTCTAGAGACTCTCTCCCCTGCTTCAGCGCATTCATGAGCAGTAGCCCTGCTCGGTTAATCCTCGGTCATTAGTCTTGTTCGTGTTGTTTGTGGGGACGGGGCTCTCTTCCTGGACCTCAGCTACCGGTCTTGTCAAACTGTCATTTCACTGCCATTTCACTCATGTGTAAAAGACCTGGGGGACCTTGAGTGAATTGCTCTTGGCACGAAGGAGGGCAACTGTTATCACATCAGAAACCAAAGAAGATATTCTGGGTGAAGTCTCAGCCACCACCAGTTCCCAACAGTGATCCACACATGGGCAGCTGAGAGCTGACGTTATGAAACTAATTTGCATTTCATAATACCTACCATTTATTGGGCCCTGTTTACATGCTAGACCCTGCGCTTCATACTTGACCTGTAGGCCCTCATTTAGTCTTGCCAAGAGCCTGAGGACGTGAGTACTATAATTATCTCCATTTCACAGATGGGAATATTGATTGACTTCTTAAACTTACCACACCCTGACTAACAGACAGACCTGGAATTTGACCCTAAGTTCATTTGACCCCTTGTCTTACACATTGTGCCACAATCTCTTCCTTGAATTTCACCCGGTTCAACATTTCTTTCCTGAGGACAATTGACCAGATGGAGGATGGCCTGGACTCATGACGCAGAAGAGCAAGGAATCTAATTTTATTTTCTTAGAAATGGTGTGAATGGAGTCCTAATAAAGGGTACGTTTCTTACTGGTGGTCTTCAAGAACTGCACCCTCTTTTCTAGATGCAGTGATAACTGATCACTTCATGAAATGGCCATGCTTAACATCAAAGAAGTCTGGCTAATGACCCCGGGCAAGTTGCTTAAACTTTCAAGGACTGATTTTCCCACTACATTGGAATGGATGTCATCTAAGCTTCATCCCAGCTCCATATCAATGCATCAAGGATTCCTAATGTGTTACAGAAAGGGAGTTCGCTATCTCCCCTGTGGTCCAGTAGTACTTTTGCCATAACTCAGAATATCAGTTATAAAGCTGGAGGGTTTTAAGGCTCGTATTTACCAGTACCCATGTCCTTTTTTTTTTTCCTTTCTCCTTGCTCTCCCTCTCTTGGTGCTTGTCTCTGTTTCCTTGAGCTATGTATCTCCTGGCATCCTTGGTACAGCTCCATCTGGCTCATTTGTTATTCATGAATTAACATGTGTTTTGCATGCATTCACCTTTGAACAACTGTTCCAAAGTACACCATAGTGTCGCAACAAGAGTCCCCATGATTGATTCTGTGTACCATCCCTCAAAAATATTTAAACGTGTATCCCAATATAGGTATGTTAACTTCTCCATAAGTTCCTTAAACAATGTACACAAATACACATTTTATAATAAACACAAAAATAGAAAATAAAAAGTCCAAACATATTTACACCATATCCTATGGGTCATTTGGGACCAACCTGCCTGTTTTTAGAAATCCCCAGTTATCTAGAATGGTGGAGAAGCTTAGATACTTTGGGCTTAGATGGCAGACGTTTGAGAATGAACCCTTGTTAAACAAGAGAGTCTATGGCCTAAGAGTTCACAGACATGCAGTGAGAGAGAAATGAAGGAAGGCAGGCCTAGATTCTTCAAGGGAGGCTAGACATCCAGACATTTATGGGAATTGTACTAATATTTAACAGCAGTTTGTTTTTTGCTGTCACACTGTGGACAGAACCAAAGATATGTAAGGGCCAGCTATGACCCATGTTCTGCCGGTTTGTCACCCTATCCTACAATCTAGAGGCCATCTTTTATACCTTGTTAAGACCCAAATCCCACAGGGAGATAGCACAGTAAACTGGATTAGCTCTTTTCACCGGAATGTGAATGAATTTGACAAGTATAGATAATGGTGGAAAAGAGAGAAAACTATGATAAAAGCCAGAGAAGAGACCCCAAAAGAGCAACTTTCAGACTCTCAGGTACCCAAGGATTCGATCGTGGTCCACATGTGCCCTCCAACCCAGCACCTGCCACCCTAGAGTTTGATGGACGTGCAGAAACATCAGCCCCTGAAATGAGTGATTTTCTTCCATCCCTCTGGGCAACGTTGAGCTCCCTGAACTTGTTGAGAAGCTGACAGGGCCAGCTTTAGTGCTTTGAAACTTGAAGGTCCCTATTTCCTTCAGAGTGACTTGGAGAAGACTAAATACCTCCCTGTGTCCCCTTCAATACCTTCCCAGCTCCTGCCCTAGTGACCTCCCTATCACCATGCAGTCTGCTTCCTAAGACTGGTTAAGGGAGGGGCATGCAAAACATATGCTAATAAAGGAATACAAATAAGACAGATAGAGCTATAATGAGGATGTCAAAGACAACTCAAGGAGACAGAGACAGGCTTAGGGAGAGGGAGAGACAGAAACAAAGCAAGGAAGCAAGAGACCCAGCAAGGCGCAAAAGAGAGGAAAGAACTCACCTGCCTTGTTTGGTGATGCAAACACATTAGGAGAAAAAGTGGGCAGAGAAAGCATCTAGCTACTGAGCAAGACCACAAGCCAACGTTCAACCTAGGTTTTACTCAATTCAACGGACATATATGAACTTGGACTCTGCCTTGAAATAATAGCGATTCATAATACTAAGGCATTTTCTATGTGGCAAGATTTATTGACACAGAAAATATCATGTAATGTATTTAATCCTCACAATGTTCCTATGACATGGGTCTATGATTATCATTTCAAATTTACAAATGAGGAGCAAATTTGGTGAAGTCAGCCCTAGGTGGCAGAGCTGCAGGTCTGGGGCTAGGAGCTGAGGTGATGGGTCTCCAGAGCCCGCCAGTCTACACAGGAAGAGTCTACACCAGTTGCAGAAGACCCATATCTCAAGAGTCAGGGTTTCCATGTTCAGATGGAAAGTCCCTTTAATGTCATTATTTTTTCCTGCTGACAGTATTTAGTGGGCAGAATGGTGCTGTGATATGGCCGCTCAGCTGAAAGGCCATGGATTGGTCTCTTAGCCACCCTGGGCTTCAACTCCTAGGGACTAAATAAGGTTGTTTCCTGCTCAAGGAATCTCTGGTGTATTGATTAACCATTATAGTTTGCTAAGGACATGCTTAAAATGGGGTTAAAAAAATATCATCTCAACACAGATAAAGTAATACCCAAGATCTGTTCATTTAGGAGATTAATATTCCCTCCAGAAGCACCGAGATTCCTCATACATGGCAAACATTTGTTTGGACAAATTTTAAATTGAGGATCATTTGATTGATAGATAATTGTTTCCAACATCAGCGACATACTCTCAGCTGTCGTTGCTACATCACAAATTGATGTGTTGTTACCTTTTTCTGTTTTCTTTCTTTCTCTCTTTAAAAAATCGTGAGCATTATTTTCTTATAATCCTCTCTGAAGTCAATTTATTCACTAAGGAAAAAACAGATGACTCCCTTTTTAATTCCCAAAGGACCCAAGGTGTTAGAAACCCCATAGGGAAGAGTTTGGGGCCAGACTCCACAAAAACTTGAGGATGTGATGGTCTGCATCCAGCGCACTGAGCCAAGCTCTGTTCCACATCCATGTTCTGCAGGAACTTGCAGTGCCCATTTGTCTCCCATGACCCCCCAACTTTTACCTGCTCACTTTCCATGTGAGACAATCAAGGCCCAGGGGGATGATTGTCCTGTGATCCCAAGGACTTTTGAGCCCTAAAAATGTTTATACGTGTATACATACAAGCGCGTGCGCGCGCGCGCACACACACACACAAACACACACACGCTTCCCGGCCTAGGAAACCTAGGAGTTAAAAGATGGAAAGATGAATATAGGTTAAAGTCAGGAAAGCTTCCTGGAGCTTGTCTTTTAGAAATTAAGTTGATTTTTAATAAAGAAACAGAAGGAGAAGGAGAAAATATTGATCAGTTCTTCTCCATGAGGAACAGTGATTGGATGAGAAAAAAATATTGTGTGCATTCAGCACACAGGTCTGATTCTTACTAGACAAGCTTTCTAGTTTCTTTCAATACTCTGGCCTCTAGGTCTCTGCTTATTTTCATGGCTCCTTTAAACAATAGATATGATTTCTATGGCTAATTAACACTGTAATCTGTATTTTCATTTACTCCTCGCTTCTGGAAAAGTTGGTGGCCAGAGGGAAAAAAAAGCTAGAGTCTCTAAGAGGTAGTTTGTTCAAACACTTCTCTTGTTATTTTTTTTAAATAAGAAGTTTAAAAATCTATTATTATAGAGTAATTGCTCATCAAATTTCTTTCTAAAAGTCAAAGCAATTTTCAAATTATAAAGAACTTCTCAAATGTGTCTAGATAATTATGAGGGTGCAATTTATATAGCTCCTGTACCTGGATAGGCTGCAAGGCCTGTAGAATCTTTGCCTTTGGAGCCCAAGATTGCATCACCTGGGTTCACACAAAAAGCATCACGTGATGCATGTTAAACATACAACAATTCTGAGGTCACAAACATATACACACGGAAATTATCTATCACCTTCCTATAACATTAGCTATTAGGGCCAACATAAATGATTTTCTTCCAGTTGAAGTTTCAAGGATGATAAAACTGTATGATTGATAGGTAGGTAGGTAGGTAGATAGATGCACAGATACATACATGGATGGACGAATAGATCGATCGATAGATCGATCGATAGATAGACAGACAGATAAATGGGCAATGATGTCAACTAACTCATCCCTTCTTGAGAAAATGAAATGATTAAAGGCCCCTGGAGAGCTGGAATCTCCAGAAGGACTCTTTTGCCATCAGCACAACAGTTACCTCTAACCTTGGGGGCAAGCCTTATTGTGCCTTAGCTCTCTCTCTCCAATTCTCTCACCAAAGCCGTAAACCAAAAACCAAACAGGATTCCGAGGTTCCTTGCCACTGTTTCAACCTACTGAACAGCATCCGAGTAATTCTGATAGTTTTTTTAAATTGTAGGCATCTCTGTGTACATAGGAACCTGAAGATCTGTAGGCTGTCCTTAAAAATTGAAATAAAAGGTCAGTTTTGGAATCTCTAGGGTTGTTAATTGATTCTAGGAAATAGGGAGAATTAACGAAAAGTTTTAAGGATCCCTAACATTGGCTGTATGTGTGTGTGTGTTCCTACACAGGGGCAGTAACGCATACACACACACACACACACATTTACTGAACATTAGTCTTCCTTTTTCTATTCAATTCTCAAGTGTGACTTGGGTGTTTGTGTCCTGGGACCTCCTGGACACTTGGACACTTACAGGGCTCCTGATCATGTAACAGCTGCTTCCCTAAGACACCTAGGCAGACAAGACACCTACAGCTGCTTGGAAAATGATCTGGTTTGCTTTAAACATTTCTTGTCTGTAGTCTCTACCCCCTAATACAGTTGCTGGCTCTGATCTGCTGCCTTTCAACTTGGAATAAATACATTACTTATGCAGTGAATGTTTTTAATGTAACAAAGCAAAGGAATAAAAATGCCTTACAACAGTTTTATTAAAAACAAATTCCCACAGTAAATACATATACACTCCGTTTCTGGGAGCAAAATAGCCAAGGACATCACTGCTAAGTGCTCTGGGAAGTGCTTATAAATTACTTGAAATAAAAAACATTGTTGCCCGGACATCAGGGATGAAATGCTGCAGTTTGTAATAAATTAACACAGAACTTTACTTCCCCTCCTCAAACAAAGCAGCCATTTGTCTGAATAACCCACATTCAGCTGTGAGTTATATTTTCACAACTCCAACTGCATTCATTTGCAAATTATTCTGCAGTTTTAATGCTCAAGTTTTAAATACCTTAAGAACGAATAAATAAAGCAAAGTCGAGCAAACAGTTGGCTTGTAGTTTAAAAACTGCCCTAATTTCTGCTTTTCTTTTGGCTTTTTTCCTTTCAAAGTTTTTTTTTTTTTAATGGCACAAAGTTTCTTTAAACTACATTAAAAAAATTAAAAACTAAAACGTATTTGGGGATATTCACACCAGAGAGAAGTTTCCATAAAATCCATTATCGGTGAAGATATTCGACTAGTACTCATTTTACATTTTTAAGACTTTTCTTCCACCAATACTTTAATTTAGTGACAGAATAATTTATAACTATCTTTGAGGTTTTGCCCATTGTGTGTAACTTTTGTCTGGTAGTCTTGGAATTGGCTAGATTTTTTTCTCTCTCTCTCTCTCCCTCTACGAGACTTTGTCCAGAAAAAAAAAAAAATCTCTAAAGAAAAGTTGTGTCACTTCCCTTGAATTATTTTGATTATGAAACAAAAACTCTGCAAGAAAACTTTTCAAACTTGTTCTGTAAAACAAAACGAACTGCTTTCCAGGTTCTTGAAAGAAAAATTTGATAGAGCATTTATAGATTCAATTTGAGGTTTGAAGTTTATTTTTCTGGCCAAAAAAACCCCAAAAAACCAGCCTAGTTTCCTCGTGCAGAGTTACTGGCTTTGTCGTATTTCTTTGCATTGTTTTAAATAAGGTCCTGTGTAGCCACTTGAACTGGATAAAAGTAATGTCACCATTTTCAGGAAGTGATTTGGGGAGGAAAACTCTTCAGAAGCATGTTATTTTCAGAAAAGTACCTCATAAAATATTTTTATAAAGTAGGAGTTGAAATCATTTAGAAATCACTCTCTTTTATAAATCTGTTTGGAGAAAGCTCTTTTGATCCCCTCTTTCTTCTGAGCTTCATCTTTTATTTTGCTTAGAGGTAAACAACATTTGCTGCATTTAAACAAGGGCATTTGCCATTGTGGTTCTTAAATAGTTTTCCAGTCACCCTATGGCAATTCATCACATGGGATAGAATAAAGGTACTTTCCATCCAAGACCTTTATCACCTCCCAGAAAATGTTTGTTGTTTTTTGCTTTGTTTTTTTTTTTTTTTTTTGCCTCCCTCCCACCCCTACCCCCAACCCTGAGCGAGCTGTGGGGGATTGTTTTAGGACATTTCAAAGCCTTTTGTGAAGACGGAACCAAAGTCCTTCTGCGGAGGATAAGAAATGCTTGATTACATGCACTGTAAAACGGGAGATATTACCAAATTCCCTTTTAATTAAGATGTCTAAAGAGCCATTGCTTTGGAGAGAAAGACTTCCAAACAGTTTAAAAATAAGGATGCTTTTCGATCTGCAATAGATACCCCGACCTCTCCCCGACCCTGAAGGGAGGCATCTGTCACCTGGGGGAGGTAAACGGACATTAGAAACTCCACCAGAGTCAGATGAAGAGGGGAACCCAAAATGGAGGCGGGGATACAGAAGTAACCGCAAGACCACAGAGCTTGAATGACGCCATGGGCTTCAGTTAAGAGAAAAGCATTGCTTTAGTTAGCCAGGTCATTTCTGTAAAGGCACACACCTCTGTCATTTAAAAAAATAAAAATCACCCAGCGATTACTGGTTTGATGCTGTTTGATTCTCTGACCGTCCAAGCCTGATTAAGAGCATTTGCTTAGGCCCTAAAGACTTCATAGCTGGCCACCCATCTGGTGTTAGGCTTGAGTCTGTGAAAATCCCTCAGCTTAGCACTGAATATTCTTTTTAAAGACTTTAAGTAAAAGGGCTGACATTAGCATATGTTCCCCCCAAGTGTCCTGTTGAACTTTCTGCCGGGCATTACCCTACCACGGGCTTTCTGGATGTTGTCCAATGAGAGATTGGCTTGGAACTGTAAAATTAGCCATCTGCCTATTAAAAATGTAACCAGCTGCATCCGATGAAACACAGTGACTATTGAAATGAACTCATCCGGGAGAGAACTCGGGTCCCCTGCTTGGACATTTTTCCAATCTACTGCTGGACTGAGACTCCACAAGCAAAGAGCCTCCGTCCTTGTCTGGGGGGATCGACACGCCTCAAGAATGAAGAAGGCTTACGGGTTTTTTTCGTTGCTAAAGTTCTGGCATTTCTCAGGTTGACTTGGATCCTAAGTGCAGAATTCTCTATTTCTTTGCTACTTGTTTAAAACACCTCCTTCTTGTGGGAAAAAACAAAGGACAAAATAAATTGAGCAAATTCCTACTATCTCTCCCTTCCTTCAAGGTTTATGTTCAGATATTCTATCCCAAATCCTGGATATTTCTAATCAACGTTAACCCACAAGCCTAAGATACTCTAAGCACAGAATAACTTAAAAGACAGAGCCAGAGCCATAATCACCCCTCCAAGAGCTGCCATTTCAGCAAATATTAAGCATTCCATATTTACTACAAGGTCTGTTTATTAAAAATGAGAACTTTCAATAGCTTTGCGCTATTTTTTTCTCAAGCCTAATGGGGCATTAAAAAATAATTCATTAACTAATTAACAAAACTGTGTTTATTTACAGTATATAAAATGTTTCTATCAGGAAAATAACACACCATAATACAGCGCTGTGTTGACAGCGAAACATCTGCAGCTTAATTTAATGCATTTACTAAATGACGAGAGGAAATCAAAGGATGTTTAAACAGCTACTTCTCTGCCTGTGATTTTTGTTTTTCTCTCTTGAGGTCACAAGGCACCAAGATGCCCCTTGGGAAGCCGGAGCTGCTTTCAAAGGTGCTCAGTACATCATCTTTACACAATTATGGAAGTGTCGGTGCCGTGAAGTGTTTGGACTCGGTGCCAGTTTAAGCTGATGGGCCCATACACGTGTCCTAGAGATAAGTACTTTGCAGCCACTAAGTGCTGTGAGAGTGAACCATACGAAAATGTCTTTTTTGTATGTCAAAATCTGTCAAATATTGACAACTTCATTACACTCAACCTGGTATTTCCAATTTGCTCTCTCTCTCTCTCTGTCTCTCCCCACTGTCTCTCTTTCTTCCTTATTTTGCCATGGGCAGGAATAAACTCAAAGTGAGTACTCATTGATATATTCGCCTATTATATTACTTTATGTTAAAATATATTTTGCTAGGTTCGTTTTCCCATTAAATCTCTCCTCTCCACTGCTCCTGCCTGCAGTCTCCCAGGAGACAAAAGGTATTCTGTTTGTTTGTAGGTTTGATCTTTTTATCACCACCGCAATATAAAATCCCAAGAAAAAGAGATAGTAGTAATTGTATTAATACATAATTCAGGTGGATGTGTAAATTACAACCTCTCAGGAGGAAAAATTATAGCACGAAAAAAAAAAGCAACCCAGAAACAATACATGCAAAGTGATGTTTTGAGAATTTGTCTTCCATTCACCTAGACCTTAAGCTCTATTGACCTCGGGAATAACAAAATGAACTGGGGAAAAACTTAGGTTTTCCCATAACACATAAGTGTAGTCTGTGTGTCTACCTTTGTTATAAGTATACAATAATAATAAAATGTTTAATTTCAACTCAGATACGTAGGGCCCATCCTTGTTGTCTTTTTACAGTAGAACCTGGATTTCTAATAGCCATAAGGAGATTTCCTAAAGCAATTTTACCTGTTTCGGATGCAAGCAAATTTTAAGCTACACAGAACAAATTGGATATATCACAGTTCTGGTTAAAATTAAATTATAAAAAATTTAAACAGTAGCTCAGCAAACCATACTTACTGGCCAGAACTGTTTTATCTGTGTCCCTCTGGATTTATGCACAAGTGGCTGTGTCATTTATATCTATTCACTCACAATCCTGTATCTGTCGTGCAGTTATCTGAGTGTGGCCATATTGTGCTGTTCTGGGTTGAGCATGGACTTTGGTTTGGTTCACTGTAGGGGGCCTGGGTTAGGGAACCATCCATGCAACCTCGTTTTTCTCTCTCCACTAGCTCCGTATTTAGGTGTACTGTTAAAGTAGAATACCAAATATATGCTGCCTTGCCTCAGAGTCCTTCTTGATCAGGAACTTAGAAATTATTTAGCAAATGTGCTACCACACCCATCTGTAACCTTGGCAGGCATTACTAGTGGATTGCTGCAGTCCTGCTCAGCAACCCCAGTCACAGCCTCAGAAGGCTTCAACGCACATACTACAAATCAATCAGAATTGGCTCAACAGAGAAACCTGTTAGCCAAAACTATAGACCCACAGAGATCAAATTAAGCACTCCACTGTCCATTTTTCCAGCATGGCCTCAATTAACCGCATCCTAACTCATCAGCTCTTCAATTCAGCAGGTTTATTTTTCTTCTGGCTGTTCTCTGTCTGTAGGAGAAGGAAATACATTTTTTAAAAAATGCAGCGTATATCACAGAAATTGGGAGACCTAGAACCTTCCAGGCTACTTCCTGTGATCAGGTCACAATTAACCTCATCTATCAGCCCATCTGCATTCACCCCTCTGGGCCTGCTCTGTGCAAAATGTTTAGACTGACAACTTAAACCAGATTTGTTTTTCTCAACTAGACCTCACTACTCCCAGTAGACTCAGCCACGTTGGAAAGAGTCAAGAAAAAATACACTAAAAGAACTAAAAACTAAAAACAAAAGAATTCTCGGAAATCTCATTTTATTTGCACTTTGTTTTTTTTTTTTTTTTTTTTTTTTTTTTTAGCAGTACGCAGGCCTCTCACTGTTGTGGCCTCTCCAGTTGAGGAGCACAGGCTCCAGATGCACAGGCTCAGCTGCCATGGCTCATGGGCCCAGCCGCTCTGCGGCATGTGGGATCTTCCCGGACTGGGGCACGAACCCGCGTCCCCTGCATCGGCAGGTGGACTCTCAACCACTGCGCCACCAGGGAAGCCCTTATTTGCACTTTGGACCATGGAGATAATGCCCTAATCAGAGTTCAGTGCGTGCACCTCCCTGCACAGGACCTATGGTAGCTCCCTACTGACCAGGAGAGTTAGCCCAGGCATTTTTCTGTAAAAAAGACAATATGCTTTGTCAAGCTTTTTCTCATGCAGACTCCTGCCTCCACACCCTCCTGTTATTCAAACTCTGTCAATTATTCACCTGCCTTGTTTTCTCAGACACCAGTGCCCTCGACTATGTATTCCCTGCCTGTTTTGTGCTGTGTTTCTCTGCCTGGTTAGCTTCTCATTACCCCTCAAGCCCCAGTTCAAATAGCAGCCTCGTCTGTGTCTAATCCACGCAGGCTGAGCCCACTGCTCTCTTCTCTAAGTATAAGAGAAGAGATTGAGTGATTGAGCTGTGAAGCACAGCTGGGAGGAACCCAGGCCCTGGAGCAAGACTCTTAAGTTTGCAAGCCTCACTGTCCACTTGCTAGTGGTGAGTCCATAGGCGAGTCATTTAACCTCTTTGTGCCTTGATTTTCTCATCTGTAAAATGGACATAATAGCAACTAAGATTAAGAACATAAACACACCCAATGTACTCAGAGTGGCAAATAGTGTCAATAAATGTTAGTTATGATTTTCTATCATAATTGTCAACTTCTGGGACGCCCCCACTGAGTCCAGGGACCTTCCTTTAGTCATCCTTGCATTCCCAGTTCTTAGCCTGGAGCCTGACACAGCGTAGGCACCCAGCCAAAGTTTGGTGAGTGGCTAAGTGAAGAATAAGAGAATGAAAAGTTGAAGAAAGGGAGAAAGGTTTCGAGTGGGCAAAGCCTAGAGGTTACCTGAATCCTATTAAGGCATATATAATAAAAAGGTAGCTGAAAATATAACTTCTTCTCCATGAGCCTTACCAATAGCCATCATCAAGAGAGAGAACAGAACTATGATTTTTGTAGGGAAAAAACCCTCACTGGGCTTATTTATTTTCCACCCCTCCACTGTGAGGCTAGGAGGCTCATTGAAAGCTGATCCTAAATAATATGGTGTTTTTATCAATCTATACTTGGATTGCCAGAAAACAAAGCCACCGCTTGTCCAGCCAGGGAAGATTGCGGGGGAAGCAAGGCTGGAGAAGGGCAGGGTCCAGTGTGGCTAGAGGAACAGCACCCCGGTGATGGCGTATGCCCCCTGTTAAAGGACGGGCTCTGGAGCCAGATTACCTAGGTTTGCATCCCAGACACAAAATTGACCAGCCAGGTAACCCTGAGCAATCACTTCCCCTTTTTGTCCTCAGTTACCTTGTCTATAATATAGGGATAAGATGGGCATGACCTCCTAGGATTGTTGTGGAGTGAAATGAGATAATCCCCATAAATCTCTACGCACAGCATATGGCATATGTGCTTCATTATCATCAAATGAGGCTTCTCAAAGGTAGACTGAGCGTCTGGGTTGGGGAAAGCCAGTGAAAAGAACTCTCCAGATAGGAAGAGAGGCTGGGACCTGGCAGAGTGAATTTGGCATTCAATGGGGAAAAGAGTATGTGCCTTCTCCTCTTGTCTGTGTTTGGAGCGGCTTTTAAAACTGCACAACCTCCGCTAACCTTCGTTGCAACACTGCACTGAAATGTTACTCCCAGGATTTGACACTTCCTTATTCTTCCCACTACTGTTTTCTCCCTTGTTGGTTTGAAAATATGAATTAATGATGAATACTAATGAGCCCTGTGACAAGGCTAGACTCCACTAACGTTGGGAGCTGCAAGATTCATGACACTTCCAACAAGGGAAAGCGTACGGAATCCTTTCCCTGATTCCTGAAATCACATGGCCCAAATACTCATTTTTTTCTCCCACTCCTTCCATCTAACTCTTCCCTTTTTAAATTTTTAAAAGAATCTTCATGAAAGCCTCATGAATGAAATTTTGAACTTGTTCATAAGATTTTATGTGTCTACCTGGAGTAGACATGAAATTACTTTCTTTTTCTTTAAGTACTGTTGCATTTATGAAAATCTTTCTGGATGTCTTTCTGGATGTCCTGTGCTTTCTTTACTTGTGTTTTATTGTTTCTGATGCTATTTCATGGAGCCCAGGGATTTGTGAAGTAGCAAACCAGAAGGAACTCAAGTCATTGATATTGAACATGCGGTAACTTCCGATCTGATGCCAATTTCCCCTCCCTCTCCAATAAAAAAACAGCAATACTTTTTTCTGCCGTTGGCATCAAAGACAATTTTTATGGCATGGTCTACACTACTATCTCAACATGATGGTAAATGTTTCAGCATTAAAAGCCAAGGAGAAACCAAGAAAAACTATAATATGCAGGATTTTAGAATAAAGTCATAAAGTCTATGAAAATATAGACTAAGTATCCAACTTTCTCAGTCCATGTCAGGACTTACTCTAAGATGTTCTGCAGCCTCACCAGGTATTGCAGTTAGGAACAGCTTTAAGAAAAAAACAATAGCTAGCCCTCAGGGCTATCCCTCTACCCTAAATTCCTTTTCTCGGCTGCACTCTGCAGACCAGAGGCCTGGACATCTACAACTGATAAATGCCAAGAGAAGGGCAGGCAAGAGCCTGAGAGTCCACTAAAGCCATCACCGATCGGAGCTCCACCGCACCGATGCTCAGGAGGGCTCCTGTTGAAACAGGGGCATTTCTCGCTAGATGAGCTCTAGTTCTGAAGATGTGAATTCAGTCCTCACTAGCGTGTGACCTTGAGCCTGTTGGCTATCTGTAAAATGGGGATACTGTTAGAACAACCTTTCTATGGTTGTTAAAAGGATTAAATTAGATTACCCTTCTAAAGGGCTTGGCACAGCATCTGGCTAATGGTAAGAGGTCAATAAGTGTTTGTTGATGTACAAACAGGTCCACTCATAGAGGAGCCAGGTTACCTAGTGGCTTCTGCTCATTGTAGAGGAAAACATCTATCTAAGATTTAGCAGAGGACAGGACTTTCTTGCCCCCAGAAACCCTGAACACAAGACATCTTCAAAATCGAGTTAGAATTGTTTGTTTCACTGAAATGGTACTTAGCAATTCTTCCTTAACTTGCTTTGTCATTTCAAGTGCAGCCATTTACCACCCTCACAAGTTTTCTAGTAATTTCTTCATCACATTATAGGTAACCTCTTAGCATGTACATTTATTCAACAAGAAATTCACCCAGAACCTCCTAGCTCTGGGCAATGGTTATAATGACAGTAGGGGAAGGGGGATAGCTTGCAGGGACCACCAGCACTATAGGAAATAGTTCTGGTCCTCGAGAAACTCATGGGGAAATGGGTGCAGATACATACTCAAACCCACAACAATGAAAGTGATAATTTGGTATAAAGATTAAGAGTATAATCTCTGAGCCTGACCGGATCCAAATCCAGCCTCCACCAGTAAATAGCCTTGTGACAGTGGACAGATCTCTCAGTCTCTCTGTGCCTCACTTTCCTCATCTATTAAATGGGCATGAAAACTGTACCTATCTTGTAACATTGAACAAGTTATTACATATAAAGCATTTAGAATAATGTCTGGCACATAGTAGTAGTATATAAACTTTACCTTGAAGGTAATCAATGAAAGTGAAAATTTGGTGTACTTACAAGGGACCAAGAGAGATGTTATCTCATTTCACCTTCACAAGGTGATAACGTACTAACCCTGGTCAAGTTACTTGGCCTTGGTTGTAAAATGGGCTTAAGGAAGTGCCTATACAATAGTTGGAAGGATTCAATGAGTTAACTTAATGTAGAGTGATCAGGGCCATGCCTGTACAAAGTAAGGCCTCAGCAAAGAGTCTAGTGTAGTTTAAACAGCTTGCCCAGGTTCACAAAGCTAATTGATTAGGGTTGAATCATGATATAAACCCAAGACTGACTCAATATGGTCAACACCCAGAGGTCTATGTATAATATTATGCAAGCCCACTTCCATCAGTCCTGCTTGGGAGGATCTGGAAGTTTCCATGGAGCAATGATCTTTCTCTCTCTGTCTCTCTGTCTGTCTGTCTGTCTCTCTCTCTCATTACAGCAATGGCAAGAGACATTCATTCACTTAACTTTGATGCAGCAGTAATGACTCAAAATACACTTTCAAAAAATGTTACAAACTCTTTCTGGTCAAGAGGCAAGATCATGTATCACAGGCCAAGATGTAGTCACACATCACGTGATCACACAGGACTGTAACTAACTTCGGTCATGGCTGGTGTGACTCAGCCTGAAGCCAAGAGGAAAGCAAACGTGGTTAATTAAGACTCCAGGGAATGTTTAGACTGTGTGCAACCGATACCCTGGCCACCGTCTCCAGGTTTTCCTGGAGATAGAATCCTGCATATAACCTGAGTATGACTTCCTAAAAATCCTCCCAGATATTGTCAGGGAGAGACTGGAGGGGCAGGATTTAGCACTTTCAGAATTATCTTAGTGGCAAGCTTAAAGAATGTTGACTGATGAGAAACGACAAGTCGTAATTCCCAAATTATCCATTTACACTTCAGTTATAACACTGAACTCTAAAGCTCTGCTCTTGCCAGAAGAGAACGAGCCTTGTATCCCTTCGCGGCCTCTGTAGAACTCGCCTCTGGCTCTCACAGAGATAATGCCCAGAAAGGAATGACGACCCCAAGGATAAAACAGAGTGTGATTTTGTCCTGTCTTTGACAGAACCACAGAGATCTCCCTCGGCTCTTTGGTGAAAGATCCCAACATAAAAACATACTTATGCAGTACAAACAGTTTTCTTTACTAATGTCTTGGAAGTAGGGCAGAACCTACTGGGTAAACACTCCCTGAGGTTGTTTTGAACTCTAAATACAAGACAATTCACTCTCCTGCTAATTCTTCTTTCAGCTTCAGAAACCAACTGGTTGGCACAAGGCACTAAAACATACCTATTCCTAGCTAGAGCTCAGTACTGGGATTCTCTACGAGTAGAACTCCTAAAACAAACAGGAGTACAGCTCCTAAAACAAACAGGAGTACAGCTCCTAAAACAAAGAGGTTTGGAATGAACCTGCTCCACAAATTCCTCCAAGAAATCAGGTTTCTTGTTTCAGTAAGTGGGAGAAATAGCACAATAATAGTGCTTCCTTGGAGATTCACAAGGTGTATTATTATGTTAAAGGATCCGCAACATATTCAGCCGCATTCAGTGCAGTGAATCCCAAACACGTTTGGCCATAGAACTTTAAAACGTATATTTATATATTAAGTATATATTTTAACATATCTCTCTATCTTATCTACTTCTGTATCTATAGAGAGATGGATATCTGTCCTAAATAAGTGATTTCTAATGAAGTACATGTAACAAACCGCTGGCCTTGGTGGGATTGTGTTGGCTGTGTTGAAATCTGGGTGAGAGGTGAGATCCTGCTCTCCAAGTAGCTATGTGCATGATTTGATTCTGTTAGGAGGCTTTGACTGAGGAGGAGATCATGTCCTAGAATAGAAAGGAGAAACTCAGGATACAGGAATCAATGAAGGTGAGAACGCAATGAACGTGGAGAAAAATGGCAAAGCATCTGGTTTGTGACTACTACTAGCTCTACACCCCCATCCATACTCACCTGCCCCAAAGGGTTGATTTTGAGCCCTGAGGTAGATATGGTTAAAACCAATAGCTGTTTTCCTGTGAGACTCTGTGAGGTCTGGTCATTGCCTGGGTTGACTCAGAGACCAGGTGACAGCCCAGGGTTGAGGGCAGGAAGCTCAGAGGAGCAGTGTCCTCAAAGGACAGCTGTGGCTGAGGCTTGACCAGGGGGGTCAGAAGAGAAACCCAGGTGTAGACTCATTCTAGAACACATGGTTGACACCACCTGCCCTGAGACTCTCCTAAACAACTGAGGAGATGTTAAGGGAAGCTGAATTCCCGAATGACAACCAGTTGTCACAGTTATATGTGCAGAGTTGGTCAATCTTGAGGACGTTTTAGTTTTACTCACAATCTCTAAGACCCATTGGATTTTTATAAGACATTTTGATTTCATATGTAAAATACCACAAATCCATTTTTTCTTTGCCCTCAAGCACGACTAAAATCAGACCAAATAATCTGGAGTTACTCTATAAATATATACTTTGTACAACACACGTGAAGTCACTTTATATACCCTCTTTTCAAAATCTTCTTAACTCTATCACAGTTGCCCATGAATAGTCATCTTCTCTCATATTCTAGATGAGTGTTGTGTTTTGGGTGTCAGGGTCATTGTTGCTGGTAGGACAGGAAAGAATGGGCATTAGGAGATGCCTACAATACAAAAGCAAAACAGAAAACGACGGGCAAAAAAACAAAAAAGTCTTGGTGTGATGCTCTGGGAGAGATCTGTGTTCTTGCAAGAAACATTTAACCTGAAAATAACTGTAGGGCAATGGCCAAACAAATCCAGAATGTGGGGTATTCATCAGGACCCTGTCTGGGACTCTTTGAAGGACATGGCGTGATGAACAGAGTTAAGTGGTGGGACTTATTTGCTTTGGGGAGATAAAAACACATAAGGGTCAATGAAATACAGGGAATTTGACTGAATTCTGGATTTAAATTTTTTTTAGAAAACTCAAAAGAACTTTTTTTGGAAATTTTAGAAAGCCTGAGTATAGACTGTATGTTGGATAATGTTATTGAATTAATGATTTTCTTAGATATGATAATGGCGTTCTGGTTGAGGAGAATGTCCTTATTCTTGGGTGGTGCCATATAAAGTATTTAATGTGGCAGGGGTGTATCATGAGGTCTGCAAGCTATTTTTGGATGGAGTTTGGGCAGGGAGAGAGAAAGGTACCGAGTGCAGAAAGATGGTAACATTTGGTGAAACTAGATGAAGATATACGGTCATTTATTATATTGTATTTTCAACTTTCCTGAGGGTTTGAAAACTTTTGAATTAAAAAATAGTTTTTAAAGGAAAAGTTTACAAAAATAACAAAAAATTGAGGAAATAATCTTTATGCAAACCAGTATAACTTTCTCTAGCCCAAGTTTTCTGGTACAATTATCTCGCCTTCTTTACACTGTGGTTCGTGAAGATATTTTATATCCTTTTTAATAAATAAAGAAAGGATCTAAAGGAGTATGATTCCCTCCACTCTCTTCTTTAATAAATGTTTCTCTTTTCTCAAACAACTCCACAAATCAGGAGACTCTCTCCCTCACTCTGTGAAGATCACTACTACCCCCAGACTGAGCTTTTCTGGAACCAAGAGGTTAACCTTGCACATTACAAAGAGCTAAGAGATGCTCCTGAGCATGGCCCAGGCATGGAGTTGAAACTCAGCGTTTCAAAACCAGACTAAGTTAGCTGAGCTGATACCTGGATATCTCAAAGAACGTAGGTACAAAGGGTTCAGCACTGATACCCATGAGAAAACCCCGCCCTCACGTTAACACTGGTAAAATGTTCCCAAATGCCTCTCAGATGCTCCCATCAGAAGGTATGACCTCTATGCCACAGTTGAGAAAGCCTTGGGCAGATATTTTAGAGGAGGGAGCCTAGGTGGAGTTAGACTCAAGGTTGCCAAAAGGAAGGTCAAAGGAAACAGAGACATTGAAGATAGGCTTTGTGGAACACGTGAGCACTGTTTCCAAGTATTTACAATACAAAAATATAGAATATGAACTCAAATTATCTGTGGCCCCAATACTTAGACATCAGAGGCAGGTCAGTTTTGACTCAAGAACAAGGATGAGTGTTTTTAAAGGGCAGTGACCAAAGACAGAGTCCTGGTAAGTGCCCCTGCCAAGGGAAATATGATAATGAAGGATGTACAACCATTGGGTGAAGCACTATTTTAGGAATAATTGAAGCACCAGGGAAAGGAGTAACTGGAAAATCTCTGAGATCCTCTCCTGCCCGGTCACATTTCCTTCTTCACTCTCCGCATGACAGTGCAGCCTCCTTGAAATAGGACCAATGGCAATAATGCTGGATGCTAAGGAGCCTTGTCTCTGCGTGGGCTGTGTCCTGGCTCTTTGGAATAGAGAGCAGTGGGTCCTGGAGCAGACCCACTGAAACCTGTCATCAGGTACAGCAGGGTGGAGAGAGGGGCCTCTTGGGGAGCCTTCTAACCCTCAATGTTGGTCTCTGTGCATCACCCCCCGATCACCAGGTACCCTAGACAGCCCGCTGAAAAGAATTCAGAGTCTCTCAAGCTCCCAGCGGGAAAACCTTGGAGCCCTGTTGTTGAAAATAGCTCTCAACCTGCATCTCAGGCAGGTATTTTTAGGTTCTGTCTTGAAGACACAGAAACTTTCATACATTTCAGCTTCTTTGTCTGGAGTCACTGCAACCCCAGACATGTCATTGAAATGGGGTATAATTGTGATCTCCTCCACCCACCAATCTGAGAGAGCCGAAAAGAGCTTCCTGCTGTACATCATAGAGCATGGAGAGCCTTTTCTGGCAAGGGAAAGTCAAAATGGATTTTTGAAAATAATAATATGTTGATCAAGAAGAGAAAAAAAGTCTACTGAGGAGAGGGAGCTCCATATTGGGGCTGATATGGAGAAGAAGGTTACCTATTATTTGGAAACCTGGTCTTAGCTCTTTTTTGCAAGCTGCAGAATTCAAGCTTGGAGGAGCTAATGTCTCACATTTGAGGTTGGGAAATAAAGATGCTTGGAATCATCTGAGTTAGATCAATGGCTGTTATTAATATGAGGCTCTCTGAGGAATAATTATAATTGTCAATCACTGGGCATAGCCTGACATTAAAAGGAGAAATAGGAGAGAAACCAAAACGATGCAGGGCAAATATGTGGAATTGACAAGAGCATTCTAATAGTGCATAGGAGCTGGGAGAAGGGATTTTTGAGCTCCCAAGGGGCTCTGGCTAATATCTCACCATGGGGCAGGTCCGCAAAGGTGACCCAGGGCTATGTTTTCTGGGAGCTTAGGGAGCACATCTCAGGGGCTGATGTTCTAACTGTAGGGCAAGTGATCCCAAAGGTCTGAGAGGGCGTTAGGTGCCTACAGCTCACAGGACCGTGGAAAGCAACCTTTATCAAATTACCCACAACGATGTTACAGGCATCCCTGCCATCAGTGGGTCTTGCTATCAGACAGCAAAGAGAAGTTGACTGCGGTAAAGTGTGTGTGTGCAGTTGGTTTAAAAAGATGGTGGGTCTTTTCCTTACAAATAAAATAGTAAAGCATTTGCCTACAAGGTCCAGATAGGAGATCACCCATTGTCCATTTTCTAAGCTTCACTCAATTGAAAGTAAACAACCTACTCCAGGAACAGGAAGTAAGGAGGCTCTGAGAACAAGCAGAGTATCCTGTGTGGTTTCTCTCAAGAGACCCGCAGCCATCAGAAGCCAAAGTCCAGTTTGCATGGAATAGAGACCAGACTGGCTATGGAATTGCGTGGCCCAGTACAAAATGAAAATGTAGAAACCCCTGTTCAAAAATGACTATGAATTTCAAGACAACAACAGCAGGGCATTAAACCAAATTCAGGGCCCCTCTATGAGCAGGGCCCTGTTCAACTACACAGGCTTCCCACCCTGATTAGAGAGCAAATTCTTACCTGATGGTCACTGAGATCAGTAGCATTAGGAAACGGGGAGCCTAATTCAAACCACAAAGAGACTCTTGAGATGTTCCTGGAACAATTGGTAAGGAAAAGTCAGAATGGAGTTTTAAATAATAATATGCTGATCAAGAAGAGAAAAAAAATCATTTGAGAGAGGGAGCTGTGAATTTGGGCTGATGTGCCTGACGGTGATGCTTTTAAAAGTTTATGTTGCCCTCTGAGGCTCAATATTTAACACATGACACTTAATCCAGAAATCACTTGCTCTTAGTCAAGCTTTGTATTTCACACACACACACACAACCACACATATACACACATACACGCACACATGCATACACATACATGCACACACGTGTACATATACACATACGTGCACATACACATATACATACACACACACAGAGTACAAACCTAATACTTGCCAACATTTACTGACCTAGTAAGTACTATGTCATAGGTTTAGTACTAAAAACTTTTATTTCATCTTCATAACAACCCTGTAAAGAAGGAAACATTATTATCCCTATTTTAAAAGATGAGGGCACTGAGGCTTCAAGGGGTTGCATACTTGGCTCAAAGGTCTACAGCTGCTGAGAGAGCAGAGCACAAATTTGGATTCTTAACCACTAACACACTCCCTTCTTAGGGAAGTACTGTCTCACTATCTCTTTATGACCACAGTACCAAGTCCTCTGTCGCACCTGCACATCAAGGGGAGAGAGCCCCTCTGAAAGTCACTTGGAAAATTAGTGGGCAAGTCAGAACCCAAACTGAGTCCCTGAATCATTGCTCCATCACTGAACGAAAGGAAAGTAAAAGGGCATGGCCCTCAAACACTCTTTTAAAAAAGAACCCAAGAATGTATACATAGGTATAATGGAATCACTTTGCTGTACAGCAGAAATTAACACAACATTGTAAATCAATTATACTTCCATAAAACATTTTTAAAAAGCTAATAACTGGAAACAAAAAAAACACAAAAAAACAACAAAAACCCAATTTTATTCGGTATAATTGGCTTGCAATAAATTGCACGTATTTAAAGTATACAATTTGATAAATTTTGACATACAAACACATCTTTGAAACCATTACCACTATCAAGGTAATGAACATATCCATCATTCCCCCAAATATCCTCCTGTCCCTTTCTCCCACCTCTACCCCATTCTAATACAACCACAAACTTGTTTTTTTAAAAACTATGCTCGGTGCTTTGTGACCACCTAGAGGGGTCGGATAGGGAGGGGGGGAGGGAGGGAGATGCAAGAGGGAAGAGATATGGGGATATATGTATATGTATAACTGATTCACTTGGTTATAAAGCAGAAACGAACACACCATTGTAAAGCAATTATACTCTAATAAAGATGTTTAAAAAAAAAGTATATTTTCCAGCTCTACTGATATAAAACACATGTAAGTTTAAGGTATACAACATGATGACTTAACACACGTATGTGTTGTGAAACCATTACCACAAACACTTGAGTATTCACACAGCCACTCTGTGTGAGGACCCAGAGCTGGCAGGGACCTCGGTATGTCACATGACCCACACCCTCTTGGCAGGATAGGAACAGAGCCAGGCAGACAGACCAAGAGAAACAAATTGCAAAGCCTAAGGGAAAGACCACCACACAAATACCTGTAAAATCTTTTGGGTTCAAACTGGGTTTTGCAACAGCCAGAATTTTAAAAAACAAAACAAAAAACACCTGGCCTGGCAGGTTGTAAAAATTCAGAGCTGAGCAAAGAAGTTGTTTCATGCTAACTTTTCATAAAAAGCAGAAAAGCAAGGAGGGAAGGCCAATTAAGGCCTAACTTAGCTTCTGAGGAAAACTTTGCTTATTGTTTGGGAGGAAATTTCACTGGGTGGGAAGCAAAAGTTGTACAGGGCAGGGGAACCAGTGCAGCTCATTTTTACATCTTTTTTGTTTTCTATATTGGTTGGAAACGATCAGGGAATAAGGGGTATAAGGAAAAAAGAGTCTGAAATCTCCCCACCCCCAGGATTCACAAGCAGCTTTCTTTCATGAAAGGAACTGTTTTATTTTTTTTCAGCTTTATGGAGGTATAATGGACAAATAAAATGGTAAGATATTTAAAGTGTAAACATGATGATTTGATATTTGATTCAAATCATAGATCATGATGATTTGAATTTCACCCATACATTGTGAAAGAATTGCCACTGAGTTAGTTAACACATCTGCCACCTCACATATTTACCTTTTTTTTTTGGTGAGAACATTGAAGTTCTACTCTCTTAGCAATTTTAATTACCCAATACAGTGCTATCAACTGTAGTCATCAGGTTATACATAAGATCCTCAGACGTTATTCATCTTATAATGGAAAGTTTATTACCCTTTTACCAACCTCTCTCCATTTTCCCCACCCCCAAGCCCCTTGTCATCCCTTTTCTACCCCCTGTTTCTATGAGCTTGACTTTATTTTTTAGATTTGAAAGGAACTGTTTTACCAGTAATCAATAAGAATCAAGCAGAAGCCAAGTCAGTATTAATATAGGAGCCAGAAGGAGGCTTGCAGAAGCAAGTCTGAAAAAGAAGCAGATGGGTCTGTGAGCCCAGGGTCTCAGCGTCTACCAGGTGTGGGAGGTCTGTTCCACTGTCCTCCTAGAACTTTATCTGCTTTGCACGTTTCTGTCAAAGAGCTTCTCAAAGCAGAAATGATTGTTTTATTCAACTTTGTGTCTTTTTGTGCTTTAACTGGCACATAGAAGGCTCCTTAAGTTGACCTGCCAGCAGCTGGGTTAGTGGAAGAAGGTGCTTACTTGGCATCCAAGTAACTGTTTTCTATTCCTTTAAATCTTGCTCTCTCTATATTTTACTTCTACTCATAGGCTGAAAGAGCTGTCTGAGGTTTTTCAGTGACTGTTACTGCCATTTTAATGAAGCATTACATGTCTATAGAATAAAAAGAAAGAAACGGGCTTCCCTGGTGGCGCAGTGGTTGAGAGTCCGCCTGCCGATGCAGGGAACGCAGGTTCGTGCCCCGGTCCGGGAAGATCCCACACGCCGCGGAGCGGCTGGGCCCGTGAGCCGTGGCCGCTGAGCCTGCGCGTCGGGAGCCTGTGCTCCGCAGCGGGAGAGGCCACAACAGTGAGAGGCCCGTGTACCGCAAAAAAAAAAAAAAAAAAAAAAAAAGAAACATTTGCTGCCTTGTATGCTCTTCCTACATCTCCCAATTGGCTAAACCTGGAGAAAAAAACATATTTGGGAACTCAGCAGCAATCCCGTTTCCCCGAGAGCAGCTTCTGAAATATTAAGCATGGCTCTTTAAAGACAATAACTGTTCTTTGCTATGTGTGCTTTAAACAAACCTCAAAAAGACAGTACATTAAATAAGAGCAAATGCACCACCATCTTTAATTTTAGGTTCCGAGACACTTAAAAGATGTCGAGTAAAAATTATGCCTTAACATTTAGTGTCAGAGGGCCTGCTCTGTGATTGTGTTTATTCAAGCTCAGCAATTCCAACTGAATTCTGTCCTTGAGGCTGGTGGAAAATCGGCCGAACACTTCAGAGAAGAAAATAACCAGGCAGAATCAGGAGTGGGCTCCAAATTGGTGCCTCGTCTCACCCCATCACACACCAACTCCCCCAACAAGTGACTGTTGTATCCTCCCAATCCTTATTTTTCCATTCAAGTTGGGGAAGATTGTGTCAAAAGAAAAAGAAAATGGGGTGCAAGTAGAGAGGGCAGTCCAGCGTGCATGACTAAATGTCAGGTTGTACAAGAGAGTTTATAATTAAAAGTCCAAGATGACAGATAACTGTAAAATCAGATTGGTTCCTTTCCACATGGAAGGAAAACATAATGTTGTCATCCAACCCAAGCTTTTTTTGGTAAATTGAAATTACAGTTTTATTTGGAGCTTTTTTTAAAGGTCCATTAATTAAAAATTGGAAGGCATGCCAATGCAAGAAATACCATAAAAGGTGTTAGATTTAATGGTCACCACGTACTATAATTAAAAGATGATGTTATCTGAATATTAAATGCTCTAAATCCATGTTTGCTTTTTATTGAAAATAAACAAATTCAGGAACAAAAAAAAAAAGAAAAGATATGTGCAAAATGTAATGATAATGGTTGACTTCTAAACAGCCAAGGAAATTATAGTCATCCTGTGTGGGAAAAGAACAAACACCGCTTAATTGCATTTCATTATAACGTACCTTTCTCTGCTCAGTTGTATATATTAATTATAAAAATCGTGTTGCAGAGTGGAGAGGCTCTACAATAGTTTTTTTTTTTCCCTTCCTCCCTTAATTCTGTCTGAAGCAGGCTGGAGAACAATATCATCTGTCATCTGCAGAGAGCTTTCAAAGACAAAATCATAAAGAGAATGAAAAGCTATTATACAAAAAAGGAAAAAAATGCTTTGATTTCACAGATTTTCCACTTATTAATGTTTAAGGTTATCTGTTCTTTCAGAAAAGTATCTTCTCATATTGTTTTGTATGTGTATGTTCAGGTAACATCACTTTCTGATAACTGTATCACATGGCATATGCATTACGTAGATCATTGTTAACGGAAGGCGGGGGGGTGGGGGGGAATGGGTGGGAAGGAAGCATTATTATGGAAGGATGCCATGCAGGACTTGAAGAATTTTCTAAGATGAGGCAAAATAAGAAAGGAATGGGTTGGATTTGAGGCTGATGCTTTGAGAAGGATAGATGGCTACCCTCTAGCTCTACAAAGGGCAATGGAGAGGTAAGGAGCTTGCACTACGATGAGAAAGATGCAATGCAGGTGTTACAAGCACGTTCACACTGCCAGTGTTTTGAGATGGTGGGTGGAAAGGAGTAGCCAAAATGGTATCCGGAAATCTGCTTTATCAGAAATCTGCTGAAACAGGCGAGATCCACCTGTTTGGCAAGTGTTAAGGTGTGATTCTAGAACGAGCTAGGGATCTCAGCTGGGCTTTTAGGAAATGTATGTGCATGATTACAGCTTTCTGGGCAGAGGTCCACAACTTTCCACATTCTTGGCTGAATCTGTAATCCAGAAAGGCTTAAGATCTGCTGCTCTAGGCCCTTGGTACTCAATGTGTGGTCCACGGACCAGTCATGCTAGCGTCACCTGGAATCTTCCTGCAAATGCAGAATCTTAGGTCCCACCTCAGGCCTACAGAATCAGGATTTAAGCAAGACCCCTGGTGATCCACGTGCACTTTAAAGTGTGAGATGCACTGATTTAGATGACTCGATGACGACAAACCATGCCCGTCATGGTGCTGGAGAGCCAGAGCTATGTTTCTCCATCCATCGTTGTGGAGATCACGGAGGTTCAATTCTGGACTCTGCCATTAACTGACTGTGATCTTAGCCCCCCCCTAAGTAGGTGGCAACAATACCTTCTTCATATGGGTGTTGTAAAAATTAAATGAGATAATGGGCCTAAAGCATTTAATAGAACATCCAGCACATAAAGATCACTTAGTAACAATTATTATTTCCTGAATTTTTGTCAGATTTTGGAAATTATCCATGACATCAAAAATGTTATGATCTACACACTTAGAGCAGTGGTTTTCAACCGGGGGTAATTTTGCTACCCTGGGGACATTCAGCAATGTCTGGACACATTTTTGTTGTCATGATGGGGGGTAGTGCTACTTACATCTAGTGGGTAGAGACCAGATATGCTGCTAAATACCCTACGGTAGACAGGACAGCTTCTCTCAAAATGGGTTATCTGGTCCCCAAATTTCAATAGCCCTGAGGTTGAAAAACTCTGATCTAAAAGTAAGGGCATGAAAAACTGACTTGGTCAGGTCTTAAGCCAGCCTTAGGGTCTATGAATACTTGAGAGGTTACTTGTTACTTTAGCATTTAAACTGAACAAGTGAAAGAGAATCACCACCTTCAAGTATGCCAAAAATCTGAGTGAGGTTTCTATAAGGATTTCATCCCTGCAAAGAAGTTAAGCAGCAACTGGTCAACCTATCAAAATTAGCTCCCCTCCAACCCCACCCTGTCACCCACATCTCAGCACCTTCTCTTTTGTGTACCTTTGTGCTCTGTAACTATTGCCCACTTACTGTGTGCTTGATTCTACCCTGCATTCATTAGTGAGCTTGATAGGAGATCTTCCACCTTTCTGTGTCCCTCATGCCTAGCCCTGTGCCTGACACAGACTGGAACTTCTGAAGTATTTGTTTATGCTAGGCTTTCCTCCTAGATATCGATGAGAGACACCAGGCAGTTTAATATACCTGGTCTCTCGGTCTGTTTTTAAAGACTTGAGGCAAAAGTAGAATAAAACCTTGACTTTGGGGTTATTTTGGAATCTCATAAGGATTTCCAGAAATGAGATAAAAAAGAAGAAAATATACAAATATACTCCCACTGTGGGCAGCACAGCAGCACGGTAAAGGCAGCAACCTATAGTATTTTATTTCTTAAGAAAGAGAGAAAGATGCTGGGGTCAGGCAGCACCTGTCCAAATTAGCATCACCATTTACTAACCAAGTGACTTTAGCAAGTTACCCAATTGCTCAAAGCCTTGGCACTTGCACCTTTAAAATGGGACTCATCGTTAGATTGGCCTTTGAAGGTATTCTGAGGATGAAAGGAGACCAAACAATCATTCAGCAAGTATCAACTGTGGACCAACTACATAGAGCACTGTGCTAAGCGTTAATGCATAGACAGTCAGACCTCCCTGTCTATGGGTTCCGCATCCACGAATTCAACTAATCACAGGTAGAAAATATTTGAAAAAAATTCCTGAAAGTTCCCCAAAGCAAAGCTTGAATTTGCCACTCTTGTGGCAACTATTTACATAGCATTTACATTGTATTTACAACTATTTACATAGTAGTTACATTGTATTAAGCGTTATAAGTCATCTAGAGATGATTTAAAGGATCTGGGAAGTTGTGTGTAGGTTATATGCTAATACTATAGCATCTTATATAAGGAACTTGAGCATCTGTGGATTTTGGTGTCTGAGGTAGGTCCTGGAACAAATCTCCCTTGGATACCAAGGGACGACTGTAAACCACTTGGCACAGTGCCTGGCATAGAGTCCTTGGCAGTAGACACAGGCAATACGTGCCCTACAGACCGTCTCACAGACAAGCTGGGATCATTGAGTGCCCGGCAGGGGTTCCTGCCTTTTTTATTTTATTTTATTTTTTATTTTAATTTTATTTTAATCAATTCTTTTATTATTTACAGCAATCTTTTGACAATTTATGCCAAATTTGTTCTGATATATTCTTTTTTTTTAACATCTTTATTGGAGTATAATTGCTTTACAATGGTGTGTTAGTTTCTGCTTTATAACAAAGTGAATCAGTTATACATGTACATATGTCCCCATATCTCTTCCCTCTTGCATCTCCCTCCCTCCCGCCCTCCCTATCCCACCCCTCTAGGTGGTCACAAAGCACCGAGCTGATCTCCCTGTGTTATGTGGCTGCTTCCCACTAGCTATTTTACATTTGGTAGTGTATATATGTCCATGCCACTCTCTCACTTTGTCCTAGCTTACCCTTCCCCCTCCCCATATCCTCAAGTCCATGCTCTAGTAGGTCTGTGTCTTTACTCCCGTCTTACCCCTAGGTTCTTCAAACTTTTTTTTAAAATTCCATATATATGTGTTAGCATACGTATTTGTTTTTCTCTTTCTGACTTACTTCACTCTGTATGACAGACTCTAGGTCCATCCACCTCACTACAAATAACTCAATTTCGTTTCTTTTCATGGCTGAGTATTATTCCATTGTATATATGTGCCACATCTTCTTTATCCATTCATCTGTCAATGGACACTTCAAAAAAGAGTCATGTACCTGCCTTTTTTTTTTTTTTTTTAAACCGGCCTTTTGTAGTTAATCGGCATCCCTTGGGCAAGAGCAATGGTGACCTGAGGATCATGTCACCTTGGTGCCCAGTGATGCTGGGCTTAGCAAAAAGAACCCCAACATTGTTTAAAATAGTTTATCAGCAAATTAAAGTGTTCTTTACCAACTTTTTAAAGTTAAATGGGAAGGACATATGAAAGTAGTCTGGGAAAATAAATTACTACTTTAAGAAATCAAAGAGAAGGGTTCGTGAAAGATATTACTGTGTTAGCTACAATATCTGAAAAGTTGACCCAACCTCAGTATGCAAGGAAATGGACAATCATTTGGGAAAGTCATTGCAATGGAATTCTTAATGTTAATAAATTAAAATTACATAAATCTATGGAAGATATACCAAAAAAGTTTGTGTACAATGCTGACATGAAAACCTAGCTCTTTAGTCAAATTGCCCAAGATAAAATGCAAGAAATGGATAGAATTATATCAGCATGGTTGTGGATTTGCTGTTCATTTTTTTCAAAATCTTTTTAATGCTTCAAATCTTCCAGTTAAAGAAATAATATCTATACTAATAATTCAATGATTTAGTGCTAGATTAATGACTAAGAATTTTCCTATTTTGGAAAAAAAAGAATAGCCCAAGGAAGGTCCCAGAAGGGAGGAAATGAAGAAAAACACATTGGAAAAATTAAATATGGCCGGTGGATAAACTGTAATTACCCAGTGCCTAGCAGTTTGAAACAGAATGTTATACAGATGGTCATTTGCATGCTTAACTATAGAGAAAAGAGGCAGGTACTCTATCTGGGAGGGAAAAAAGGAACAATATATACTTTGAAAGTAAGGATTCACTGGGTAAGTTTTATCTGTCCTCAAACTTGAATCCTCTCAGTATAATCAGATTCTGGCTAAGGCTGCTCCCCCAAAGAGCAAATCAAAACGTTTAGATGCTGACATGTTAGGGTCAGAAAGACTTTGTCTCCAAGTCCCAGCCTCACCTCTTCCTTGCTGTTTGACTCTGGGCAAGAGGCTTGACTTGTCTGAACTTGCTTTTCTTTATCTGTAAAATGAAAATATTATTTCCTTATCCACTGGGCTGTTTTGAGGATTAAATTAAATTAAATTCTCAGTATATGTACAACACCTAACACTGGTAAGTACTCAGTGAGTACCTGTTAATTATGGTATTAATATTAATATTCCAATAGATTGTTCCCACACTCTATTTCATTCCTATCTGTGAGCCCCGTAGTGTTTGGCTGTGTTTGGGGTGTTTGACTGGAGAGCTCTTTTTTGGCTTTATCCTCCACACCAAAATTCAAACTCCCAGGCTCTGAGTTTCTTCCCATTGCTAATTGCTGCTCCACACGCGATGACAAGCATATCTTTCCTGTTGGTAGTTGATGAGTCAATCAAAAGATGCTGCTGTAATGCAGTGATTTGGGGGTTGTTGAAGTGCCTGATGGCATGCCTGACACTGACAGCCCCCCTGGGGAAGAGGAATGGAATTTGATACATTTACCACAGAGGTTCCCAGACAGGCTCTTCCACTCCAGCCTGCCCAGGATAACCATCTAGCAAGCTGGGTAGATGCCTACCCAGCCCTAGTTCTAGTTTCTATCGTTAACAGTTCTTCAGGGGCAGGTACCTCAACAATCCTGTTGTGATAGCCACAGTAGTGCTCTCATGCCCCGATGCAGCCAAAAATAAAAATAAGTAAATTAAAAGAAAAAAAAAAATAAGGGCTTCCCTGATGGCGCAGTGGTTGAGAATCCGCCTGCCAATGCAGGGAACACGGGTTTGTGCCCCAGTCCGGGAAGATCCCACATGCCGCGGAGCGGCTGGGCCCGTGAGTCATGACCGCTGAGCCTGCGCGTCCGGAGCCTGTGCTCCGCCACGGGAGAGGCCACAACAGTGAGAGGCCCGCGTACCGCAAAAAAAAAAAATCCGCCTGCCAATGCAGGGGACACGGGTTTGAGCCCTGGTCCGGGAAGATCCCACATGCCGCGGAGCAACTAAGCCCGTGCGCCACAACTACTGAGCCTGCGCTCTAGACCCTGCGAGCCACAACTACTGAGCCCACGTTCTGCAACTACTGAAGCCCGCGCGCCTAGAGCCTGTGCTCCGCAACAAGAGAATCCACCACAATGAGAAGCCCGCGCACCACAACGAAGTGTAGCCCCCGCTCGCATGCAGCAATGAAGACCCAACGCAGCCAAAAATCAATCAATTGATCAATAAAATCCTGTCCCTCTCCTTCTGCCAATGATTCCTGTTCAAAATACATCCCTAGCCCAAACTATCAGAGCCCTCTCTTCTAAAGGGAGGATCTAATTTTCTGATCAGCATAATTCCTGGTAAGGACTCGATATCCAATAACAGTTCATTGAACAGCTCCTCTATAGAAAACATTTGGATTTTAAGGTGGAATTCCCAAAATTAATCTGCAATTCAGGTTGATCATTGAGTGCCTACTAGGTGCCAAGCACAGTCCCAGAGGCCGGGTAGGGTGAAGAATGAGGAGTATAATTATGAGAAAACACCATCCAGACTTCAAGGAGCTTAGAATTGAATTGGAGAGAATGACCATGTTTACACCTCAGAATGATGCAAGAAAAATTAACAAAGGCTAATCAAGGTGTAATTAAAGCTGGAGGCTTCACCAAGTAGGAGGCATTCTGATTATCTGGGCAGGTGAGAAAGTAAAGGAGAGTCAAGACAAACACCAGGGAGAAGCAGTTCTCGAGCTGGGTGTTGCAGAATGAGAGGTTTTAATGGGCAAAAAATGAAGAATAAGAAATGGCACCCACACCTAAGGGAATAGCATGATCAAGGGCACAGAGTCCCAAAGGTACATTGTCAAAGCCAAGTGTGGCAAAGACATTGATTCTATGGGGAAGGTGATGGGGAATCAGGCTTATGTGTTAATAATATCAGTCTTTCTTTTTAATTTTTATTTTATACTGGAGCGTAGTTGATTAAGAATGTTGGTTAGTTTCAGGTATGCAGCAAAGTGATTCAGTTATACATATACACATATCTATTCTTTTTCAGATTCTTTTCCCATTTAGGTTATTACAGAACATTGAGCAGTGTTCCCTATGCTATACAGTAGGTCCTTGTTGGTTATCTATTTTAAATATAGTAGTGTGTGTGTACATGTCAATCCCAAATTCCCAATCTATCCCTTCCCCCCGACCATTCCCCCTTGGTAACCATAAGTTTGTTCTCTAAGTCAGTGAGTCTGTTTCGGTTTTGTAAATAAGTTCATTTGTATCATTTTTTTTTTAGGTTTCCCATGTAAGCAATATCATATTTGCCTGACTTATTTCACTTAGTATGATAATCTCCAGGTCCATCTATGGTGCTGCAAATGGCATTATTTCATTCTTTTTTATGATAACACGTCCCATATGTCTTGAGTACCTATTGTCTTCTAGACTCTGCTGTAGATTTTATGAATAAAAACGAATCCCTGTTAAGATGTATCAAAGACTTAATTGTGTTAAGCTGTGTGCTAAAGCCTTGATATGATTTTACATCACTGAGTGCATCAACTTTGGTACCGGTTAGAGACTTGTTTGCCTGTTCTGCTTCTGAGCAGATTTGTAACGCACTGGAAGATTCTCCAGGCAGGGCAAGTGAATGCATGAGCTTTCCACCTTAGCGCCATACCTTGTTGGCTCTGTGACTCGGACAAGTTACTCTCCCGTCCTGAAACTCAGTTTTCTCATCTATAAAATGAAATACAGTTAAATTAATGCCCTCGCAAGATGGTTGGGAAGAGTAAATAAGAGACTAGGTAAATGAAAAATACCTAGCACAGGGCCTGGCTTTGGTAAGCACTTAATAAACGCTTATTATTAGTGTCAGCAGCATCATTATTATTATTATTATTATTATTATTGTTACACTACCACCACCAGCTTACTAAGGCTAGTATAACCACTTTAAGGACTTAACGGAGATTGAGAAAAATACTCCATTGCATTTGTTTTCTACCAGCTCACATGTTCATCCTTTACCCGTCATCTGCTAAAGTGTTGTGCCTAATGACTTGAACGGCACCTCCAACTCTAAAATGTCTACTTTCAGTGCCCCATTCAAGTAGGCCCCTCCAGTAAGCCCTGACTGACCACCTGAGCCCACCAAGCTCGTCCCCTTTACCGACTGCCCAGCTGTTGCTCATCTCGGGCTGTTCACACTTTCATGTGAACTGGTCCAGGAGCAGGGCAGCTCATGCACATCCTCTGAGCCCTTAGATGGTCTTGGGGTGCAGGCAGGGGTGCCAGAGAGTCTCTGGCAGCCTGCGGGTCCATCCTGTACCCACCAACACACAACCTACCCGTCAGCAGATCTCTCATCCTTCTTTTACCCATCTTCCTTCTCAAGTCCCACGTCAAGACTGAATTCCTGCTCCCAAGGCCCCTTTCTTCTTGAAAACTTTATTGTTCTGAGGGAAACCTGTCCCAATCCATATTTCATTCTCTTAATTCAATCTCTCTACATTTTCAGGAGTTTAGGGCTTTAAAATTTTTTTCATCAAGTGTTTAAATCAATTTCTCTCCTCTTTATTGATAGAAACTCAAGGCTGCTGATAAACTTTTCAAAGCTGCCTACGACACACACACTGGTGTAGGCAACAACGATTGCAGCTTTCGCAGCAACTAAAGCAATCATTTAGCTGACTTCCTCTGCATTTCTAGCTGTCCTTCTCGAAGCAGAGAAAACTCCAGGGTTGGCCTCCATTTCCTTGCTCTAAGTGTCTGGCGACAAAAGCTCTTTTACTGAACTTGAGTTTCCTGCTTGCATCTTGGTTTGCTGAAATTTCTGGAACACACCTACTACATGCAGAGTTTGAGCCAGAAAGTTGCACATTTGAAGGAATGGGGTGAAAAAAAGAAACAATAACACTTTTCTTTCTTTTTTTTCTTACTTTTGAAACATTTGCAAGGTTGATTAGTTCTGCACCCTGTCATAGAATCACAATCCCTTATGAGGTAGATAGAGATAGATCTGTAGAATTTTGGGGGATGCCAGGTATCACTCAGGATGCTTCCCCAGAAATGCTAAAGCAAGTGTGAAGGAAAACAACAGTAATAATAACAACAGCAACAACAATAATAGCTAGCATATATCCAGCACCTACTGGCTCGGCGCTGAACCTGTCCACCTACGATTTCACATCCCTCTGTGTGTCAGGGTTATTATTCACCTCCTTTTACAGTTGAGGAAATGAACCTGGAGATGTTAGGTAGCTTGTCGAAGGTCACATAACCAGTCAACGGCAGTCAAGGAGCTAATCGGGGCACCCTGACCCAGGAACCCACTCTCTTAAGATGAACTTACTGGGTCTGTCTTCTGCCTATATTCCACCGAGAACCCAGCGAGGGCAAGGGTGATAGCTTTGTCTCCTACAAGTCCTGCACACAGTAGGTGCCCAAAAATGTTCAAATCAGTGGTTCTTTCAATAAATATGTGTCTAATTGGGGCCAGACCAGTTCCAGATCCTGGGGATACAGTGGCAAATGAGGTAGCCAAGATCTCAGTCTTCATGGGGCTTAAGTCACAATGGGTGGAGGGCTCTGCTTTTAAAAAGTTTTTTAAATTTTTATATCGGAGTATAGTTGACTTACAATGTTGTGTCAGTTTCAGGTGTACAGCAAATTGGAGGGCTTTGCATTAATCCTTGGCTTGCTATGACAAACTCATGGCTTCAAGCACATTCTGTTGTTTTCCAGGGAGCAGTGTCATGAACCTCAGACCACCTACATCCAGCCTGGGGAGCTGTAAGGGTGTCTTGTTCACAGCCCCTGAGCAGTTGCCCTGCATGTGACCTGATTTCTTTTCTTCCAGAATCTAGAATACAGAGATAAACTGATCCAGTTTAGGCAATGGTAGAGAGAGAAGCAGAAGGAAGTATCATCCTGGCCGTGAGATTGCAGGAAGGAGGGCCAGAGTTGGGGTCTCTGGATGCCAGAGAGTCTATCCCTCCTAATTTACAGTCTAACTGAGGAGTGTTTTTAACATATTTTGTTTGCCATCAACATCGAAATGTCTCTCTTGATTGTAAATTTCTGGAAGGTGAGACTGAGAATAGCTGTGATTAAGCAGAAGGTCCAGAGTAGTACTACTTCACTGTTCCTCCAGCAGACATTCTACAGCCAGAATTCTATCATCCCTTTGGGATTGGGGGTAACTTAGTGACCCTTTCTGGAACTCAGCTTTTCCATCAGTAAAATGAGGGGGTTGACTCCAGGTTCCTTCACCAAGTAAGTGTTTGACCTTCTCCTGGGTCCTGTATCACATGCTCTGTATGTTCTATGATGCTTCAGTGATGGTGCCCAAGCTACCTTTGTTCATTTAATACCGAGTGTTGAATCTGGTTGGGACATGGGTGAGGCCAGGGCAATGGGAAAATGGCTGGCAGTGCATTGGTCTCCGCTGGGATCCAGGAGCAAATCCTTTAGATCTAAGGGAAGCAGTGACACACACTCCCCTTGAAAGGCACCCAGGCGAATCTTGCCACACCCTGTCATATTACCTGCCCATTTCAACCCCAGGAGCCTTTTGTCAAGAAAGGTAAAGAAGAGCTTCTGAAGACAAGTTCTCCTTGACTCAAGTTTCCATCTTCACACTGATTTTATTTCTCATTATTTAATTTCCTTCTCATCAGACAGAATTAAATACCAAATACAATTCCCAGGGCTTCTAGAGTCCAATTGCCCCAATGCTTTGTTTCCAACTTATATAAAAGTTTAAGTTTCCACTTCCCCTGCTCAAATTTCTGCCAAAACAGTCATCACCAATGAAACTTTTGAAGATAATTAGCATATCACATATCTGTAATAAGCTAATAATGTATTTCTTGGATTGTGCTTCTCTGGTTAGCAGTTATTAATCACAGATATTATTTGTGTCATGTGAAATATTCCTGTTGACGGGTGTTTTTATGCTTGAAGGATTCCAGCTAAAAGTCTTCAGCAACAGATGGGGCCCCCCTGCCCCACCATGAGAGGTGAGATTGGATTGTGTCTTGTTGAACAAGGGTTAACCTTCAGGGGAAACAACATTAAGGGAAGTAATTATCCATTCACACTGAGCTGGCTACAAAGAAAGTGAGAAAATCACCTTCTCAGAACTCACATGAAAAACATAATGTAGTTAATATTAAATAAAGAGATTGGGCAACCTAGCCTCTTTTTACAGTGTGTTCTGAAGTGTCCTTGATCAGGGGCTGTTTTGTTTATGATTAATGAATGACTCACCTTGGGCTGTGTTCCGTTCAATGCATACCTCATTATGAATTTGAAGAGGTCATTTGTTCCTTGGATCTAAAATAAAAACCTTTTTGTACATTCAGAAGGTTACAAGTTTGATATTGGTACAAAATTAGCACAAAGAGCAGCGAGACATTTGCTTTGGGGTTGTTTGTTGTTATCATTTTGGTTTTTTTTTTTTTAAACTTTTGGAATTTGGAGAGAAATTCTAAGCTTGAGCTCTGATTTTTAAAGTAGATCCTAAAATTATGTGGCTTGGGCACAACCTACCTGTAGTAGCAGGACTGCCCTATGGGTGCTGGGAATGAGAAGGACTTTGGGTAGTAGAACGGACACGGGCAAGGGATCTCATGCTGCTCTTTAAGGAGAATTTGAATGGCACAAAAATCAATCAAAAGTAAACACAATCAGAGACTCAAGTACTTAGATAGGACCAGTTCTCTTCTTTCCACGTGATCCACCAGACTCCCTTTTTAACACTTCTTTTCCTCTGTAAATGTTCCTCTGTAAAATGTTCATTCTGTCCATTTTAATTTACTGATAATTTCACTCACATTTAAATGTCAGGATGAGTAAAAATTTGCACTGTGATTTGCCAGACCCTACAAAACCCAAATCTGATGCCATAGTTCATAACGGGGGACAAAAAAAATTCAACACCTGTTTGTTTTTGCAAGGTTCCTGATAAATAAAACCCTCTGATAAGGAAATAAGTATGGTAACTCTTTATCACGATACCTACACACACACACACACACAATTACGTTTATCTGAGGAAGATAGATGGATGGTTAAATGGTATGCATTAATCAGTCTACAGGTATAGATTTTGTTTTTCCATGCAGATAAAGGCAAGGGGGGACCTCTATCTAAGAGAAGGAGCTCATGTGTTTGGAACCCATAACCCCATGCTGGGCAGTGGGCACTTGCATAATCATCATGGTTTCCAGCAGCACACACACAAACGTGTGACTGACTATGTAGGAGCCCCACCACAGCTCAGTTAATGATCTTTCCACAGGGTATGTGTGTTCACTTGTGCATTCAAATGAGGACTTGTCACGCAGAAATAAAGGCACGCACAGGCACAGACCTTAGCGGTTGACTAAGGATACCGCTTCATGGTAGACATAGTTCACTAGTCACCTAACTAACTTTTTTTCAAGTCAAGTTATTTCTTTATGTGTGAGAGAAACTATGTCCTTTGATCACAGCCATTCAGATGGGATTAAATAACAGCAAATCTCAGGGACTGGAGCGTTACTCCAGGCTCTGTCACCAAATAGCTTGGCCAGGCCATTTCTCCCATCTGGGTTCCAGGACCATTGCTATAAAATAAGGGTTTGGGACTAGATAGCCTTTATATGGTTCCTTACCATCACTGTTCTACTTTTTTTTTTTCTAGAACGATGTCCCTCTGGTTAGTATCCTATGATTCTGTTCCAGAAACAAATATATGAATAGCCAATATAAGGTAGGAGGCACCTCCACTGCAAAATGTCCTTTCCATGAAATTCTCTTTCTCTTTCTCAAACTAAGTTCAGAAGATCAATGTGTCATCCTTCTCCATAACCTCCATTTGCCTCTTTGGTGTGAGAGCACCAACCAAACACGAAATACCTTCAGGTTCTGTTGATGACTATCGTTAAGTACCTTCACGACCCCGCAGCAGACTGGCCACTTCAGCAGCAACAAACAAATATACGATTTTTACAACTAAAACTAGAGGTCTCTTTTATCTTCTGACTTCAACAGTGAAGATGTAATGACTGGAATCATATTACTGCTAAGGGGAACAACAAGCACCATCTCCTTATAGATATTTTAATACAACTTGGCAATTTCCAAAACAAAGTAAACTTCCAAGAAATTTCACAAAATTCCTTAGGAAAGCTTCCTCCAATTACCATAAAACATTTTTTAAAGATTCAGGATCCGAACAGCAGTAATGATAAATTATCTAATGCATTACAAAATTAGACAGAGGATTTGGATGGGCAAAGATTTTTTTTTTTTAGATTATTACTCCACACTCTTTAAAAAACTCACCAATTTGAAAAAAATGGAAAAGGAGCCAGAAGTTTGTGAGTCAGTTTTATTATATACCACACTGGTAGACATTATCTATGTGTTTTAATTTGAAAGCTAATTACACTTGGAAATACTAAAGCAACAAACAAGCAAAAATCCTCTGATTTTAAGACAAAGACTGTGTGTGTGTGTGTGTGTGTGTGTGTGTGCGTGTTTCATCTTCCTAATCACAAGATACCAGCTGTACCTCCAGAAACCCCACCCAGGAACTTTCTCTTACATCTCATTGCCACAACTTCCTCCTGTCCCAGAGACCCCAAGGACCATCACTGCAAGGTCCCCATGAAGAAGAAGGTTGAACAGGAAGTAGCTCAGCTGTCCATCTGTATAGGCTATACTTGTATGGCATCACACTGATAATAAGTGACAGTCAACTCTCAAGTGATGCTTGATGATATTTCTTACTTTTATTTACACTAATGAGCTATGTAATATGCTTATTTCCTGGGAATCCCAAGCCTAAATTCTGGGTACTTTTCTCCTTAAAGGGTCTACTTTACTTGTTATGAGGGTTCAGATGTATAAGATTAGAATAACTGATCTTACCTGCTTTAATGCACAGAAGGCTGAATGACCCACTAGCTTTCTCCTAAATGCTTCCCCTGCCTCCTTCTTCCTGACTGTGAGAAGGAAACCATGTCATCTTAACATGAAAATGCCTGTGGAATATGATTTGCGTTGACTGTGCATCGTATGGGAGAGAAGACAAACTCAGCCCACTCACACTGTAGGATTAGAGTGAGGAGTTGGGAGGCATGAATTCCTTCATTTAAACTGGTTTATCTCCATGGAAGATGCTTGCTGCTTTTTCCAATCTACATTTATTTCAGCTTTTTGCTAATAACGCACCACTTTTCTTTTGTACAAGTAAACTACCTTCTTCATAGTCCATGGAGTTCAGGGTGAATAACCCCATCTCCACGCTTCAAAGGTGACAAGCGACCTGAACCTGGCCAGTCAATCAGTGCACAGCTCTCTCTCCAAAGAGACTGGTTCAGAGAGTGTCTTAGTCATTTGGGCTACTATAACAAAACGCCATAAATGGGTTGGTTGACTTATAAACAACAGACATGTATTCCTCACAGTTCAGGAGGGTGGAAGTCTGAGATCAGGATGCCAGCATGGTTAGAGAGCCCTCTTCTGAGTTTCAGACTGCTGACTTCTTCTTGTATCCACACATGGCCCAGAGCAGAGATTGGAAGCAAGCTTTCTTATGATGCTTATAAGGGCACTAATCCTATTCATGAGGGCTTCACCCTCATGACCTCATCTAATCTTAATCACTTCTTAAAGGCCCCACCTCCTAATACCATTACATTGGAAGGGGATAGTGTTTCATTATAAGAATTTGTGAGGGGACAAACATTCAGTCCACAACAGAGAGGTCATGCTATTATGATAAACCAAAGAGAACTTTTCATGGACCTTTGCTGACACCATAGATGAGAGATGCGCTTTCTCTTCTGGGGATGCTAGACTCGTATATTGTAATATGACCTGCATCTTCTGCCACTGACTGTTAGAGAGACTGACTTATGACAGAACACAGGGAAACAGAAAAGAGAAAAGCAGAAAGGAGAGAGAGAGAGAGAGAGAGAGAATTCTGATGATGCCATTTTAGAATCTGAATCCTCCCTTTATTGCCTCATCTATTCAGTGATACGTACCCCCAAAATTTGTTTTTGTTTTTTAACATAAATCAACTTAAGTTAAATTTCTGGTCACTTGCAATTGAAATGATCCTAAAGGATATCTAACAATCATAATCATGCCTTACTGGTATGTGTGGTGCTTTTTGGTTAACAAAAACACTCACACATTTTTTTCTCATTTAATCTTCACTGTGAACCTATAAAGGAGGTGGTATCATCCCAGTGCTTACAGGGGACACATGGACTAGCTCAGAACTTGATGTCTTCATTCTACTCACTCTGAGTGGTTATTGAGTTCTCGGTGTGTGCAAGGCTCTGTGTTGAGTGCTTGGGGGGATAGCAAACAAGTCAGATGCCACCCTGTCTTCAGGTGACCCCAGTCTAGTTGGAGAGCTGACAATAATCACCAATTAAACAATTCACTGTCAGAATCCCCCTGAGTACATGCAATAAAGAAGCAGTACAGAAAAGTCTAAGCGGTCAAAGGACATATGCTGAGGACTTTACAGTTAAACTGAACTCAAAAAGATAAATTAAGAAAGGAAAGTGGAAAGAGAATTCCAGGTAGATGGAAGAGCAGATGCAAAGAACCTGGGGCAGGAACAAGTATGGCATATTGGAGGAACTCAGAGATGTCCCATGTGGCTGGAGCAAAGAGAAAAGCAGGAGAGAATCATGGGAACAGACTGGGAAGTAGGCAGAACAAGGGCATGCTTAGCCTGTTGGTCATATTAAGAATTTTGATCTTCATGTTTATGCATAGACAGCAAGGGTTTTTAAGAAGAGATGTGACATAATCTTATCTTTATTATAAAGATAACACTTTATAATGTGAAGAATGTATCAGAGGAGTAAGAGTGGATCTGGGGAGAAGTTAAAAATGCCTGGCATAGGATATGGAACTTAAAAAATATTTCTACTAAATGAGCTTAGTTACTTTCCTGGGACCAGAGAGCCAGTAAGTGTCAGAGCCAGATGGGGTCCATAGAGTGAGCCCAAAGCCAGGTTCTTAATCACTGTGCAATAAGGAACATAAACTAAAAGACATTTTCTACAGTAGAATTATTAGAATATTATTTGATTATTAACAACTTGGCAATTGGCTCTTTCAAACTTTTTCATTTGGTTCCCCCCACGATTTTTTAGTAATACTTGCCCAGTTCTTCAATGTGGTTCAAGCAAAAATCCACTTGCTATTTGTGTGTCAAAGTTCAAACACTCCATATTGTGTCATCACTTTTCAAAAATGTGTGACCAAGAACACTTAGCAAATTCCAGAAACCTTTGAACCTCAGTTTGTTGAATATCGTAGTTTATGTTTTCTCTAATTTGTTCTGAACCATTTGTACCTGGAATTATTAATCTATAACCAAACACAGCTCTGGCAACCTTCCCCCCAACACACACAGCGGTGATGACGGGAACATGACCAATCCATTATCTTTTCTTTGAATTCTGTCAATATATTTATTTCACATCTTTATTCTGGCTTCTTTTTCCCTTTGTATTTCATGGAAAAACTTTCCAGATAAGATCAGAACTGCTTTGTCATTCATCAGCCGTAATCAAGTCTGACTCAAGAGCAGAGTTCAAAAACATATTTTTTTCCCCGCACTCAGATGCAAAAAAGCCAAAACAACAAAATTGTGGGCCACAGCTGTCTGCCTTTATATTTGTGCATGTAAATGTATTAGATACCCCTTTGGTGGATTCACAGTGTAAATGAATAGACATTCATGGAGGCTGGAATGTAGGTGAACTACTGACACTGAACTTGAGGAATCTGGAAGGTTAGTTCCTAGAAGGCAGTCTGAGTGTCTACAGAGCAAGCAGCAGAGTGGGTAGATGCCCTCGTGCCAGGCTCTAAGAAAATACTGTGTCCCCCATCAGGGGCTCTGTACACTTGCCCCTCTACTTTACCATCTGCACAATTTGAACAACAATGGTCCAGACCTCGTTCTATAATTAGTCAATGAGTATTTATTGAGTACCTACTGTGTACCAGGTGCTTTCACTGGCACTGGGATTCTGAGTCCGCATTATCCTGGAGCTGACATTCTCATAGGAGACAGAGATAAGCAAATGGATCAAACAATGATTATGAATGGTGATAACCCTATGGCTTTAAAAATGAAACAAAATAATGGGAAGAGAAGTGAATGGGGACTTTAGTTAGATTCTAGATAGGTCTCCAGATAGGTCTGCTACCTGAAAAGTTGGTACTTGAACTCAGCCATTGAAGAGAAGAAAGAACTAACCACACAAAGATCTAAGGGAGGGAAGACAACATAGAAGAAATAGCCAAGTCCCATTTGTGAAATGAAAAAGGCCATAGCCCTGAAGCAAAGAAGGTGGATAAGAGGGAGATGAGAGAGGTGATGGTGGGAAGGTAGGCAGGGCCAAAATCATGTGGGACCTTGAAGGCTATGTGAGGAATTTGAACTTTGGTCCAATGCAATGAGAAATCACTAGTGTGCTTTAACCAGGGAGTAAAATGATCTGATTAATGATAGTGGAGAGGCTGCCTCCCAGTTCTTTTTGTCAGTAGTGATTTTCAACCTGTAGCTCGTATGGCATAAGGCACCCAAAAGAAAGTGGATCATGATCCAATATGGCTTCCAAAATATTGGGAGTTTGTGAGTGGGGTGTGCCATTGTGTGCAGAGATCCTCACAGAAACCTGCCTCCAAGGTGATGCCTTGGATTCTCCTCAGTCCTACTAACCAGGACATGTTCAGCTTCTGCCAATAAAAGCTCTCAAATGCAGTTCTCTGGATGGTCCAGAACCGATATGACACCGCAATGATGTCAGGGACACAAACTTTCTCTCTTTTCCTATTGTCCTGCCAACCTCAACATGCAGCTGCCTTCTCAATGATGACAATAGCTGTCAGCTGCCATCCTGGTTTCTGTCACCACGGCTACATTTCAGCCAGAGAAAGGGGGGGAGGGGAAAGGAAAGAGAGCACCCTTTCCTTTTAGTGTCACCACATGGAAGTCACATACCTCATTTCCACTCATTTTCCATTGACCAGAACCTACTGGTGTGGCCAAGCCTAGCTTCAAGGGAAGCTGAGAAAGGTAGTTTTCAGCTGAGCAACGTTGTATCAAGATAAAACGTTTCTTATTATAAAAGGAAATAAGGTTTTCCCTGGTGGCGCAGTGGTTGAGAGTCCGCCTGCCGATTCAGGGGACGCGGGTTTGTGCCCCGGTCTGGTAAGATCCCACATGCTGCGGAGCGGCTGGGCCCGTGAGCCATGGCCGCCGAGCCTGCGCGTCCGGAGCCTGTGCTCCGCAACGGGAGAGGCCACAGCAGTGAGAGGGACCCAGTGCAAAAGCAGCTGGAATTGCCTTCAGCCCTTGGAGAACCAGCTTTGTTAAAAGTTCTGTGCCCAGAGGACTCATTAATAAAATAAACAATAATCATAAATACTTAATAAAAATAACTGAGTAATCGAGACATCACCATATATTGATAATTCTTCCCTACACAATCCTCAGTCTGTACCACATGCAAACAGCAGGGTTTTTTTTTTAATTAAAAAAAAATACTGAACAAACATGTCACTGTCCATCTGCCTCTCTTGGGGCCTGCTCTTTGAGCTGTTTTCCTAGAAATGGAGATAGATTTGTACTGTTTTATTTCTATTTCGTTATCTGGTCCCCTTTCCTTTGTGATTAGTGGCATGCAATTTCAAGTCAGCTTGTTTGGGTGCAGAGTGTCCTTTTGCATATTAAACAAAATAATTTTAAATCGTTCATTATTAATTTGTAACTTTAAAAATCATTGTTATAACTGTGTTAACAAACATTTACCCCACGGCCCTGTTTGGTGTGTCATTTTAATATTATTACCAAGATCATCTTCTTAATCCATTCAAAAAGTTTTGAGTACTTAGCTTATGTAGGTAGTGTACTGACAGTTGAAAGTTATTCCCTGGTTATATTTGAATAGATAAAACAAGGTTATGATTATGAGGTATCAAGAGAATCAGGGTTTTAGCAATTAATCTGTAGGTTCAATTAACATAGGTGAATATTAGAGGAATTCAGTTGTATGACGACAAGAGAATTGGAGTTGAAGTCAGGAGCTCAACATGCTGGCTGTGCCAATGACTTCCCATGTGATCTTAAATTATTTTCCTTTCCTAGCACTCCGGTCCCTCATCTGTGAAATGAGAGATGGACCCTACCCTGCTTTGGCCAATGCCTGGCATAGTGTTGCCCATCCCACACCTCTTCCCCATGCAGACATCACTAATCAATCGCTGTGTTTCTCTCTAGCCTCACATTTCTCTCAACACACTCCTCCTTCTACCATAGTTGGACCAAAAGGTGAAAACTTTTTGTCATCCCTGAGTTACACAGCTTCTTAGACCTCTTCCAGCATTAACATATTAGAATCTGATAAAGTAAAAAGCAAAGCAAAACCAAAAAATATGTTGAACTAATACATTAATCTGACAATTTGCAATGTGCAATGTTTGTCCTTGAATATGAAACAGTGAAGCTTTCTGGCCTTTGCTAATGAAAAAAGACGGATCATATATTTTGGAAAGAATGATGTACCATCTTCTTCACCTTAAAGTCAGAAGAGGTTAAGAATAGAAATGCAAATTACATGCACGTGTACTTTAGGGACCTTCCTATTTCAGATAGCTGACTTCAGCTTCTGGGGAAATATAGAAGATAACTTCAAATCTGTATTTCCCAGGAGTTAGCTTTGAAAGTTTTGAAGAGCCTTCAGAACGGAAATCGCCACCTTCCATAATAAAATAAAACTTGGGTTTTTCAAGTTAGTATTGAAGGAAGCATCTCCATGTGAGGACGGAGAGTGAAACTTGGCAGCTGTGACTCTTAGGCCCGAGAACCACCTTTCCCTGTGGCTGTCCCCGGGTGCTAGAGTAACCCCTATTCTGGCCCATGGTGAGGTAAAAGGGGTGCCACTGATCACTACTGCTGTCCACCCACTGGGAGCACAAACCCTTCCCTTAATCCCTCATAGCATTAAGATGAGGTGGGAGGAACAAACACAGAGAACCATGGAATACGTTTGCATGGCTTATTCAGTTTGGCAAGTTCTCACTTTGGGCAGCTCCTCTGACCTGCTTCCAGGTGCCAGGGACCATCCTGGGTGTTTCTCCCCAAGTAGCACCATCCAGTACCTTGTCAGAGCTCTCCAAAATCGTCCATACCAACCAGATCAAGGCCAAAGACAGACTAGAGTTCCTGCTCCTGTGGATTCCTCTTAGATTCCTTTTTTTCCATCCTAGGACCTCCCTGGATGAGTGACAGTGAGAATGCCCATCTCTTCCAAGAGGCCTACACATGCCCACAGAGTCTATACCACGTGAAAACCCATGTATTTAAGACTGATGGAGACCCTTTAAGTAAGAGGAATTATGGTATGTTGGACGATGCTTTTAAAGATGAGTTCCTGAAATCCTTTATCTTCCTAAAAGCAGAACCTCTCGCAAAAGAACTCAGTTACCATAAATCCCCTCCCTAGAAGCAATTCTAGCCTTCTTTGAGAGGAAATGTCAGCATCACACCCAAACTGATACTATCACAAGTCTATCATATCTCCTGTCTCTTCTCCTAAGGGTCCATTTATCTTTCCACCCTCTTCCCTTTTCCCTATTAAATTAGGTATTTAGGCCCCAAATTCTCACCACCCCTTTGAATTACTCAACACTGAGTTCTCTTACATGGACATGCTGCGCATATTAACAAATTTGTATGTTTTTCTCTATATTGTAAGTTTAATTTGCAGACCCCCAGAGACTAAACCTAAGAGGGAGGGGAAAAATTTTTCATGCCTTATACTAGTAAGCTCCCAAGTGATGTCAATGATTCTTATCCTAGAACTACACTTTGAGTAGTCAAGGCTTAGGACATGTGTTCTGATGTGGATAAGGGGAAAACTACAGTGCAGGTCTATCCAAAGAACATGGAATCAGATGTACTTAACCCATATCTGAGGCTGTCCAAACTACTTCACTCTCCTACATTTGGGACTCAGAAAGACCCAGAGCTAGGACCAAAGAAAGAAGAGAACAGAGAATGCATTGAGCAGTAAAGTCCAAGACCAGCTCCCAAGCACAAAGATCTAGGAGTCCAGAACTAAGGGACCAGTCCCCAGAGCCACTCTCAAAAAGGAATTTGTTACCCCAGTGCACTATTGCAGAGGGTGACAGGCTGCTGAAGGGTTTTAGAAACATATCAGCTGCTGAAGTAAGGAAGAGCCTGGAGAGGAAAAGTTTCGTGTGTAGCATCGCCAGATTGAACAAATAAAAATATGGGACACTCGGTTAAATTTAAATTTCAGATGCAAATACATTTTAGTATAAATATGTCCCACATAATGTTTGGACATACTTATTCTAAAAAGCTATTCATCTTTTAATCTGAAATGCAAATAAACTGGGTACCCTATATTTTATCTGGCAACCCTACTTAAGTGGGGTATGGGATAGCTTCAACTTCTTGAGGATTGGCACGAGGCAGTCTTCCATTGCATATGAGAATCAGCTGGGAAGCTTTAAAAACAATGCTGTTGCCTGGGTCCCACCTCCAGAGAGTCTGATATAATTGTTCTGGGGTTCAGTCTGTGCTGGGATGTCTAGACACTCCACAGGTGATTTGAAGGTACAACCAAGGTTGATAACCACTGGATTAGACTGACATAATCCAGAGTCAGGTGGTGGAACTAGAGCCATTGAGGGGCCATTAGAGACAGAAGAATTTTAGCTCTTCCTGTGAACTTTCAAACAAGAAAGGTCTAGTGGCCTCAATAAGTAATGAGCCTCCTGTCATGTGCAGTGTGCAAGCAGTGGCTTGGTGTTCTAAAGGCAATTTCTTTTCAGAGGAAACTCCAGGATCAGAGGGAGTATAGATTTGATTGCTGGGAGGGTTGGGTAGGACTGGAGGAGGTAGTGGGTGAAATGATTGTTACAGCCTCTCCAATTTTGAAATTTCAGGATTGCTTTATTTGTTAGATTAAAAAAAAAAATGTGTCACACGATGATCCACAAAGACATGTCAAAAAAGAAAATTAGTGCATGCAAAAAAATGGTGACATCTGAGTAAAGTCTGTAGTCTAGTTAATCGCATTATGCCAATAATTTCCTGGTTTTCATAATGCATTGTAGATGTCACCATGAGGGGAAGCTGGGTCCTGGGCCCAGCTGACCTCCCTGTACTATTTTTGCAACTTCTTGGGAGTCTGTGATTATTTCAAAATAGAAAGTTGAAAATAAATGAATTAATTAGATCGCACTGAACAACTCTTCTTCCATGAAGCCTGAACCACGCAAGGCAGCAAGATGAGTCTAACAAGATATGAAGGCTCCCCACTGGAGAGGTGTGAAACCTGCCCCTGTCCCTCTCACACACCCCTGAGCAGGGATATCCTCCTCTTTTGGATTCTCCGGGCATCAAGGCGGACGGGGGAACCAGAGCCCTTCCAGAGTGTATGTTTACAAACAGAAACAGGGCCAGTGGGGTCACACTGAAAATAAAGCCACCCAAGCTTTTCCAGTGTTCATCGAAGGCGGGGGTGGGGGTGGGGTGGGGTGGGGGGTGGGGTGGGGGGGCAATACCATTTTCCCTCTGGTCAAAATGAATTCATCATATTTCAGCTTTCACTAGCAATACAAAGAACGAAGAATAAAAATGAAAGCCCAAACTGAGTCAAGATGAGGTAACAGCAGGGACCTGCAGTGACTCTGTGCGTGGGTGTTGAGTTGTGTGTGTATTTTTAGATAACAACTTATATTCTGCACGTGGTAATTAGGGCCCCAAGGGGGTTGTGGATTTTTTTCAAGGTTGGCAAGGGTCAGGAAGGAGCAGCTAACATTCCCACACATCTGGAGCAAACAGATACTCCAATTTCCTGTCAGCACCGCTGGTTTCTTGTGGAATTACTGGCTAAGTAAATGATTGTTATAAGACTATGAAGATTCGGTCAATCGAATTAACCCCTTTCGTCCATCGCCTCCCTCCCCCCACCCAAACGGTTCACTTCATTTGCCTAAACTCGGTGGCTTTTGAAAATGTCTTCAAGCTTGAAGGCACCAGCCTTCCTCACATTGGCCGGGTGTAACCTGAGCGGGAACCCCGGGCCCCAATTGTTTTGCTAATCAAGATTATTGCCCCATTGAGATGTGGCCGCACAGCCCGGCTGACAAAATTTGTCAGTTTCCCATGAAATAGTTCTGTCAGTTTAGCCCCCGTTGCTGGCAACTATTAACATATAAATGAAGTTTCTCCCTCCTCCACTCCCCCTTTCTCCCTGCCCCTCAGCCACTCACCCTAATGGATGCACAGAAAATATAAACACACACACTCCCACTCCCAGCTCCCAATTCCTCCTGTGCTTAAATCAAGCCAGCTTCTTTTGCTCCGGTGCCTGGAAATCCTGTGGGCCATGAGGGCTCCAAAAGAAAGGGGGCTGGGAGGAGCTGAGTTGCACAAAACTACTTTTGAGGCACGAAACTGCCAGGCCCTAGTCCCTCGCTGACGGCAACAGACAACTGGCTGGGCCGGTGACGGTACACATGGCCATCTGAATGCCAGGGCAGACCTCCAAGGCAGCCCTCAGGGACAGAGTGGCAAAGTGGAACACAGGCTTTGAAGGCGTGATCTTACTCAGGGGTCAGACACCCAAGATCTCTCGTGCTAGCTTCGCTGCCTGACAGCAGGACCGGGGCTGGGTGGCAACTCAGAGGTTCCGCACCCCCATGACTTGCTGGCCGTCTCACACTGGATTCTGGGACTAGGGTGGGGCTGGGCTGGGGCCTGGGTTGAGCTTGACTTTACTTCTTCACCTTAAAATCAGGACTGGCTTCCCCACAGTGTGGCTTGGGTTCTTAGCTGAGCTAAAAGAAGAAAGGAAATAAAGTCCTGGTCTTCCTATTTCTTCTGGGATGGAGTTAGAACCATAAGGAGGAGACCAAAGCATATATTATTCATATATATATAGTATATATAATAACATATATGTGTGTATCATCTCAAACATTGGTAAAATTGAATTCACAATGCCGAAATGAATGAATTACTTACGTACATATGTGTATATATGTATGTATGCATATGCATATATACACATGTATATAATATCTCAAGCATTCTGGTAAAAATAAATTGTATATACATATGTAAATTCAAAACCGTATATATTTATATATATTATGTATGTATATATATACATGTACATATGTATAATACACACATACACACACACATAAATCTTCAAGTCAACAATATTAGCCATCTGGTGCTAAATTTGTTTAGTTCTGGAAAGAAAGTTCTGCCAGGAGCCTTGTGTGGTTAGAGGAGAGCCCAAGATGCTGATAATCCGTTGCATAGGCTTTACAAGGTGGAGATCTACACAGAGGGACCCTTCAATCATGATTTGTTCCCGCTCTCTGGGAAACAAGTGGATTATGCTTTTGTGGCTGGCGGGGACAGTGCTGTGAATGAGCCTCCCTTCCCCCACCTCCAAATTGCATCAGTTTCCCAATCTTTCTGCCAGCTGGGAAAAGGTACTGGTGAGTAAATGGTCCCCAAGGAAGCCCAAGAGGAAGAACCCTGAGGCTGGTAGAGCTGAACTAGTCTTTGCCTTTGATCAGGACCGGAGAATGCTTTCCCCACAAGCCAAACTGCGGAGATGCAGTGAATCTGTGGGGCTTCCCAGTCAGGAAGGCCTGGGTTGAAATGTTTTCTTTTTTTTTTTTTTGCGGTACGCGGGCCTCTCACTGTTGTGGCCTCTCCCGTTGCGGAGCACAGGCTGCGGACGCGCAGGCTCAGCGGCCATGGCTCACGGGCCCAGCCGCTCCGCGGCATGTGGGATCTTCCCGGCCCGGGGCACGAACCCGTGTCCCCTGCATCGGCAGGCGGACTCCCAACCACTGCGCCACCAGGGAAGCCCTGAAATGTTTTCTTTAAGCCCGGGCACTTAGCTAATAGTCAAACACTGAGACTTGTTTTTGGAATGGGAAATCATTTGTAGTTTATTTGATGTGACTTTGAAATTGTTCTCCTGAGAAAGTAGGAAAGTAATCCAAAGGGTTTCACCGTTAAATCTGTAAAAATTAGTCTTTCAATAAATATAGTTTAAACATTAAAGGTTCAACATCAGGCTGCCCAGATTCCCAGTGTTACTGGACTCACTAGCTGTGTGACTTTTGGGGAGTTACTTAACCTCTCTGTTACTTAATCTCTCTGTTATTTAACCTCCTCTTCAAAATAAGAATATTAAAGCTACCTATTCATTCTTAGGTCATGAAGAATATACAAGAGTATGTTTACAAAGTGCTTGGATAGTGTCTGGCATATGGTAAGTGCTATGTGTTTCTTAAATAAGGCAATGTCTAGAAAGAATTCAATAACACTCCTTGTATACATTGATTTATTGTATGATCACTTTCTGCTTATAAACAACAAGAACATTTAAATTTCTTGGTAATGACCTAAGGTTTTCTTTCAAAATATATTTATTTATTTAAGTAAAATATGGAGTCAATTTAATGAAAGATACTAAATAAATCATAGTACAGGGAAAAGGCAGATGTGATAAAAACATAAAGATGGTAGAGAAATGACTAAAGTTAAAAAAAACACTATTATAAGTGATTAGACTTGGGGCAAATTCTCAGATGTTTATCTCAAAGACAACCAAAATGTGCAAGGGGATTCTTTAGTTCTCTGTTAGCTTTGTCCCCATAACTTAGAATTTTTACATGAAACTTGGGATTAGGCTTTGTTATGGACTGAACTGTGTCCCCCAAATTCATATGTCGTAGCCCTAACCCCCAAAGGGACCTTAGGAGACAGGTCCTTTAAGAAGGTGATTAAGGTTATACGAGGTCATAAAGGGTGGGACCCTAATTCAGTAAGACTGGTGCCCTTACAAGAAGAGGAAGGAACATGTAGGAAAGGCCAAGTGAGGATACAGGGAGAAGGCAATTACCTGAAAGCCAAAAAAAAAAAGCCTCAAGAAAAACCAAGCCTCCGAACACCTCAATTTTGGACTCCCAGTCTCCAAATCCATGAGAAAATACATTTTTGTCATTTAAGCCACTCAGTCTGGTTTTTTAAATGACAGCCTGAGCAGGCTAATACATGCTTATATGGGTGAAGGGAAGAGCTTTTTTTCAGAAAGTTCATTTTCCTATATTTAATCTGAATTCAAAGAAACCCAAAAAAACACAGCAAGAAATAAGTGTGTATCAGAGATAACCACACAATTTCCAGCCCTTCTCAACTATAACGACACAATTAAAAATGGTGGCTAAAATGGGGCTTCCCTGGTGGCGCAGTGGTTGAGAGTCCGCCTGCCGATGCAGGGGACACCGGTTCGTGCCCCGGTCCGGGAAGATCCCACATGCCGCGGAGCAGCTGGGCCCGTGAGCCATGGCCGCTGAGCCTGCGCGTCCGGAGCCTGTGCTCCGCAACGGGAGAGGCCACAACAGTGAGAGGCCCGCGTACCGCAAAAAAAAAAAAAAAAGGCTAAAATGTACGGAGTACTAAACTGGATTGTTCACTGTCAGGGCCACACATACCATGTGAGTAATATCACTTGATTCTCACTACAGATCCAGGAAGAAAATTCTAGACATGTGAAAACTACAGCTCGCAGAGTCTGACAATCTGCCAGCATCCCTTATGAAGAAAGTTCAGAAATTGTAGGCTGAGCTCAGGTCTTTCAATCCCCATGGCATTCTGCTCGCACAATTTTCTAAATTCAAGAGGCTTTCTGAGGGCTGCTTACAAGGAGTCAGGGGAACAGCCGAACCTCCAAGGGAGGCTGCTCAAGCCCGCTGGAGGGCTGATGGGTTCTGGGAAGGGCCCCTCGGACCCCCCAGAGGACCACACTTTCATAACCTGGGTCATCTTCTAAAATAGTTTCATTTTAAAAATGAACATGGGCTCTCCTGGAAGCAGCCAACATTGGCAGAGATTAAATAATTAGCATTTCAAAGTGTTCATCTCATTTTCCCCTTTGCCAGGGTGAGAACCAATGCAGGACAAAAATGAGCTCTTCTTTTTTCCTGCCTCAGCCTGGGAGGGATCTTCCCAGAAGAAACACCACCGGCCCATTGTTGCAGCTGGCTCCCCAGAGCCGGTCGCATCTGAAGGCTGGTCCCATCCTGGCCAGGCCAGCCCCCATGACAACCCAGTGAGGGATGGCTTATCAACACCATGACTCAGCCCTTCCCAACAGACCCAGGGGGTCAACCCTGGAACATTGCTTACGGGAATTAGTGAGAGCACGATGCTGGTAATTTTGGCATTTGCAGATTACATTTAAATTTTTAGAAGTCCCTTTATGGAGCTGAAGAATAGCGCCAACACACCCATGTGATAAAGGAAGGAGATTGATCTGAGTTAACAGAGAGGCCCAGAGCTGTACCATTGGGCACAGCGGCCACTAGCTACATGTGGCTATGAACACTCACAAAGGGGCAGGGGTACATGGGTACTTTGTGATGTGCTATCACAAGTGTAAAGTAATCAGCGGATTTCAAAGACTGAGTGTAAAGGAAGGTCAAATGTCTCATCATCTTGTCACTATCTTTTTATATTGATTACATATTGAAATGGTAATATTTGGATATATAAAGCATATATTAAAATTAAGTCCACCTGTTTATTTCTTTTTGCATTTGTGAATGTGGCTGCTCTAAAGGGCTTCCGTCTCTTTAAATCTTTCTAATTCATCACCTTCTTTTCGGCTCACGGGCCCAGCCGCTCTGCGGCATGTGGGATCTTCCCGGACCAGGGCACGAACCCGCGTCCCCTGCATCGGCAGGCGGACTCCCAACCACTGTGCCACCAGGGAAGCCCTCATCACCTTCTTTTACCCTCTCTCTGGCCTCTGACACCATCTGAAATTCTCTGATTTAAATATCTGTTTGCTCCTAGGTTTCCGTTTCCCCTACCTGAATGTAAGGTCCCTGAAGACCAGGCTATCTCTATCTAATCCATTGCTTTAGCTCTAGCACTCAGAGCCAGGCACCAGATAAGCATTCAATATATATTTCTAGGTTGCATGAAGGAGGAAAGGGAGCATAAGTAGGAGGAACTCCATGCTCTGAGCTCCTAGATTGCAGGAAATTTATCGTGATTACCTTTTTATCCCCAGGTAGACACATAGGAGGTGCCCAGTAAATGTTTAATGCATGAACAACCATTGAAACTCATTTTTTGTAGTGTAGAAGTCTAAAATGAGCTAACTTTCTCAAACAAGGGAGCATTCTGGCCTTGGCTAAATAATATTCTTTTCTCTCTGTCTGGTCCTCTTAATGGCCTCCTTTTCACAACAAGAAAACATCCATATTTCACCAGTAAGGTATGGCTTTGGCAGTCCAGCTGGATGGGAGAAGAGCACGATAATACAAATCACTGTGTATATAGTAATTTTAAAAATATTTATTTATTTATTTGGTTGCACTGGGTCTTGTTGCAGCAGGCGGGCTCCTTAGTTGCAGTTTGCCGGCTCCTTAGTTGTGGCATGCGAAGTCTTAGTTGCAGCATGCATGTGGGATCTAGTTCCCTGACCAGGGATCGAACCCAGGCCCCCTGCACTGTGCCACAAGGGAAGTCCCTATAGTACTTTATATTTTGGTAGGTACTTCCATGTACTCTAGCATTTCATTTGACACTCAAAATTACTTTGTAAAGTAAGAGCAGCAGACATTAGTATCCCATTTAACAAAAGAGGAAACAAGTTTGGAGAGGTTGCCCAAGCCTCTTGGCTTGCCTGTAGTAAGCAACTGGCAGAGCTAAAATTCGGGCCCAGAACTTTCAATTCCTCCTTCAGGGCTTTTTTTTAAGGCTCTTCTTCCTAGAATCCAATAGACCACTTTCTGATAAACATAAGAAAACAAGGTCTCTTCCATTAACCATAACTCTGTCCAAAACCCTTCAATGACTCTCTGTTACAAATAAAATCCAAACCACTTATCCCAGTATGGGAAGCTTTCTGCAATCTTTCCTTTCCAGCCTTATCTCCTGTTAGTGACCCCTTTCCCTACATACACCCATGTGCTCATATATATAAACCCTCACATCTCAACTTGCCCCGAGTGTGCCTTGTACTTTCCCACCAACTGTCATTTCCACTCCATTTACCCCACCAGGGCTGCCTTCCCCCAAATGCATTCACATTCTTTTCTTCCAATTTCCAGCCTTGTTCATTAGACCCTCCAGGCCACATCCCTGCTTTCCTTCTACCATTTTTCTTTTTTGCCAGTGTCTGGAAACTTAAGCCTAGTGTTCCTTATTGAGCCATTAATAGTCCAGATGACCTGTCCAGTGCCTCGTTCACAGAGCCTTCACTCACGCATACTGGGCATTTGAGGTGTTATATGCGAGCAACACGACAACTATTCACATCCTTAAGGGGGAGCTTCCAGTTTCCTACAAGATCCCAGCCCGTGCCATGGTTAATAATAATTCAGGATGGGTATTTCACTCAAATGTGTCCAATCAAAAGTCTCTTTAATGGCTGCCTCAGGAGATGTAACAGTGAGAAGCTGACGACAGTGAGCGAGAAAGAAGTCGCATAAGGTAGAGGCATAGGGCTTCCCTGGTGGCGCAGTGGTTGAGAGTCCGCCTGCCGATGCAGGGGACACGGGTTCGCGCCCCGGTCCGGGAAGATCTCACATGCCGTGGAGTGGCTGGGCCCGTGAGCCATGGCCACTGAGCCCTCGCATCTGGAGCCTGTGCTCCGCAACGGGAGAGGCCACAACAGTGAGAGGCCCGCATACTACAAAAAAGAAAAAAAAAAAAAAAAATGTCTTTTGACCTCTTGTAGTCACATCCTCCCATCCCCCTCCACTGCTCTGGGTCCCAAGCAGCCACATGTCGTTCTGTCACTATGGATAAGTTTGCATTTCCTAGAGTTGTATATAAATGAGTATATAATATGTACTCTTTTTGTCCGGCTTCTTTCACTCAGCATACCTGTTTTGAGATTCACCCAAGTTCCCATCTGTAGCAATAGTTTTATTTTTATTGTTGTTTTTAATGGCGGAGCAGTATTTCACTGAATGGATACACAATAGCTTTATCAACACACCTATTGATGAACATTGTCGTTGTTTCCAGGCTTTTTACCTATTATAAATAAAGCTACTACGAAACTATGAAAAAGAGCTTGTGTGGATCTAATTCTCTTAGGTAAATCCTAGAACTGGGATGGCTAAATCACATGGTGGGTGTACATTTTTTTTTTTTTTTTTTTTTTGGTGGGTGTACATTTAACTTTTTAAGAAACTGCAGACTGTTTTCCAAAGTGGTTGTACCATTTCACATAATCAGTAACAGTACGTGAAGCTTTCAGTTGGTGGACATTCTAACCAACGCTTGGGGTCATTGATTTTTTAAAATTTTAGCCATTCTAGCGGGTGTAATATCACACCCGCTGCAGAGTAGTGCCACATTGTGGTTATAATTTTCATTCCCTAATAACTAATGATGTTAACAATCATTTTGTGTGTTAGTTGCCATCAGTATACCTTTTCTTTGGTTAAGCGTCTGCTCAAACCTTTTATTAGTTTATTTTCTTATTACTGAGTTTTGAGAGTTATTTAAAATTCTAGATGCAAGTCTTATACCTCTTCAATTTTCCAGAAGAGTTTGTGTAGAGCTAGTATTATCTCTTCCTTAAATGTTTGGTAGAATTCCCCAGTGAAAGCACCTAGCCTGGAGTTGTCTCTATGGGAAGAATTTTAACTAAAAATTTATTTAACAGATATAGGATTATTCAGCTCATCTGTTTCTCAGTGAATAAGTTTTGGTAGTCTGTATTTTCAAGAAATTTGTCCATTTCATCTAAGTTGTCAGATTTATTAGAATCGAGGTGTTGATAATATTTCCTTATTATCATCTTAACATCTATAGGATCAGCAGTGATGCCACTGCTAATGTTTCTGATATTGGTAATTTCTGCTTTCTCTCTTTCTCTCTGGTTAGTTAGGCTAAATATTTGTCAGTTTTACTGATCTTGCCAAATATCTAGTTTTGTTTCCACTGATTTTCTGTATTGATTTGATTTTCTTTTTCATTTGCTTATTTTCTGATCTTTATTTGTTGCCTTTATTTTTCTTGCTTTGAATTTAATTTGTTCTTCTTTTCCTGGTTTCGTATGGTAGAAACCTAGTTCTGCCCAACTAGAAACTACTTTCCACTGTCCTTTTGCCAGAGTTGTCCAAAAAAGCCTCTTATTTCCATCCCACCAGTCTTGGAAGAGTCAATTAAGTCAAAACAGCTTCGTGAATATACATATAAACTTGGGAAAAGTCAGGAATGCCTTTCATATTCCAAATTTTTATTTGTGAGACTGCTGTCCATCAGTTCATCATGCCCTGAACCCATCACGCTCCAGATGTACTTCTCCATCCAGCAAGGAGCGCTACAGGAGACAGTGCCTCTCCCTACTGCCCCCAGCCCATCTTGATATGGCAGCCTCCTTCCTCTCTAGGTGAGCAGATACACCTCTGGTCCCACATCGTAGCCCATTCTCAACCTGTTAAATAGTGATGGATTACTGCCATCCCCTTGGCACTGTGCTCAGAGCTGTCAGGAAAGGAAGGGAGAAAGCCTCCACCCTCTGGGACATAGCCCTGGTCAAACAGGAGGGACATGTATACGTAGGTACCAGCACTGCCCACATGTGTGAGAGGGTGAAGAGACTACAAATGGAAGGAGGCTGGTAAGATGGGTTCTTGGGGGATGATGTCGTGTGGGTACATTTCCCAGAGAAGATTACCTTAATTTGCCTTTAAAGATGTCTGGTTTTTAAAAGAAATGTCCTCTGCCTTTTCTTCCACTGTTCCATATCCTATTTTCAAGATCCAAAGATCCATCTCAGGGCTTACTTCCTCCAGAATAAAATAGAATGATTTAAAACATACTCTCCAGGGGACTTCCCTGGTGGTCCAGTGGTTAAGACTCTGCACTTCCAACGCAGGGGGCATGGGTTCAATCCCTGGTTGGGGAACTAACCATGGCCCACGTGCCATGTGGCGTGGCCAACACACTCTCCCGTGTCTGAGATTTGGGTTCAAATCTCAACTCCACTGTGACCAGCTGTGTGACTTTGGGCAAGTTCTGTAAACCCTCTGTGTCTCCGTTTCCTTCTCTCCAAAAAAGGAATAGTGTGTACCACGTAGGTTCCCCGTCCTTTTGTGCCATGTTATTGAATTATGGACAGCGAATGTAAGCTACTTCTAGACCTGGTACGTAAAAGCCTCCCACACAATCCTTTGCAGTCTCCTCCTCTGTTCACTGGTTAACTGGAGAACGTCCTAAAACCCTAGAGGAGGAAGGGGGTCACAGAGGCAATGAGCTTTGGTCCCTGAATGACTGCATGGAACAGAGTGTCCCTCCAACTTCCACCTCAAATTGGATTTTACTTGAGCAAGAAATACATTTCTATTATGTTAAGCCTCTGAGATGTTGTTTTTTTCTCTGTTATGGCAAATAGTACTGTCTTAACTTATATAAGAGCTGATGAGAAGGGGGACAGAGAGTGTTTGCTGGGGAGGTAACCAATGCCTATCCAATGACCTCCAAATAGCTCTGACGCTAATAGCTCTGTAGTCATGTGGCACTGCTAACCAGATTCCTGGCTGTGTCATCTCAGGTTTTTTCTTTTTCCTTTTTTTTTTTTTTTTTTTTTTTTTGTGGTACAGGGGCCTCTCATTGCTGTGGCCTCTCCTGCTGCGGAGCACAAGCTCCGGACGCGCAGGCCCAGCGGCCATGGCTCACGGACCCAGCCGCTCCGCGGCATGTGGGATCTTCCCGGACCGGGGCACGAACCCGCGTCCCCCGCATCGGCAGGCAGACTCTCAATCACTGCGCCACCAGGGAAGCCCCATCTCAGGTTTTTATGCATTACAGAATACAGGACAGTTCAACTCAGAGCCTGTGTGGGTTATGTAATGTGCCTAACACAGCACTCTGCCCAGGTGACTTATAGCATCGGCATACAAAGAATCCAGGACTTGGGACTGAGTTTTTCCAGTGCTTGGATGTCATATTCTTATCAATATGATTTTCAGCTATGTGCTAAAAAACCCATAGTATAATAAGTGGCTATAAAAATGTCAGTGTTGGCCCACAGTTAAGACGTGATAGGTGATACAGCCTGTTGCTCAAGACCCATCAGGTCAGCAGCCCCTCTTTTCAGAGCCAACCCAGAGAAGTCTTCTCCATTTCCACAGTCTCAAAGAACTGGGTTTGAAATATTCGGGGGGGGAAACGAGGGTGGAAGGAAGAGTTTCCTTAAAAGTTCATAAGAATGAAGTTTAAAAATGCATAAAAATTAGGTGTAGCTTGAGTTAGGATGTCTAACTAAATAGGTGGGGAGCGTAGTTCAGAGGTAGAGGGAGTCTCTGAGAGGTGGCAGTGACACAGGCCTGTAGACGTGGCTGCAGGGGACAGGATAGCAGAAGAGAAAACCTGGATTTTATAATAGAAGCTTCTAAATCTACACTTAACTGACTTGTCAGGTTGGTTCACCCCTTCCAAAAAAGACCAGCTGACATGCCCACAGGATGCCAAGTATACAGAGCCCATAGACTCATTCCTGATACTCCTGGCACTTTGCTGCCCACCAGTTGAGCTTTATGTTTATCACAAATTATTGTGTAAGCTTCCCAGGCTGTTGATGTCAGTTGCGTTTGTTATAATGATGCCATTTATAGACAAACGGATGCAATGAATATATAAAAATAAAATAAAATAAAATTGTGTAGACTAAACTCCTGGTGGGTGAGAAGTGTGGGAGAAGGGGAGGTGGTCTTTGGCCAGAGGGCAAGTATCAACAGACATCACGATGCTGCAGGGTAAAAATCTTGGGAAACTTTTAATAATTTGGAGAGAAATATCTAGGGTTAGGTGTTTCAAGGAGAAGTAGCAGAAGGGTTGATTGAGGATAAACGTATAAAGCCAATACATATGAACTGGTCCTACATGTGGGGATTGTAATTCCCTTTCTTCTTTACATAGCCCAGCTCATAGCAAGTACAGTAATGACATGGGTAATGATGAAGAAGAGAATGGGGAGGTATCACCTTTCCATGGAAGCCTTTCCTAATTACACCCTGTGGTTAAGTTTTGTCTCTTCTAGGACAAGTTGCATATCTTTATAGAACGAACCTGACATTGTCCATTTTCTGTTTATATGGAATATGGAAGGCTGGAACAGTGCCTTACCTAGCCCCGTTTTCCCAATACTTTTCACTCTCCCTGGCACATGCTGTTCAACCATAGTTTGCTGAACTGAATGCAAGGGGAATGCATTCTTAAATATGTAAAAAGAGGAGGTTACTCTTTATCAGCCCTTATCAGCTCTTCAACAATTTTCTCTTCCGATAACATTAATATCCTGCACATCACCTCTTTTACTTCTCAAGATCCTGGTGTGTCCCTCCACCAGAAATGCCCTGCTTGGTAGAGAAAATGTAGACATTTCTCCACCAGCCAAGAGGATTTTCAGTGTTTCTTTGTATGTTTTGTTCTAGGAAAGCAAAAACGCTCTCCTGCCCCTGCTATACAATTACAACAACAGATATTCTTTCAAACACCCACTTCCCCAGATTCAGATCTGTACCCATCTCCCAGGGGGTGGTATCTTCCCGGCTCCCTGATTTGAGAGCTTCTGCTCCAGTTCATCCCTGAACCCTTTTGCAACTCAAAATTCTGTGAGCCAGTTTGTTGCCAACATTTGGTCAGGAGATGAATGGGAGACAAGAAGGATTTAAAAAATATATTGGGCAGCTTTGTTCGTAAGCTGGCATTGGTGCCACTGTGTATCTGGAGAGGTTTTGTGGTCAGATTTTGATTATTTGCTAGTTTCGGCAACTGTTGAGATGTTCGATCTCATATTGTTTCTATCATTTTTTACAGCTTCTTGTTTAACTCTTTGCTGGCAGAACGTTTTAGCTGCGTATCAAGATCAGACGTGATTTAAAACAGAAATGGTAATTGCGTCTCCTTTTGACTTCAGGCTCACCTGGCAGGACCTGACTCCAAGTCGTTGGACAACGTTCAACCTCCACTATGTGTTAGTGGATTGTAGTGGGCTGTGCATGGTCGGCGTGATCTCATAAACAGGACAAGAGACTTTATTCCATCTAAAGAAGAGGGAGAATTAAAAATCCCTACAAGTAGGACCAATGAATGCATATTGGCTTTATAAATTTATTCTCAGTGGGGGGAGGGATAAATCAAGAGTTTGGTATTAACATATTCACATTACTGTATATAAAGTAGATAACCAGCAAGGACCTACTATACAGCACAGGGAACGCCACTCAGTATTCTGTGATAACCTATATGAGAAAAGAATCTGAAAAAGAATGAATATATAACATGTATAACTGAATCACTTTGCTGTACACCTGAAACTAACATAATGTTGTAAATCAACTATGCTGCAATAAAATTAAAAATAAATAAATTTATTCTCCTTCAACACTTTTGATATACTTCTCCTTGAAGATCTGATCCTACACATTTCTCTCCAGATTCTTACAAGAATCTGGAATTACAAAATTCGCAAGGTTTTTGTCATTCAACATCTGGTTGTCTGTTGCTACCGTCCTCTGGCCAAAGACCATTTCCCCTCCCCCCCATGCTCCCCACCCTCTCGGAGTTTAGTCTATGCATTTTTAAACTTTATCCTTAGGAAATTTAGAGGAAACCCTTCCTTCCACACTCCCTTCCTCCTGAAATATTTCAAACCCAGTTTTTTTGAGACTGTGGAAATGGATGAAGGCATCTCTACATTTGGCCTAAAAAAGAGGTGTCACTGACCTGATCACTGCCCCCCGTGATCACTGCCTGCTGAAATTGTGGAATCTCCTCTCCTTGAAGGAGGGCTGAGGCTAGTGCTCACTTCTAAAGAAAAGTTTACAAATACAGCAAAAGTGATAGGATGGGGCTTCCCTGGTGGCGCAGTGGTTGAGAGTCCGCCTGCCGATGCAGGGGACATGGGTTCGTGCCCCGGTCCTGGAAGATCCCACATGCCGTACAGCGGCTGGGCCCGTGAGCCATGGCCGCTGAGCCTGCGCGTCCAGAGCCTGTGCTCCGCAACGGGAGAGGCCACAACAGTGAGAGGCCCGCGTACCGCAAAAAAAAAAAAAAAAAAGTGATAGGATGTCGTGTTCAAGATTAGGTTACAAAAGGATTCTGGTTATCACTTCTCTCTCCTTCTCTCTCTGGCTCTGAAGGAAGCAAGGTGCCATGTCATGAAAAGCTCTCTGGAGATCCCAAGTCCCAACAGCCAGTGAGGACCCAGGGCCTGCCACCATGGGATCTTCCTCACGTCCACTTTTGAGATGACAGTAGCCCTGGCTGATTCCTTGATTTCATCCTTGCCCTGAGTCAGAGGTACTTAGCGAAACTGCGCCAGATTCTTGACTGCCCCACCCCTGCAAATTTGTAAGATTATAAATCTGTGTTGCTTGAAGCCAGTACATTTTGGTAATTCGTTACGCAGCGATAGATCACTAATACAGACTCCTAACAAATATGGCAAGGAAGAAACTGACAATAAGAACCTGTATGAACCTCACTCAAGCTTATATCCTTTGGGATCAATTAGACAATTTGGGATCCTAATAAAATTCTCAAATCCTTACCTTCAGAAGGGAAGAGTGAGGGTCCTTGTGTCCTCTCTCCCCTTGCTCCCTGCCCGGGCACCCAGAGTAGCCCCTTCGCAGTGGTGGTGGTCCAGATGCTCCTCCCAGAAGAAGGTCTGTAAGTGACAGCACTACATAGGGATGGGGCTACCTCTGGGTTTTTCCTTTATACTTCTCATTTTATTGCTGGAAACATTTTCTTTTTCACATTAAAATATTTCGAATTTTCCCCCCAACTGTGTGTTTAAAACCTCCCCAACTTTCTCCTCCAGAGATTTTCATCCCTTTTCTTTTAGTAAATGTTTTCCTCCCTGAAGTGGTCCACTCCAGGGACAAGGAGATGTCAGGGCTCCTTGCAATTCTAGGGGGCTTTCCCCATCCACACCTTCCCCCACGTGACTGTGTGACCATCTGGAACAAAAGTCAAATAGCGAAAAGCTTCATTAACAGTAATTGACAGTGCTTGGACCTGGGTTGAACTGAGTACTAATTTTAAATCTTGTCTGGAAGAAGAATTGGATAGGCAAATAATATAAATGAGTAGATTTTCTATTTTCAGGAAAATAATTCTGGAATTGATCATGATTAACACAGAACTGGCTCTCATACTGGTACCCAGAACACACCCAGCACCCAGGACTCAGCTTGGCACAGATCAGGGATTGAACTAGTATTTGTTGAATAAATGAAAGACTAGAACTTATATGGATTGCCCCTTCTTCAAGGAATCAGAACATGAAAAACCTTTTGGTTCTGAAATGGCATGAAAAGTCATAGATACTTTAAAGAAATGTTCAGAAGTAGCATTAAGGAAAAATTTCCAGTGATAGAATATTTACTATGTCAACATTATTGTAGTTGATGGTTATTAATGTTTATTTATTAGGCAAAAAAAAACCCTCTGTAAAACATGTTGTTGAAAAGGATAGAAATAACTTTTATTGAGTCCTACTATATGTCATTAGCTTGTTTATTTCCCTCCTACTAGAAAGATTACTACTAGAAATGTTTTTGTCTATTTAGTTGGTCATTTCTGTCCCCCCCATCACATACACACCATACTGAACGTAAACCCCAAAAGGGTGGCAATGGAATCAGTTCTATTTAGCACTTTTCTACAGCCCTGGAGTACAGACCTGTCACATTGCAGGCCTGCAAACAAATATATACATATGTTTAAACATATAAGTATTTGTTGAATGACTGAATTAATTGACTGCAAATTGATTACAGCCTGTTTTCACTTAATGCAAAGAATTTAAAGACCAGGTCCTCAAGGCAAGAACTTTTCGAATACTCCTCCACCCCTAACCATTCCTCAACCCTTTTCTTTATTAAGAACAAAATACTTAATCCTCTGTGGGGTTTCCAGTTTTGTGGGACTTCCCTCTTCCCAGCACAGGGAGGTTGCCTGGGAAGTAAGGCCCCCAATTCAGCCTAAGGCTAGACGGATGGTTTCAAGGGGACGGAGGGAAGGGGTTGATGCAGGGCCCATTCAGTGCCTCCGATTGGGGCCCACAGCACGTGCTTTCCTAGAGACCCCATACCTCCTGGATGTTGGACTCTGCGCCAGTTAATAAATGAGATCTGACAAGACTTTAATCTGAAATGGCATTTCCCTCTAAGGCTCCTCTCAGTCTTAACTGGAGCCACAGATAACAGGAGAAAAATAGAAGGAAATATTGTGAAACCGGGGAGACTGCGCTTGTTAACAGCTCAGAGGGGAAAAAAAATTTCTTTTTGGCATTCATCTCAAATTACCTAAGACTTCAGATTTAAGCTCAATTTGCTGCAAGAATTGTATCCAAATCTGGGATAACTCCATTCCTTTTATTCGAGTTCAGTTTTTCTCCTTCTGGTTTTTATTTTTAGCAGTGCTTCAATTATTTTAAGATGATAATAATCATTTTTTTTTGGTTCTGAATTTAGGGAGAACGAGGCCAACAGTTCTCTTTTTCAAAGTCTTCAAGAACCCAAACTTTCACAGTCCCACATTCTGCTCCCAAGACATTAACTTTAATTAAGCTAATCAAACCCATGCACAGTCGTAAGAATAAAAAGTACTAAAGAACAAGACAACTGTATGAGAAACAGATATTATACAATGAAAATAAAATGAATTCTCCAGACTTTTTAAACTACTGTTCCATGAAATACACTTATTTCTTTAGTGAGCTTTGATCTTTTTTTCATTTCAGAGACCAAGATGTTGTCATTAGAGGAATGAATTACTTCCTTTAGGTTGACCTCATTCATATTCTATAGTAAAAGCCAATCCGATTACAACTGCAATTGAACGTAATCCAATTACAATTTTTATTCCAAAATATAACGTGATCCTCTGAACTTGAGAGCCAACTGGATTCCAAAGTCGGTGAGAAAGGCAGAAATTCCCATTTGCGTGAATCAGAAAAGACTACTTACAGGCAGATTTGGAGGAACTGCATCCTGAGAGTTAGAAAAAGGGAAGACCAGCCCACAGCATCCTCACACCAAAAACCTCAGTCAGATGTCTTCCTGGACTAGGCAGGTAAGTCCTGGCCTTGGACCATCCCCCGCATACCCTTCATTAATCTATTTGCTTTTACTTCCCACCCCTCTCAACTGCATTGTTTTATGTCTTCACTTTCATGGGAGCTTCCTGGCTTTTCCACCCACCTCTTCTTTTTGCTCCCCCACCTGTGGTCATATCTTTTGAGCTTCTCTCAAGGCTAGTTTTAGACTGAACACCCTCCACCCACATAGATGCCCTTTGTCCCACTGGGAAAAGATTGACATTTAGCTTGGCCAAGGGTTCCTACAGTTGATTCTTCCTGAGTCTCTCATTGGTTCATGAGAAAACAGATCATTTTATTTTCTTGGTTTACCATCTAGGAATGCTGTAGAGGTAAAATAAAGTGTTTCGTAAAACAAAATCTATAAAGGGCCTTATGCAAGAATGGCTAATACTGCAGTGTCTTATTCTGGAAGAACTCCAAGGAGAGACGGTGATGAGGAATCTAAGTGGCTAGAACCCCCTGGAATTGTGCAGCACACAACTCTATGCAGTGGCCCTCATGTCAGGCAAACGTGTTGTCCTTACAGATATACTCGGGAGAATAAGGCATAAGGACTGAAGGGGGAATAAGGACAGAAGAAAGCAAAAATAAGGAAAAAAAGATAGGAAAATGACAGAGAAAAGAGGCTGGTGATGTGGAATGATGCCCATAAACGTGTGTGTGTGTGTGTGTGTGTGTGTGTGTGTGTGTGTGTGTGTATCCATAGAAAAAGATCTAGGAGGATATGTACATGCTCTTAATAAGTGCTACATCTGGATTGTGGGATGGGGTATGATTTTGAGTTTTAAAGGCAACCTTTATAGTTTTCAAAAATCAATAATAAAAGAAGATGCAAAGGATGTGAGAAGAGTGCACTAAATCCTGGTTAGGGAGGGGGTTGATAGAGAGAAGACACACGGCTGTAGACTTTAACATCTTACTTTGACACCCATCATGCATTATCATCCACACTTACATATGCAAGAGACAAGGGTTAGTGACAAGGGGGAGAAACCAGGGGGAATTAATAAGGTCAGGCTCGGGGAATGCTGCCCACTAATACTGTCAAGTTAGTTCCTCTTGCCTCCCCTGGCTTTCAGGATTCATGTTGAAGTGTTGGCTGAAGGCAGGCAGTAAGTAGCATCAACAAGGGAGTCAGTATAGATGAAAGAGAAGACCACAGTGGGTATACGCTCGTAAATACCCTCTTTGGAGCACACAGGGGAAGATAAAAGTTCGTATGAGAATGAAAGTCATCCAAGAAGAAGGAAAAGCATTGTTAGAACTGTGCTGTTCATACCGAGGGACTGAAGAAAGAGTTGGTATTATTACAGAGGACTATTACGGGTGCAAATGAAAGAAATGCAACTCAAATTGGCTTAACTCAAATTTGCTCCAATAACCAAAATGGCTAGGGATGTCTTAACTCCACTCCATCCAACACATCTTGCCTGTACAGTATCTGGGCACCATTCAATCCTTTGGTGGTTCTCACAGCTCAAGTACTTTTAATGTGTGTGTGTGTGTATATATATATATATATATATACACACACACACACATATATATACACACACACATTTTATGTCATGAACTCTTTTACTGCATATTACAGTTTCATGCTTATTACTGAGGCACTTGGAACAGGAAAGCTAGAGACTAGTTTTATCAAATATTGTAATTTCTCACCTTTCAGAAGCAATAGGTTTGTAGTGATGACTGTAGGAAACATCTTACTGAGTGTAACTCATTCCTGAACAGTTACTAATAACATTGCCTTGCAAATATGAAGAACATAGTACTTTTTCAAAGGGCTTTCTCATCTATCATGTTGCTTTGCCCTTGGAGCAACCCTGAAAGACAGGCTGCGTGATCTCATGCCCATTTGAGAGATATCGTAGCTGAGGTCCTCCCCAAGGTTGTAGCTAATCAGAGGCAGAACTGAAGCAAGAATCCAAGATTCTGAACTTAGATCTAGGTGGTATGGTTTAATGGTTAAGAGCACAGGCTCTGAGCCAAACTGTTTAGGTTTAATTCCAACTTCATCAGGCATTGGTTATATGCTCATAAGCAAGTCATTTAGCTGCTTTGTCATTCAGTTTCCTCACTGGTAAAATGAGATGTTGTAGATTGAATGACGTCCCCCCAAAAGATATGTTCAGGTTCCAACCCCAGGTACCTGTGAATGGGATCTTATTTGGAAGTAGATGTAATCAAGCTAAAATGGGGTTATCCTGCACTAGGGTGGACCTGATGACTGATGTCTTTACAGGAGGAGGTAATGTTGAATGCAGACATGTAGAGAGGAGAATGCCACAGACAGAGAAGGCCATGTGGTGCCGGACACAGAGAAGAGAGATGCAGCTGGAAGCCAGGAAATGCCAAGGATCGCTGGCAACCACCAGAAATTAGAAAAAGGCAAAGAAGATTTTCAGAGCGAGCGTGGCCCAGCCCCTTAATTTCTGACTTCTAGCTTCCAGAACTGTGAGAGAATACATTTCTATTGCTTTCACCCAGTTTGTGGTAATTCATTATGGCAGCCCTAGGAAACAGATACCTGGGATAATCACATTTCCTGCCTTTGGTAGATTGTATTATTGTTCAATACTTTTGTTCTTCCCTATGGGAAGATGGATACACCCTCATCCAGTTGATGTCATGTTTGACCATATCACTTGCTTTGGCTGGGGAAACGTTGGTGGGAATGAGATGTACCACTTCCAAGCGGAAGCTCTTAGAGCCTCGTGGGGTTCTGCCATCTTATCTTTTTCCTCTCCCAGGGACACACAATTCTCAGATAGGGACCACCCCTTCAGCCGAGGGACCCAAATGAAAATAGCATGTAACATAGTTGGGGAAATACTGAAATAAGCAGTAATGCAAGCAAAAAACAAATCTCTGCTGTCACAATCCTCTAATATTGGGGGTCGTTTGCTACAGAAGTATAATTTAGCCTAAGGTGACTGATAGGCTACATCATACAATGTTTGAGGACTCAGTTTCATGGTGCTTGTAAAGTGTAGTCCGGGGCGTATGTATTACTAATATTATTTAAACACTATTACTGTTTTCTTAACTCAAAGAGCGGACTATAGTAATTGAGTGTCAATTATGTGCCTAGATAAAGTGTTTGGTTCAGAGATGGGTATGTGACCCGAATTAGATAAATACAAATCCTTCCTTGGGCTTTTGCTGGCGTTTTCTCTTTGGAAGAAGCTGCTTTCTTTTACCTGGGCTCCCAGCTACAAGAGTGACATATGCCTGGCACCGGAGGGGTCTATCTTTTCCACGGTAAGGAGAGAGTCTAGCTGAAAAATGCAGCCAACACAGAGAAAAGATGCTAGAGTTAGAGAGAGGAAGAAAAAGCAGTCGTATGGACGTCATGTAAGCCTCTAGGATCCAACTATGCTTAATCAGATGCACCCTTAGATTTCCCAGTTACATGAGCCAATCCTTTGCCACTTTTCTTAAGCTGCATTGAGTCGGGCTTCTGTTAATAGATTCTTGATGCCCGGGGAAGTGTCCTAACCTCCTGCTGCCAGATGTATGTTCCTCAAGGGTAAAGCTTTGCCTCACTCATCGGTGTAATTCTTGTAGCTCTCAGCTGAATGGCGCGTATGGGTGTCCACTCAAAGTATGTTTGGGAATTTAAGCATACGATAGGCCCTTAAGAGGAATGTTGGTCTCTGTATACACATAATCCACAGAGGAAGTTGTGATTTATGCTACAAAACTATCCTCAGAAGATCACAACTAATGTGTATTCCAAAAAGTATTATTTGAAAAAATCTGAACACTTGAGGAAAAGGAAAGTTAGAAATTAAAAGCAGTAATTTATCATATACAAAGCCATTCCAGAGAATCTGTTCAACCTTTCTGAATCTCTGTTTCTTCATCTGTAACATGGGATAATATTAAAAACTTTCTTTTCTTCCTTGGGACCCAATGAGATAATACATGCAAAAATAGGCTACAGGGTTTTACAGCAAAGAGTAGACATTGTCATCACACATTCATAGCTAGAAACACGCTATGTAGACTGAACAAGTTCTACTGGACACTCTTGGGACAAAGAATTGGGATAATGGGGTGACTCCCTTTGAGACTTGAAGGATTTTTTACTGGTATAAGCGAAGTGACCCAATTTATCACAGCAAACAGCCACATTGAAGTTACATTAACCCCAAGAGGAGAATGACTAAAATCAAGATAAAATATGGATTTTTTTTTTTTTTTTTTTGGCTGCTTTGGGTCTTCATTGCTGCGCCCGGGCTTTCTCTAGTTGCGGCAAGCGGGGCCTACTCTTCGTTTTGCATTACGCGGGCTTCTCATTGCAGTGACTTCTCTTGTTGCGGAGCACGAGCTCTTGGTGCGTGGGCTTCAGTAGTTGTGGCACGTGGGCTCAGTAGTTGTGACTCGTGGGCTCTAGAGCGCAGGCTTCAGTAGCTGTGGCGTGTGGGCTTAGTTGCTCCACGGCATGTGGGGTCTTCCTGGACCAGGGCTCGAACCCGTGTCCCCTGCATTGGCAGGCAGATTCTTAACCACTGAGCCACCAGGGAAGCCCCAAAAATATGGATTTTGAGCCTGATTCCTAGAAATCACAAAAGACCACCAGTGAGACTGACCACAAGTAATCAAACTCAGCAAGACTTGGAAGCCAAAAATATAAAAGATAACACGCTGGCTGATGCTGACTACAACCAAGGAGGGCAAATAAAGACACAGCAGGCGAGAGGGCAGGACAACGGCCAACCTTCCCAGGTCTGGAGGCTCATGAGAGCAATCTGCAACACTGGGCTTGTATTTTTCCCAGTGGAAAATATGCTTTTTCTCTCACTGCTCATTCTCCTGACTTGCTTTCCTGTGGTCCGTGTTCCATACAACACCCATGGAGATCTTTTCAAAAAAGTAAAACAAAATTTCTGCATTGGTTAAAACTTCCAAGGGTTTCCTGTCACAATGAGAACATCCCAACTCCTTACCGTGGTCTAGAAAACTCCCAGTGAGCTAGCCTCTGCCCCGTTGCAGGTCTTTCTCTGCCTAACCAGACAGTCACACCAGCCTCTTCCAACACAGCAGGCTCATTTTCACCTCCAGACCCTTGTGCTCGCTATTCCCTCTGCCTGGGATGCTCTTAATCATGTCTCTGCATTGCTTGTTTCTTCCTTAGATTTCTCCCTCAGATTGGTGCCACCTTCCGAAAGGTCTTATCTGACCGCCTGACCTAACACTGCTCATTCCCCCACATTACTCTCTCCTATTTCTAATTCTCATCACCTGAAGTCATGGCTTTAATTTGTTATATGGATATTTACACATGTATCCACATATAGGTATACACATACAGATATGTATACATACAAACACATATGTCCTATATACGTAAATGTATATATGTGTATTTTTGGCCCAAACTAAATATTAAGTTTTGTGAACGTTGGGCCTCTATTCTTGTCTTGTTCACCCCTGTGTCCCCAGTGCCTGGAATAGTGCCTGACTCATAGTAGTTCTCAATAGATTCTTAATAAATGAGAGAGCAAATCACTCCCAGCAGCCCCTGCTCTTACCTGATTTCTGCATTTGCTGACCTTGCGTCCCCCCTTCCTCCCGGTTCCTGTAATAGAGTATTGACAAATTCCAGGACTGAAATGACCCTGAAAAGTCCATTCTCCCGCCTGTAGACAAGAATATGCCTGAGCCATTTCTGATCGATAGTGCCCCTCCCCCATTTAAATGCCTGTTCACAGATAACCCGAGTGGTACATGACCGGCAGAGAGGAAGTTTCATTCCTGTATTTAGTATTTCTCTGCTTTGCAGAGTAGAAAGGAGAAGAAAGTCCTGATATATGTCAAGTGTAACAAGTAGTTTTCAAGTCCAGATTACTGGTATCTGCCTGGAGTGATGTGTTGAAGAATTTTAGGGCCGTGTTGTGAGCTCTTTTTTAAAAAAAAAATCAATCTTGGGATTGATTAGCAGGGTCTGCATGGGCAGAGGACAGTGGGATGATGGTTTTATGGATTTGCAGTTCCTAAAACACAGTTTCCTCTAGACATCTACACCATCCTGCCTGCTTTTGGTGATGTCACCAAAAGATTGTGGGTAAAAGAGCTGGGTCACTACTTTCCTATGCCTCATAATGAAATACTTTAACTATCTCTTATTTTCCCTAATAATCTATAAAAGCACTAGGTCCCATTACCTCCCAAACTGGGAAGTTTCAAGCCAAATCTATAAGTAAATAATATCTCACAAGCAAGAAAGAAAAACAGGGCAAGACAAGAGACAAATGAATTCCCCCTACATAAACATGATATTCTAAGTTGAAAGACTAGATCCTAGGTCTCCAAGGATGTGTCTAAAGATTCAAGCCTTCATCTGTAGGTTGGTCTGTTTTTTCCTGGACTCATATTTCTAACCTCCTCCTATACATATCAACCTGGATGTTGCTTGGGCAACTCAGACTCAACACGTCCAAAACAAAACGCGATCTTATGATTTGCTTCCACAACACTCAAATGCCGCTTTGCTTCTCGTCTTCTCTAGTCATTCAGTAGATATATCTTCAGCACCTTTTTATGTGCCACGTACCATTCTAGGCACTGGGCCACAGAGGATTTAGAGAAATGATGGACAAGATTACCAGATTATACAACTGTAAGGGCCACAAATTATGTTGTGTTCTTTGTAAATAATGCTGCTGTGAAATAATGCTGTGAAACATGGTGGCCTTCTCATGGAACTCAACTTCTGGAAAGGAAGATAGGAAAGAAATGTGTATACAATAAATAGAAAAAACCCTTTTCAGATTGTGATAAGTCTTATGCAGAAAAGAAAGCGGTAGAGTAGAGAGTGGGTAGCATTGGGCCACATTTGATGGGAGCACTAGGGAAGGGAAAACATCATTGAGGAAATGACATGAATGGAGATCCAAATCAGGCACCAAGTCAGCCATGTGAAGATCGGGGCAGAGCATTTCATGCAGAGACGTAAGTACAATATTCAGAAGGTGGCAACAAGCCTGGGTGTTTGAGACCCACAATGGGGAGCCCTTTGGTTAGAGAGAATGAGTAAGGAGAGAGTGGCAGGAGATGAGATCTGAAAGCAGGACCACATCAGGGTGGAATCTGCAGGTCACAGCGAGGAATTCAGCTTTTGTTCTAGGCCTATGGGAAGCCATCAGAGATCTTGGGTAGGGAGTTGCAAGATCACTGTCTTAGCTGGCATCCCCCATTCACCCAGTTGCCCAACCTAGAAATTTAGGTTTCTCTCTCCCATCTGGGGGGTCACCAAGCCTTGTTTATTGTCTCCCTTAAATGCCTCTCAAATTGCCCCCTTTCATTTCATCCCCATGGCCTAGTCCTTTCTTATTTAAACTCTCCCAGGAGGCCTCCTAGGGGGCCTCACTGCCCTAGTCTCACTCAGAACTCTCTGACTTTGATATTGCCACCCAAAGTAAAGCTCCCTGTCCAGAAATCTTGGCTTAGTCTCTGTGGCCCATTGGTTAGGGTTCAAGTCCGAGCATCACTCCGACCTTCTTAACACCCTCCTATCTCTAACACACCTCATACTTTTAGGCTCACTAAACTCATTGCTTTACAGGGCACATTCTTTATGTGCCCATATTTATGTATGCTTTTCCACTTCCCTGGAATGCCATTCTCATTTGGCCAATGCCAATCAGTGCTTTAAGATCCACCTCAAAAGCCACCCCTTCTGAGGTTTCCCTGACTTCATCACATAAAGTCCTGTGTCAGATTCTAGGACATTTCTCCCATAGCTTTTGCCAAGTTGGGTTCAGAGTTCTCTGGGCAATCTTGGAAGCTCCTGAGAGCAGAGATTATAGCTTGTGTCTCTAAGAATGTCAGGGCCAACCAGGTGCCCAAGAAATACTGAACTTAAGAGAGGCATTCCATGACCCACAGAGACCCCTACAGAGAGGAAGGAGGACATGTGCCATTTTCTAAGGCATCTTGAAGGACCATCCTTGGGTACAGCAGCCAGCAGCCACAGCACTTCAAATGCTGGCATCTAAGCTTTTCAACTGCCAATTTGGAATCCAGGCAAGGGAGAGATGCTATCTCTCTTTCCTGGCATCTCTGGAACCAATCAAGTTAAATCGGCCTGCAACAGCAACACAAAGACTAGATAATTTGTAACCGGTCCTCAGACCACTTGTCAAGTCAAGCTAATGCTGAGGTTACTTTAACAACACACATCCATGTGGACAGATACAAACAGCACAAAGACTGACATGTCTGACTGCTCCCATGATCAGAAAAAAAATAATAATAATGACCAAATATATGATCCAACCCAGGAAGGGCCCCAAATAGATATTCAAGAAGAATCTAAACAAAGTAGGCAGTGGAGCTAAGAATATTAATCTACACTCTCAAATTTCTGCCTTTTTCCTTTTATATAACCCACAAAACACCATCTAGAACTGAATGAATGCTTATTGGCAAATAATGATTATTTAGATTATAACAATGGTCATTATTTACTCAGTAAGAGCCTGGGCAGAATGATAAAAATGAAAATATGATACCTGGACTCAACATGCTTAGATCTAATGAAGCAGGAGAGAGATGATACAGAGTTTATTGTCTGAAGGGATGGTCCTGGAGAGGAGATAGCCAACAGCTCTGCTTGTTTGGAAATGGGGAGACTGAGGCCCAGATTGAGGAAGAGACTGGTTTATGGGCACTCAGCTTGTTGTTCCAAGATTAGAACATGTGCACACAGGTAACACCAATACAAGGTGAACTAGGCAAAGAGCCAGCAGGCAGGTTTGGAGAAGCAGCATGAGAACAAGGCCCAGAAGATGGAGATGTTTATTTCATCTGGAGTCCAGGAGAGACTGTTGGGACAGAAATCATGTGAACAGGGCCTTGGGGTGGACAGGATTCTGACAAATTTGGAGGAAGGATACTCCAGGGTAGAGGGACAGGTGGATTAGAGAACAGGAGAAGCAGAGAGAAGGATGGTTCTGAGACTCCCAGGAATGTGCTCTGTGTGTGATCTGGCCAGATGAGCGAATGCAGGGAGGGAGGCACACTGCAGTTTCCCAGCCTGCCAAAATGGACCTTCACCCTCACCGCCATCACCTCCCACTTGGACTTTGTAATTATCTCCACTTTGGGTCCTTATAGTATATTCCTCATCTTCCAGTCAATGTAATCTTTTTAAAATATAAATTAGATCCCACCATGCTCCTGAATAAAATTCCCACTTGTTTCCCACTTTACTTAGAATAACACCCTAATTCCATCTCATTGTAACATCTCTGAGCCTGAAATCTTTTGTATAAATGGCTCCTTACTCATTACATTCCAGCCCCTCTAAACCTCCTCTCTCCTCCTCAGATATGCAAAGCTTCTTCTTATCTCAGGGCCTTTGTGCTCACTGTTTCCTCTACATAGAAATCTTACCTGCAGATCTTCCCTTGGCTGATTTCTTCTGAGTTCAGAATGTCACCTGTTCAATAAAACCACTTCCTCATTCTGTATCTCTGACTTCTCCTTTCCCAAATCCCAGTACCTCTTGGAAAACATCCCTCTGTTCTGTTTTCTTCTTGGAACTTACCAGGATGTAGTTTGACTCTATTGACTACTTCAAGAGGATGAATTATTCACTAAGAGCTGCTGGGGACATTGATAATCCACAAGGAATTAAAATCAGATCCCTACCTCACACCATACATCAAAATTAATTCCAGGTAAATCAGTCACCTACAGGTAAAAGGCAAAATTTTAAGCCTTTTAAAGAAAATGTAGGAAAAAATTTTCAGGAACGCTGGATGGGGAGAATTTTCTTGTGAAAGATCAAAATAATGATAGTAGTAATCATCATCACAAGCACAGAGCATTAACAGACATGACTACATTGAAGTTAGGAACTTCTGTTCATCAAGAAGGTGGCAGAATAGAAGGACGTGCGCGCACTCCCTCTTGCAAGAGCACCAGAATCACGACTAACTGCTGAACAACCATTGACAGAAAGACACTGGAACTCACCAAAAAAGATACTCCACATCCAAAGACAAAGGAGAATCTGCAATGAGATGGTAGGAGGGGTGCAATCACAATAGAATCAAATCCCATAACCATTGGGTGGGTGATTCACAAACTGGGGAACAATTATATCTCCAAAGTCCACCTACTGGAGTGAAGGTTATGAGCCCCATTTTGGGCTTCCCAACTTGGGGCTCTGGCAATGGGAGGGGGAATTCCCAGAGAATCAGACTTTGAAGGCTAGTGGGATTTGATTGCAGGACTTTGACAGGATTGGGGAAAACAGAGACTCCACTCTTGGAGGGCACACACAAAGTAGTGTGCGCATCAGGACTCAGGGGAAGGAGCAGTGACCCCATAGGAGACTGAACCAGACCTACCTGCTAGTGTTGGAGGGTCTCCTGCAGAGGTAGGGGGTGGCTGTGGCTCACCACGGGGACAAGGACACTGACAGCAGAAGTTCTGGGAAGTACTCCTTGGCATGAGCCTTCCTGGAGTCCACCACTAGCTCCACCAAAGATCCTGCAGACTCCAGTGATGGATCACCTCAGGGCAAACAACCAAGAGGGAGGGAACTCAGCCTCACCCATCAGCAGACAAACAGATTAAAGTTTTACTGAGCTCTGCCCACCAGAGCAACACCCAGCTCTACCCACCATCAGTCCCTCCCATCAGGAAGCTTGCAAAAGCCTCTTAGATAGCCTCATCCACCAGACAGGAGAAGCAAGAAGGACAATCCTACAGCTTGTGGAACGAAAACCACATTCACAGAAAGATAGACAAAATGAAAAGGCAGAGGACTATGTACCAGATGATAGAACAAGATAAAACCCCAGAAAAACAACTAAATGAAGTGGAGATAGGCAACCTTCCAGAAAAAGAATTCAGAAAAATGATAGTGAAGATGATCCAAGACCTCAGAAAAAGAATGGAGGCAAAGATCAAGAAGATGCAAGAATATGTATATGTATAACTGATTCACTTTGCTATAAAGCAGAAACTAACACACCATTGTAAAGCAATTATACCCCAATAAAGATGTTTAAAAAAAAAAAAAAAAAAGAAGATGCAAGAAAGGTTTAACAAAGACCTAGAAGAATTAAAGAACAAACACTTAGAAGAATTAAAGAACAAACAAACAGAGATGAACAATATAATAATCGAAATGAAAAATATGCTAGAAGGAATCAATAGCAGAATAACTGAGGCAGAAGAACAGATAAGTGACCGGGAAGACAGATGGTGGAATTCACTGCTGCAGAACAGAATAAAGAAAAAAGAATGAAAAGAAATGAAAACAGCCTAAGAGACCTCTGGGACATCATTAAACGCACCAACATTCGCATTATAGGGGTCTCAGAAGGAGAAGAGAGAGAGAAATGACCTGAGAAAATATTTGAAGAGATTACAGTTGAAAAATTCCCTAACATGGGAAAGGAAATACCCACCCAAGTGGAAGTGCAGAGAGTCCCAGGCAGGATAAACCTAGAGAGAAACACTCCAAGACACATAGTAATTGAATTGACAAAAATTAAAGACAAAGAAAAATTATTGAAAGCAACAAAGGAATAACAACAAATATCATACAAAGGAACTCCCGTAAGGTTAACAGCTGATCTCTCAGCAGAAATTCTACAAGCCAGAAGGGAGTGGCATGATATATCTAAACTCATGAAAGGGAAGAACCTATAAGAACCAAGATTACTCTACACGTCAAGGATCTCATTCAGATTCAGCAGAGTAATCAAAAGCTTTATAGACAAGCAAAAGCTAAGAGAATTCAGCAGCACCAAACCAGCTCTACAACAAATGCTAAAGGATCTTCTCTAAGTGGGAAACACAAGAACCTACAGAAGAAAAGAACCTACAAAAACAAACCCAAAACTATTAAGAAAATGGTAATAGGAGCATACATATCAATAATTTTCTTAAATGTGAATGGATTAAATGCTCCAACCAAAAGACACAGTCTCACTGAATGGATACAAAAACAAGACCCATATGTATGCTGTCTACAAGAGACCCCCTTCATACCTAGGGACACATACAGACTGAAAGTGAGGGGATGGAAAAAGACATTCCATGCAAATGGAAATCAAAAGAAAAGTGGAGTAGTAATACTCGTACCAGATAAAACAGAATTTAAAATAAAGAATGTTACAAGAGACAAGGAAGGACACTACATAATGATCAAAGAATCAATCCAAGAAGAAGATATAACAATTATAAATATATATGCACCCAATATAAGAACACCTCAATACATGAGGCAAATGCTAACAGCTATAAAACAGGATATCAAGAGTAACACAATAATACTGGGGGACTTTAACTCCTCACTTACACCAATGGACAGATCATCCAGAAAGAAAATTAATAAGGAAACACAAGTTTTAAATGACACAATAGACCAGATAGATTTAATAGATATTTGTAGGACATTCCATCCAAAAACGGTAGATTACACTTTCTTCTCAAGAGCACATGGAACATTCTCCAGGATAGATCACACGTTGGGTCACAAATCAAGCCTCGGTAAATTTAAGACAATTGAAATCATATCAAGCATCTTTTCTGAACACAATGCTATGAGATTAGAAATCAATTACGGGAAAAAAAAGTAAAAAACACAAACACATGGAGGCTAAAGGATACATTACTAAATAACTAAGAGATCACTGAAGAAATCAAAAAGGAAATAAAAAAATACCTAGAGGCAAATGACAACAAACACGATGATCCAAAACCTATGTGATGCAGCAAAAGCAGTTCTAAGAGGGAAGTTTATAGCAACACAATCCTACCTCAAGAAACAAGAAAAATCTCAAATAAACAATCTAACCTTACACCTAAAGGAACTAGAGAAAGAAGAACAAACAAAACCCAAAGTTAGTAGAAGGAAAGAAATCATAAAGATCAGAGCAGAAATAAATGAAATAGAAACAAAGAAAACAGTAGCAAAGATCAATAAAGCTAAAAGCTGGTTCTTTGAGAAGATAAACAAAATTGAAACCAAGAAAAAGAGGGAAAGGACTCAAATCAATAAAATTAAAAATGAAAAAGGAGAAGTTACAATGGACACTGCAGAAATACAAAGCATCATGAGAGACTACTACAAGAAACTCTATGCCAATAAAATGGACAACCTGGAAGAAATGGACAAATTCTTAGAAAAGTATAAGCTTCCAAGACTGAACCAGGAAGAAATAGAAAATATGAACAGACCAATCACAAGCACTGAAATTGAAACTGTGCTTAAAAATCTTAAAACAAAGATTAAAAATCTTCCAACAAACAGAAGCCCAGGACCAGATGACTTTACAGGTGAATTCTATCAAACATTTAGTAAAGAGCTAACACTCATCCTTTTCAAACTTTTCCAAAATATTGCAGAGGAAGGAACACTCCCACACGCATTCTTTGAGACCACCTGATACCAAAACCAGACCAAGATACTACAAAAAAAGAAAATTACAGACCAATATTACCACAGACTGGAACAATACATTTTCCAGACAATCAATAATCAATCAATAAAACTTAAGTATTTAGAATATTTAAAGAACTCTTGAAAATTAAGGAGAATAAGAAAAACAACTCAATAGAAAATAAGCAAAAGACATGAATAGGAACTTCACAGGGGAGGAAATATAAATGGCCAACAAAGAGTGGACCTCATGCTCAACCTTAGTTGTAAACAGGGAAAGAGAAACTAAAACCATAGTGAAACTCTTTTTATACCTATTAGATTGGCCAAATATTAATAATATTAATAAAATCAACTTTCAATGAGGATGTGAGGTGGTGGAAACTCAACCAGCAATTTGAGGATATAAGTAAAAAAAATACAAACAAACAGAAATAATCAGAAAAACAATCTGGCAGTATTTTATAAAATTAGCAAGTTACGCCCAGTAAGACCTAAAATTTTGACTCTTTGTCTCTACCTAGAGAAACACATGCATGTAAATTCCAGCGGCATGTCTGTGAATATTTGTAACAGTTTCGTTTAAAATTGCTCCAACAGAAAACACCTAAATGCCCATACGCAGAATAATGGATACATAAATGATGGAATACACATAAATAAAATACTACATAGCAGCAAAAATGAAGAAACTACAGCTACACGCATCAATGAGGATGAAATCTAGAAGATGAAATGGAATAAAAAAAAATTGCAGAAGACATACAAAATAATGCTACTTCTATAAAATACATAGAGGAGTCAAACTAAAAAATATAGTGTTTAGAAATATATACAGATGTGGTAAAATTATAAAAAAAGCAAGGAAATATTTTTTCAGAATCAGAAGGAAGAAAAAGATGTGAGAGACTATAATATGAGAGGGAGGGAAGCGGGCAAGCTAGAGATGAAAAAAGATCGGCCTTGAGTTGACAGTGGTTGCAGCTGGGTGATGGGTCAATGCAGGGTTCTTATCAATTCTCTCCACTTTTGTTCATGCTTGAAATTTCTCACTACTCACTATGATCTGTTTATGTATTTATACGTATGTGTCCACATACATGTGCATATTTTGATTAAATCTGTGGGAGTGAGGAGGGACGGGGATGAGATTGGAGGGAAGCACACAGAGAATGGCAACCATATTGGCAATGTCCTAGTTCTTAAACTGAGTGGTGGGTGCATGGTGTTTATTACTGTTATGCTTCACAACCTCAATAGGTGTTATGCATATCATATTCGTGATATCTTCTTTATAATTCAAAAATTAGGAAAAAAAGGAAGAAGGGACAAAGCAAGAGGGTGAGATGATTGGCCCCAGCCCTCTACTCCTAAACTTTAGACTGCTGAGGGTTTCCCCCCATTCTGTAGATAAGAAAACTGAGTCTCACATGCCTACACGCTGATGCAGCATCAGTGCAGGCATCCACAGAAGGGTCAACGGCACAGGGTGTTAGGGAACCCGAGATGCAACTCCAGGGCCTGGGTCCGACTCAGAAGAGGGATTTTTGGAACATGGGCTACAGCCACAGTGACCAAGGCGGTCAGGACACATGGCAACTGCAGCCTCATAGATGGGTGCCATCCCCAAATGAGCCGGCTCTGATTCTGCTTATTCTTTGGATGTAAACAAGAATGAGGTTGTCCAGCCCACCTGGGAGCCTTGGAGCTTATCCGCAGAGGGTCTGAGCAAGCAGGTGATCACAGCCAAACGAACTTGCAAGTTGAAACTTGCAAGTTTTAGAATTCTGCCCATAGCAGGTTATCAGCTTTGCCTACGGGGAGTTCTACAAAGGAGCATGATCCTGGACAAATGCCCTGCCCCTCTTCCCACTGAATAACTTGCCCGAGTGAGCCCCCATAGCCCTGCTTCCTCACCCTCTCTCTCCCGGTTTTAATTGCCCTCACAAAGGCGTACCCGCACGACCTGACGCATCTCACTGGCAGTCACAAAAGCAAAGGAACTCCAGGTTACGGCCACAATTCAGCCTCAACTCTCCCCCATTGTGCCCAGCCCCCGGCAGTGGTCTCGGAGCCGTCGGGGGTCTTACATATCTCATACGTGCAGCAAAGTGGGGGAACAATGTGACAAATTATGAACAAGCTCAGAGCCAAGCCTGTGGAATTCTTCCCTTTGTGAGCCTGCATCACATGTCAGCTGGGCTGCTGGGCCAAGGCGGGGACCCGGACCGGGGGTGGGGGACATCCCAGCAGCAGGAGGCCAGCCCAGGGCTGGAACACTTTTCACACTTGGGAACACGGCCCCTTCCCCCCAGCCCCTGCCCCCCACACCTCTCTCTCTGTCACATTACAAGGGAAAAGAAAATTATTTTGACCCTACTTTTTTTCTTTTAGATCTAAATATTCCACCAATACTATCCTTGCTAAAGAAAACAAAACCCAAGCAAACTTTCAGAGTCCTTTCTCCCAAGGGCCAAAGGGAAAGAAAGCACCAGGGATGTGGGTGATCATACGTTGCTCCTAACACTTCCTCATCCTAAACAGCCTGACTTCTCTTCACCCCCTGGTGCCTCCATTTCCTCATTTGTAAACAAAGATGACAACCCCTACGTCATACAATAAGAGTTCCTACTCCATACGATTGTCATAAGATTCAACATCTATAAAGGGTTTAGAAGAATGTCTGGTACACAGAAAACCCTCACAATGTGTGGTGGGGTTATTATTATTTACAGCAGTACAAGGAGAAATATATACCCTGTGACAATGTGGACCATTTTCCCTCACCCTCTCACTTCTTAGCAGGTTCTCTATAAGACGGGCCACCTCTGATGCTTCAAAGTGCCTAGTGAGAGGTAGGGCACTAGAAGCTTCAGTGAGCATCGGTTTCCTAACTGCCACAGGGTGACCCCCAAACGAAGACTCTCCATCCCTGGAGCTCAAACAAACTTCCGGGATGAGGATGCTCTGTAGCAACTGAAAGGCTTCTCTCAAGTTCCCTTTCCAAGTTGTGTTAGGAGACTTGTACCAAATCTTCTCAGGATAACAAGAAGAAAACATCCTCTACGCCAAGAATTTGTGAAATACACTAGTAATCACTTTAGTATTCCAGGTGCAAACTCCTAAGGCTGGTCCCTTCTCTGAACATAGTTTTGTCACCAAGTCCCTGAACTGCTTTTCTTCCTTTCATTTTTCTTTTCTCTTCTTTTCCTTTTATTCCTTTCTTCTTTCTTTTCTTTTCCTTTCCTTTCCCTCCCTTCCTTCCTTTCTCTCTTTCTTCCATTTAGTTTGCCAGTAGCTGTTTTTTGCAAGATTCTCATCAAATTCTTAATTGCAGAGATTTTTTTTCTTCTCTTTATTGCTTCAGAGACATTAAGTGAAGTCACACATTTTGCTAATTTATTTCTCCATAGTTTTTCATTGATAATGGACAATTCAGTGACCACAACAATGATTATGATAGATCTCATCATCAATTTGCCAAATCTTCACAAACCTTAGAAAAGTGAAAGAGCGGAAGAGAAACAAGGTTTAACATACCTCTTGTCTTTGCAGATTAGAAACCTGAAAAAGACTTCCTTTTTAATAGTAGAATAAATAAAAGAAAGGGACACTCCATTCTTTAAATTAGCAATAGACAGAGTAATATGGCAGCACTCTATCTTCTCCCAAAGTATCAGAAAAAATACTTGTGTGTTTGGGCAACTAATACACTTCCTTTCTTGGGGAGACCTTGGACATTTACCTGGGTTGCATGTCTTAGGGTTTTTAATGTAGCCTGTTGGAAACTGTGCATTTCAACAGGCAGAACTGAGCACACAGAGTAGAGACTGGTAGAAGAAACATCCACAGCTCATTTTATAGCAAACCGTGCAAATAGGAAAGGTCTACAACTCTTTTCATGCGTGGTTACTGAACAACACGGATGTGTCCTCTGTCAGGCTATTTGATGAGAGAAAGAATGCAGGTCCCGTCTTCCAGAGTGTAGCATCTCCCTGGGAGGCCTAGTCATGCACCTATGAAATAGCAGTCACTCAAGGCTGACAACGATTCAATTCCCAGTAGAACCTGGAACCATAACGATGTTGTGCAATGGAAGAGGGAGGTAGTCGCTGGTAGCAAAGGCTCCAGGGAAGAGGAGGGACCTGGGAGGATAGTAGCATTTGGAGGGAGAAAAGGAAAAGCCAAGAAGGCTCAGATATTGTGAAGACTCAACACAGTTTCCTCTCCATGACTGTGGCAGCCATCACTAATCAATCATCACTAATCAGTCATCACTAATCAATCAGGCCACCATTGTCCCCCTGCCCCAAAGTCAAGTCTAGGCTTCAGAATCCTTCTCAACACAGCATTCCAGGTAGGCATCCCCAACTGTTTAGGGTGAATTCATAAAATAAAACTTTATCCTTCTGAGTGAAAGGAAGTGAGATGAGTAAGCACCCAAGCCTGGGAGGAGATATAGGTATTCAAGAGACTTCAGTCATGAGCAAAGTTTCTTGGTGGCCATGAGTGATAGAGACAGATTGGTAGGATGGTGGAGATTAAGTAGGGCCTAAACTGCCTCATTATCTCTAAATAATGGGGAGGGGTGGGATTAGAAGTCACCACCTGTATTTCTGACAAATCGATGCACATTTTAAGTGGAATGGGGCAAGCTGTAAGGCACTGGCGCGCTACTTACAAATAACTGTATCTTTCAGGATGCTACAGAGATGTGGACAAAATACTGTAAGAATAGTATGTCACAACCTACTGCATTTGTAGTATCCTTGAATAAAAACCAGCAAGAGACATGGACAGGCAGGGAGACAGAGCTTCCCTTAGAGGATAATTTGGCAGCTTTGTGGCAGCCCTTCACTCTGCCATCCACCCTACTTCCTGCTCTACCAAATCGGGGCAGGGCATCTCTCAGGCTGGGACTAGGCCGTCTGGTTCTGTCTGGATTTGGGGGTAGCTGCTCGGTGCTTTGGCTGCCCTCCTTTGCCCAGCACCGCGGCACAGGCTGAGGTTTGGAATCAGCACAGGCTGAAGCTTGGAATTCCGTGCAGAATCACACTTTGTTTGACCACATCAGAGAAGGAACACACTTCTGCTTCCCTTTCCTTCTCTCCCTTCCCCAAGGCAGCACCTCCACTCCCCCCCCCCATGCTTGTTGAGAAAGGATGTCATCATGGTCCCCGGGACCCACAGATGCTGATCCAAGGCAGAGACCTAGCCTATGGCGATAGAGTTTTGCCAAGTCTAAAATGTAACCTCCGTAACTGCAGATGGCTCTCTCTCCATCCCAAACAAAGCTTCCTTCGTGAAACTAGGATGGCTTTGATTTCTTGCAGTCTATATACTCAGAGATTTTCCTGAGAAACAAAACCCCAAGGGAAAGAATCTTCAGGTCAAGCACACATCTACCCCTGAGACACCAATTTTGTCAGGCAACTTCCCCCCCTCCCTCCACATTCCAAGGGAGATTATTAATTGTCCCCAGGAGAGGAGGGCAGATAAAAGGAAGATCCCGAGTTGAGATGCAAATCCCACAAAAGGAGCCATTGCTTCTCCTCTGTTTGCCAAATCAACGTGAGCCAGAGGTCTCAGTGACAACAGAGAAAGTCATCACTTAAGGAATCACAGCCACTGCCCCAAACTCTGGATAAGGATTTTGTTTTATTTTAGGAAGACAAAGATGGTTTTTTTGTTTAGCTTAAAATTACGAGGTACATAATCTTTCCTTTCTCCTCTGCTCCCAAATGGAGGCTTCCACACCAAATTTTGTTTCCCGACCAGAGAAGGAGCAATCGTTGGCCTCCTCGTGGCCCCGAGGGTCCCCCCCTACCCCTCCAACCCCCAAGCTTCTGTGTTTACTCTTGGACTGTCCCCTGGCAAACAGCGTTCGGCAGGGTTATCTGGCCAGTTACAGCCTTCAAGAAATAAATATCTAACACCTTGTTCCCTTTGGCAGTTCAAAAGCCTGTCACTGGGGTACACTGGTGGTTTTAAAAAAGGCTATGATTCATATGCAAACGACAGGAGAATTTTCATGATTTCATAATAAAATGTGGAAACGCTCTGATCGCAAGTTGTAAGAAGGTGTGAAACAGTGTCTCCGAAACAGACAGATATTTGTGTAAGCGTCCTTTATGTATTGCCAGTGCCGAATAATAACATATCAAAGCCCCAACTTACCTCATCTGCCTGGTACAGCCAAGGCATAAATAAAGGGGAACAATGGAATTACTATTACTCACTCACTGAGAGCCAGCGACATCACTGTATCTTTTATAATTGCTGGCAAGAAGATTAATGTTTTGTTACATATCAGAGCAAGGTCACAAGGGGGCTTTCAGGCCTGTCTAAACATCTAGTCTTTAAGCTCCTTCTCTTCACTTGCTCTTTTTTGAGGAAATGAACTTGTAGCGTTTCCTCTAATTATGGTGATTTTTGCTTTTGAAAGCAGGCCCACATCATCACCTCGCTCCGAACACACACACACACACACACACACGCACACGCACACGCACACGCACACGCACACGCCTTTTCCAAATGATATTTGGGGACAGGCTTGATTTAGCTACAGCATATGGGCAATGTTGTTATGAGGAGACCTTGCCCTTTTAACCAATGTGGATAATTCATTGCCTGTCACTGAGGCTGGAAGCCACGGGCTTGGGCTTAAGAGATTGACTTTATTAGGGTCCTCCGGGGGCTCCCTACCAAAGACTGCTAGCACCGTTTGCTGCTCTTCTGTTATGTTTAGCCCGTACACCCATCCATACAGATGTTTCCAACAGCAAACAGTTCGTGACCCAGAAAGAACAAAATATTTTGGCTTTCCCTGCCTTTCAGCACCTGTTCAAACCAAAGGGCCTTCGGAGCTCTGAGCACAGATCAGAAGGCCCAGCCAGCAACTGGAGAGAGGCCGCGTCATGGCTGGAGCCAAAGTGACAGATTCAGGCCCCTCCGTGCGATGACCCTTAGCTCCCACAAGTGTCAGAGGGAGGCAAGCGGCTGATCCCACGCAGGGGTCGACCAGCTTCATGCAGAGGCTCATGAATATACCTGTCAGCTTATTTCTACTATGTCAGAGATTGACCCAGAAACTCCATGTCCCTCCTGCCACCATTTTATCCTGTATGTTTCAGGGCAATGCCATGGCTTTGGTGCAGCACTGGGCTCGAGCCATCTGCCGTCTGTGCAAAGTCTGCAGGGCAGTAGCAGACTTCAGAGGTTCTTTCTGGGGCTTGGGATAGCACCCTGGGGGTGGCAGAGGCTCTTTACTTTTTCCCAAAGAGAACCAGTGACAGCACTTAGAGGGCTTGGGATCAACAAGAAGGTCTTAAAAATACGGCTCAGTGCACAGTAGGAAGCCCTAAGGGGGACCTCTTACCTCTGGCAGAATCTGACAGGAAAGGCATTGTGGAGGTTGCCCAGGGGGTACAGGGACCACCTCTCCAGGGTCTGTTTATCTCACCGCTCAACACCCTTTGCCTGGGCAAAGGGTTTTTTGCTTTTTTTTTTTTTTTTTTTTTTTGCGTTCCGGGGGCCTCTCACTGTTGTGGCCTCCCCCGCCGCGGAGCACAGGCTCCGGACGCGCAGGCTCAGCGGCCATGGCTGACGGGCCCAGCCGCTCCGCGGCACGTGGGAACTTCCCGGACCGGGGCATGAACCCGTGTCCCCTGCATCGGCAGGCGGACTCTCAACCACTGTGCCGCCTGGGAAGCCCTGGGCAAAGGGTTTTTAAGTTGCCAACCCCAATTTTAAGGAGATTTGCTTATTTGTTGTTCTTGCTTGCAGCTCAAGGAGGAATTAAGAGACAGCTTGGAATGAAGGTGGGTGCAGGAAGCGATTAGATGTGAAAGGAGGGATGCCCTGACTTCTGTAACTTGCCTCAGCTTCACTAATCTCAGTGGCAGTCGGAGCAGTAGAGGCACAATTACCATATGTGCCCTTTCGCCTCGGCATGAAACAAAGCAATGATGCTCCACCTAATATAGCTGCTTGTGCTTCACATACAGTGCAGACCTTCAATAAACATGTGTTGAATCAGTAAGTGACTGGCTGGCTAGCTGGCTGGGTGGATGGATGCATGGATGCATGGATGGACGACTGTGGAGATTTGACACAAGGTAGATTAGACAAACAATCATATTTATTAGGCATATTTATTAGAATAACTAAATACGCTTTCTTGGTAGAATAAGGCCAGTCAACTAAGCCAACTCCTTCAACTGGGGTTCAGTTGAAAACATGATGATCTCTTCCAATGCGGGACAAAGAAAATTCAATGTGATGGACTTTTTCGAGAACCTGTACACAAAACAATGTATTCTGTACTTTCTGTGAAATTTAAGGGGATTTTTCAGGGGCTAATTTTGACTATATGACTAAGATTCCCCCTTATTACACTCACTTTGGTATATAAGAAGCTATCCTCATGATACCTAGGAATCTTATACCCATAACTCATAAATATGAGGGGGTGAGATTATGCTCTCTCACCGTGTGCAGGCTGAGTTTTTTCTTCTTGCTGGGTGCGGAGGATTATTTCATCCTGCTGCCCATGATCTGAGAGGAAGAATACCACAGCTGCTCAGATAAATGAATGAATTGAATGTTAGGCTCCTTCTACACATCAGTAATGAACAGGGCTCAGGTTGATAGTTTCCTATAGTTTGTTGAGGTCCATCAACACCAGTGGTTGGCAAAAGGACCACAAGGAGAACACATGAAGTTTTCTGAGAAAGCAGAGTTACTAGAAACTCCCACCTGGAAAGTTTAGCTTGGGATGTCACTGCCTTGGGGAATAATGCTATGCGAACTTGGCAAAAATGATCCTCAAGCGGGAAGGGCAATGGGGACTGGAGGGTGAAGAGGCAGATATGTAGTTATGTTAGGGCACCAGATATTATGGTTTGTTGTACTGTATTTGTTAGGCTCACAACCAATTCAATACAATGTTGTCACTGCTTTTTGCCATATCAATATAAGAAGCTTGTTGGCCATCAGGTAAGGCTGCAACCTGACCCCATTAACTATTTGGAAGGTCAATGTGGTAGGTATCTTCTAAGATGGTCTCCAATGATCCCCACCTCATACTATTCCTGCCCTGGTATAATCCCCTCCCCATGAGTATGGAATGGACCTAGTAATTTGCTCCTAATGAATAGAATATGGCAAAAATGATGAGAAGTCTTTTCTGAAGCTAGGTTTCAAAAGATTGCGATTTCCACCTTGCTCACCTTCTCTTGGCCTCTCACTGGCTTGCTCTGTAGAAGCCAGTTGTCATGTTGTAAGCTGCCCTATAGAGAAGTCCCCAGGGCTAGGAACATAAGGGGCCTTCGACCAATAGCTAGGGAGGAACTGAGGCCTCCCAACAGCCTCATGAGTGAGCTGGGAAGGGGATCCTTCCCCAGTTGAGGCTTGAGATGACAGCAGCCTCTGCTGAAACCATGATGGGAACCCCCAGGAGACCCTGAGCCAGAGCACCATCTAAGCTACACCCAGATCTCTGACCTCCTGAAACCATAAGATAATATTTGTTTCCTTTAAGCCAGTAAGTTTGGGGGTAATTTGTTATGCAGGAGCAGACAACTAATACAGTTAGGATTTGCCACCTAACACGATTTTTCCTTCAGAGTCCAGCTCCCTCTTTGTAACAATCAATATTTGGTAATTTTTGTTTGGTTTGGTTTTTCTTTTGAGGACTGAAAAGAAACTCTAGGCTACAGATAGGTGACTGATATGTTCACTCTGCTAATTCCTTGCTGGAGAAATTCTGTTCTGGTTATTTTCATTGCATCAGAAAGAGCATTGCTTTAAGCCCAAACTCAGTGGCTTACAGCGACATTGTTTTAATTTATTTCTTGGATTCTTTAAGTCAGAAATTTGAGCAACATGTAGTTGGATAATTTTTCTGGGTGGCAACAGATATGCCACAGAGGTCTTCAGTGAATGTCTGGGCTTGATGGAGGGACCAAGGCAGCTTCCTCACGTGTCTAGTGGAGTGACTGTCCATTGGGAGTTCATCTGGAGTGTCAACCAGAGCACAGGTGGCCTCTCCAGCCTGCAGGTCTCAGGGTGCTCCAACTTCTCACATGGCAGCTGGCTTTCCCAAGAACAAGAGTTTCAATAAGTTTGGTTCCACGTTCATCCTCTGAAGAGGCATTTTCTGATTGGTTAGACTCATAGAGAGAGCACCAGGCCTAATAAATACTTGGGGGAGAAAAGGAAAAATATGGTCCAAATAAGTTGGAAAACATTACCTTCTCTGGCTCCCTTTTGTACAATCGAAATGTACGTTAGCATATGAAAAACTTTAAACATCAAGAACACAGTGTAACTCGTTTAATCAAAAATTTGCAAATATATTGAATACAGAACCATAACCCTATTTTGATACATAGAAAGATTATCTCACTGTTGGAAGCAAGGCACCAAGGTTGACAACTTGTCCTTTCGACATCAGTAATATCAACAAAGGCCACTCAAAGATTGTCCAGGGCAGTGAATTCAGTAGAAGCTTCTGCAGTGATGGAAATGTTCCACATGGTAGCTGCCAGCTACATGTCATTCTTTACTATTGATTGAAGGTCCCACACTTGGTGAAGTCACAGAGTCCCCCTAGTGCCCTCTCATCCTTTCAGCTACTGACCAGTACCCCTTGACCTGCAGGATGAACCCACAATCAAGCAAGTAGTAGACCTTCAGCACCCTACTTCAAGGCTAAGGTTGTTCTGACTGTTTGTGATGGTTAATTTTATGTGCCAACTTGACCGGATCACAGGATACCCAGATAGCTGGCTAACCATTATCCCTGGCTGTATTTGTAAGGGTGTTTCAGAAGAGGTTAGCATTTGAATTGGTGAACTGAGTAAAGAAGATGGCCGTCCCCAGTATGGGTGGGCACCATCCTATGTGTTGAGGGCTTGAATGAAACCAAAATGCAGAGGAAGGTTGAGTTAGTTCTGCTTGATTGGTTGAGCTAAGAATAGATTTTCTCCTGCCCTCAGTGCTCCTGGATCTCAAGCCTTCAGACCCAATGGAATCTCACCATTGGCTCTCCTATTCTCAGGCCTTCAACCTATACCACCAGCTCTCCTGGGTCTCCAGCTTGCAATGGCAGATGGTGGGACTTCTTAGCCTCCATAAACATGTGAGCCGATATCTTGTTATAATAAATTTCTTCACATATATACAGAGCCTGGTCTCCAGAAGCCCTCAGGGACAGCTACTGCTCCCTCTGGGGTAGCTGTCACGGTCTCCCTGTTAGATTGTGCTAGTGCATTACCGGAGGGCAGTAATCTCAAGAGTGAGACCATAGCTCTTCAAGGGTATGACATGGAACAGTGGATAAAGCTGGGGTTCCTGAAGCCGTACTGTCCAAGATAAAATCTGGACACCCCCATTCACTCAATTTGTACATTTGGAGAAGTTAATTGACTCTTCTGGGTCTCAGCTTCCTTTTCTGCAAAATGGAGATAATCAGAAGAAAACATCATAGTGCTGTGGTGAGTGGTCCCACTCTTCATATTTGCAGGGCTGAAGGAAGAGCATACAAGGGCCGATCATGCGTGTGATCTACTGCTCCCTGCTCCATCCATCCCACAGCCCCAAGCCCACCCCTACCCTAGTGGACAGCCACTTCTAGACCTGGGAGCGCTTGCTGGTGGGACATCCCACTTTGAGAGGACAGACCCAGGAAAGAGGTGTGTGCAGCCTGTAGGCAGGACATTCTGAGGTCTGGGCACCCCAAGTGTGGTCTAGAAGAGGGGATGTGAGTTCCACATGGACATATCCATTGGCTCAGGATGTCCTCACCACGGGGAGAGGCACAGACTGTAAAGGGCCAGAGTGGAGTGGGTTGAATATGTACAAATATACTCAAGCATGCACGCAGGGCCCAGATCAGAGGCCCTTCTTACCTGGATCCCAGATTGGTTCTGGGGGGAAGGGAGTAAGTAAGGGATGGCTTAGAACAGGGCTGGCACCTGGTAAAGATTCAGTAAGCTGCTGTCATTTTTCAATTCAGCTTTACTGTGGCCTCTAGCTGTGTAAGGTCCACTGTCCTCTGAGCCTGAGACCTACCAACAGATTTTATTTGAGTTGGAGTGAAAATAAAGCCAGTTCATCTCTTCAAAGAGAGCAGGCCAGGGAGACAGGAGGCCTCAAGTTCCCAGCGGCCATTATATTCTGGATTCATAAGGTCAAACTTTACAGCCTTGTTACTGCCACACTTGCTAATCCCTATCAAAGATACGCTATCTATTTCATCTCTGCATTCAATGGAAACACTTCCATGTTTTTCTTAGAATGATGGCTACAAAAGAGTCATAGGTGACACAAGAATTAAAAAAGGGTAACATGTTTCTAAACAGATATCACATATACAGAGCTGTTTATTGTAATGTAAGTGAGCAAAATGTGAGGTGTTCAGATCGCCAGGAAAAGAGTACTGGAAAGAGGAATTTTACACATGAATTTGCAGTCACTTCACACATAGAGGAGTCTCAGGGCTCAGAGGAGGTTGAGGCCAAAGATATGGCCAGGGTGTAAAGGTGTAAATTTAAGGAGGTGCTTGCTCTCTGGGTCGTGGAAGTGTGGGATCAACCTTAAATTTAAGGAGGCTGTGCTAACCTGGGAGGCTTTTAAAAGGGGCAAGTGGGCTTTGACATCACGCTCCATCCTCTGATAAACCAGCTGATAAACTAGCACAGAGAAACAATCTTCAGATTATTCGCACACCCCACAGTTGTCTGGCGGCTCTCTAGGTTGGAAATGGAAAAGGCTGAGGATAGCTAGGGCTCTTCCCCACGACGAGCCACCCTCCTCAGATGTGCAGACAGCCTGCACATCTGGATGCTTCTTTTGCTTTCGGCTCAGCTGGGAGGCTCACCGACAATGCCTGCCGAGGTGAGCTAGCATCTGATCGGGCTGACCAGCTCCAGACTGAGTCCTAGACCCGCCCAGCCCCCGGTAGGATCCAGGGAGCAGAACAGAGGCATGCTCAGCTGCGCAGAGATTTGTCTTTGTTTCCATAGGTATTTATTTGTGTTTTTCCCCCACTGTTTTGCATGTCATTGAGACTTAGAGAGGACATATTGTATGTCCTAAAGAGAAGCAGTAAAAATAATTTAGCTTATTTCTTTCATGTCTGAGTGTATTAATTCTTGCCTACATAGGAAATACCAAAAACAAATTGTAAACAAGGAATCATTGGGAATCAGATTATGCATGAATAATGACACACTTTCTCATCTAAGATGTGGGGAGGGGGTTGGGGTGATGTGAATCTAGTTTTAGTGCCAGTGGCTTTAAAAAATGTTTTTCTTTTTCAAAGGAAATTACTCAGAATGTGATAAAAAATGTTTTCTGCGCTAAAAGGATTCATTTACCTTTTGTATCATGAGAAAATAAATGCATTCAATACCTCAGTTCTCCTCTGTGGAGAAAGATTATTTCCAAGCTTGAATCCTAGGGATTGGCCACTTAGTTTTGATCTTCCTAATAACACAGATTCAGTTCCTCTTAAGGATTTCTCTGTTACTCAGACTCTTCCCAGAGCCCCCAGTGACTTCAGGAGGTCTCTGCTTTCTTTTCTACTCTAGACCATCTTCCTTTCCATGCTGTCCCCTTCTTTCCTGTAACCCCCCAGCTTAGCACCCAGAGACTAAAAGGCACAATGGACTTTAACCTGGGGAAAGAGACAAGTTAATTATTGTGGCCTCCAAAGATGGGGTCTGCCCCACCTCTAACATCAATCCAAAGTGTGAGTTGGGACCAATTACCTAACCTCATCATCCCTCACTTTCCTCTCTTGCAAAATAGAAACGAAAAACAGTACCTACCTGATAGCGCATTCATTGAATGAATGCATGAAAAGTGCACCCTCACAGACGCACCCAGAGATAACATTTTGCCAGCTACCTGGGCATCCCTTAGACCAGTCAACTTGAAACGTAAAATTAACCATCTTACCTACCCTGCCACCTGAGATGCTGCCCATTCACTCCATTGAACATGGATTTATTGAGCCACTATTAAGTATCAGGCACGAGGGACACATCAACAAAGACAGACAGACAGACAAGACAAACCACTAGCTCCTTCTTTCATGAGAACATTTTATCCATGACAGAAGGTATTAACTTGGGATTTCTAGGAGCCACAGTTTCCAGTAGTTTCTCAAAGGGCTTCATGACCCAGGAAAGCTCATGAAAGCAGTAGAGTCTGGCTTAGTGAGTTCAGATCCCAGCTGTCCCACTCGATAGCAATGTGACTTCAGACAACTTCTCAGCCTTCCTGTGCCTCCCTTTCTTCATGGGAACATTGATAACGCCAACCGCACAGGGCTGTAGCGAGGATTCTGTGGGACAGCACACATAAAGCATTTAGAATCATGCTTTGCCACCCAGGAAGCTCTGCATGCAGGAAGAACACATGAGTGTTCATATAATTTTAAATCAACTTTATGGAGGTATAATTTAGGTGCAAGAAAGTACACCCATTTGAGTTGTACAGTTGGATGAGTTTTTTTTTTTTTTTTTGCGGTACGTGGACCTCTCACTGTTGTGGCCTCTCCCGTTGCTGAGCACAGGCTCCGGACGCGCAGGCTCAGCGGCCATGGCTCACGGGCCCAGCCACTCCGCGGCATGTGGGATCTTCCCGGACCGGGGCATGAACCCGTGTCCCCTGCATCGGCAGGCGGACTCTCAACAGCTGTGCCACCAGGGAAGCCCAGTTGGATGAGTTTTGACAGCTGTATTCACATGAGGGATATCACCAGATCAAGAGACCACTATAGCTTTACCACTGGCATAATTATTTTCCTTTGTGACATTGCTGGGGGAATTCATGGCCTTCAGAAAGGCCAAAATATATACTCAGTAAATGTGAACTATTTTTACCATTATCATTAGCTCTGAAAACTCACTCCTTGGGGAAAGTTATCTAGAAGCTCAGAGCAAAACAGGGAAGCTCCAATTTGGGGAAGAAAAACAGCTGAAGACTCTTCTGAGAAAGTCCTAGGGTGGTCCAGCCAGGCGGCAAAAGGTAAGTGGCAGTCGTGGTCTGATCTGCCCCCTCCCTTCAAGCCCCCAAGGGCCTTTGAACTTGACCCCCTCCTAAATTCAGACATGCACATAGAGGGCACCCAGCAGGTTTTGCAGCAGTGTCCTGCTCCTTAGCCAGTCAAGGGTCTCAAGGTGGGAAAGCAGCCCCTGGGCCAGGGCCAGAGAGGTCACTGTCCAGAGAGAAGCCCCTCCCCTTCTGCAGCTTTGATGGAGCTGCCAGATCGCCACCTCCCATCTGCAAGCCCAAGTGTCATGTTTTCAAAAAAGTCTTGCCAAAAAAACCAACAGTGTAGACTCCCAGGAAAACAAGAATTAGATGTAGTTTTGTCAAGGCAGGAGCCCTGCCGTGGCTGGCTGCTCTTAGATAAGATATCTGTTCACCTTTCATAAATGTCAGACTCGAAATAAAAAAGGATAATGAGGTCTCATTTCCACCAAAGCAAGCATGCACCTACTAATTAACCCACAGACCACTAACAAACGTGCTGTTTAGATGCTTTTGCTGCAGTTGTCGAGGCGCAAATAGCTTGGGCTCAGAGGATCTGATTTTCTTACCCTCCTCTGCTATTTTTAAGATATTTTAAATGGTCCTGCTGAGTCAACATCTGTTCATTCATTTAATGCACACTTGCATAATACCCACTGTGTGCAAGGCACTTGATCAGGGCTGTGGGGGACCTTATGAGGCTGTGTTTTGGGATGAGCAGAGGACCTGGCGCCCCGCAAGTTGGGATGTGAATGTTGACCTCATCACTCTACATGTGGTTATAAATGTTACACACCTCAATTGATTCATGGGCTCATATAAAATGGAGATAATGCTTCTGTGTGTTGTAAGTTGTTGTTGGGATTAAATGAGATAATATAAGTAAAGTGTCTAGCAGGTGGAAAGTGGTGGAGCAGGTCAAGGAGAAAGAGAAGGGAGGGAGAGAGGAGGAAAAGGGAGAATGGGAGAGGAAGGAGGACGAAGGGAAGATGGTGGAGGTGACAAGGAGTGGAAAACACATGAGGAGAAGTAGGAGGTGGGATCTCCGTCTCATTGATCTGCAGATGGTGAACAAGATCGACACACATACAAATTACCAGGGTGGAACTGGTGACTAGAAAGAGATAGAAAAGTATGACACTTGAAAGAAGGCAGCTAAACCTTACAATGGAATTGGGAGGCAGAGGTCAGGGGATGCAGAGAACGTCAGAGGATGACTATTTTGGAGTCCTTGATGGATGGACAGACCGAAAAGGGAGAGATGGGCAGGGAAAGCCTTGAGCAAAATCTTGGAGGTGGGACTGTCCAGGCTGTGTTTACAACAGTCCCAGCTGGTGGGGCCGGTGGGGTGTGGTGGAAGGCAAGGCTGCAAACATATGCTTCACCTGGACCATGCAGACTGGATGCTTTGCTCTGAAGGTGGTTAGAAGTTTTGAATGAGAAGGCGATTCCAGAGGTGGAAATCCAAAGTAAGAGAAATAATTCTGAATTATTTCGCTTGGGACACTACATGTAAGGAAGAGCATTCAAAGGGGGTTTTTTTCTTTACTGCGGGAACAGTGATGCTCCCTTACCTCTAAAATGCATCTTATGTCTTTCAAAAGCAATGCTTCAGGAATTATTGTAGTTAATTCTAACAAGTTAGTAGTGAGTAAATGGTGGCCCCCAAAGTGATCAGTCCACATCCTAATTCCAGGAGTTTGTGAAGGCGCCCTTATTTAGAATGAAAGGGTCTTTGCAGATGTCATTAAATCAGGGATCTTGAGATTAGATTATCCGGGTGGGTCCTAAGTCCAATGATAAGAGACATACAGAGGAGAGACGCAGAGGGAGAAGAGAAGGCCAAGTGAAGATGGAGTGATGCAGTCACAAGCCAAGGAATGTGTGGAGCCACCGGAAGCTGCAAAGGGCAAGGAAGCATCTCCTCAAGGGCCTTCAGAAAGAGAGTGGCCCTGCCAGCACCTTGATTTCAGACTTCTGGCTTTGAGGCCAGGGCTTGGTGATTTCAAGGAGAGTTTTACAAGGTAGGAAGCTGGTTGAAACTAGGCAGGGTTTATGACAAAATAATTTTAGATTGGTGGGTAGAGTGAGAAAAGAAGAATCTTGACGCAAGCCTTAATGAGCAAACTGCTGGCCTTGAAAAGTATTTAGTTGATTTATGGGAACAGGTATTTCCTGGAGCTCCAGCTATGTTATTTTTCTTGGTCCCATTATTTTTCAGCACAGGCAGAGGGAAGCATGGGTGTTTAAGTTCTCACCATAAATATATGGAACAGCAGAAGCACTGTTTTAGGCCCCCGTGTGTGCGTATGTATGTGTGTGTATATCTCTCTATATACAGGTATATATGGACTTGCTCATCAGCCTTCCTAATCTCTTGTGATTTTATGGATGAAACATAGGGTACGCCATGGTACTGAAAAGATCCTTGGGGCCCATGCTTTAACATAAACTTAGGTGAGAGCAGGACCTTTTTCTCTTCATTGGTCACGTAGGAATTAGAATCTCTCCTCTGCCCTTCTCAGAGTTTTTATATTATAGTTTATAGTTTGCTAGAGCTGTCATACACACACACACACACACACACACACACACACACACACACGTATATATATGTATATCCCTGCCTTCATAAATCTTGAATTCTAATGGGAATGTGAAGGAGAACAGAAAATAGAATAGTCAATAGATACACACATACGTATTGAAAACTGGATTTCAGAAAGTGTTAAGCTTTAAGGAGAAAAATAAAACATGAAAAGAAGATGAGGATTGTGGTGGGATAAGAGGAAGGAATATGACAATGTTCAGAAGCGCTGTGGGAAAAAAATTGCCTCTGTGGCCACACAGGCTTGGGGAGTGCTGGGTTAAACAAAAGTAAAGACCCCATCAGCCCCAGAACACCTAAGTCTTATGTCTGTCAGTGTTTATGAAGAGACTCCAAGAAAAGACTTAAACAGACAGTATTTTTTTTTTTTTTTTTTTTTTTTTGCGGTACGTGGACCTCTCACTGCTGTGGCCTCTCCCATTGTGGACCACAGGCTCTGGATGCGCAGGCTCAGCGGCCATGGCTCATGGGCCCAGCCGCTCCGCGGCACGTGGGATCCTCCTGGACTGGGGCACGAACCCGTGTCCCCTGCATCGGCAGGTGGACTCTCAACCACTGCGCCACCAGAAAAGCGCCAGACAGTATTTCTTAAATGGATTTGGCTTCATGGCCTTCTTTCCATAGACCCTAAGGCTGTTTTTGTCCTTGGCAATTGTTTTAAGGAAGACCCCCATCGTCAAAGGATGCCTGCCCGGAATGCAGGACACCTGCCTTGAAGAAACTGAAAGCCAGCCAGGGAGGTGCTGGTGGGATCATCCAAGGCTTGGGCTGGTGTGGGATGCAGGGGTGAGAAGAAAGAAGCCATCCCAGATGGAGGGTGAGGAAAGGAGAGTGTGACAACCTATGAGCTTCTTCCTAGCAGTTCTGCCAGAATATGGGACCACTTTGCCCAGGAGATGAAGAAACACCTCAATTTTTCCCAGTTTTTTCTGTTCCTATCACTGAATTGGGGTTAATGTTTGTTGAATGAATGAAGAGACCCAATGGATTGAAGGAAACTAGGTAGATGGCATCAAAACTTAATCAGTTTATGGAAAACAATGAGGTTACGCACTTTTTAAATCTCCCGTTACAAATTCACAGCCCCCTCTTCTTGCTTTCACTGCCCCCAGTCTTTTTTTTTTTTTTTTTTGGCCACACCGCACAGCATACAGGGTCTTAGTTCCTTGACCAGGGATCAAACCCGTGCCCCCTGCAGTGGAAGCCCAGAGTCCTAACCACCGGACCGCCAGGGACTTTCCCGGCCGCCACTCTTCTAGCAGGAATTCTGGTTTAGTTTATTAGCATCTCTAAGTCACTTAGGAGTGTTTCCATGTGCCTGACCCATCCCCATGCTGCACGGAGTGGGGAGATGACACCTCTGTTGTCTGAACCTCACAACCACCGCGACCCTGTCTCCACACATAGCAGCTCGCCTACTGGACTCCGTCACCTCAAATCCTGGACTGAGTTGCAGATGGAGCCATGGATTGGGTAACTGCTCCCTGCACACCATCCCCCTGGCAGTTCCAGCAACGAGGATGCCTCCTGGCTTCGGGAAAAGGCTTCCTTACCTTTGAAGACCCACCAGGCCCCTGACGTTACAGGACTTCACCAAGGTGTCCGGCCCCCTGTGATTTCAATGGCGGCCTCTTCTCTCCAACCCTCAGGTTCGGGGTACTGACCACCTCGCTTCTCCCTCCTCTGCTCTCCGAGGCCTCCCTGTCCTGATTTGCAATCTGGCCTCCCTGGGGACCACCCCAGGCTTCAGACAAGCTGAAGTGTCCCTGACTCTCAATGAGGGGAGGACCCCATTCAGGATAACGCTTCTCCCAAGAGGCTTCTCTGACCTGATGTAAATTTGGGGGTGCACATAGACGAAGAACATTGCCCAGCTGTACTCTTGCTACATCCAAGCCGTGAATGTATGTGTGGAGATGCTCAGGGTGTAACTCCATCCATCAACCGCGTCTAGGCCTCCAGGCCTGTCCCAGCGTCTGTAAACCATCGTTTCCAACACACCCTATGTGTTTGCTTTCACCCAACAAGATAATGGAGCTGTTCCTCCTCAGGCCTCCGGGGCTGTGTTTCTGGCTTCGGGGCTCATCAGCTTGGGCACCATCTCCCACCTTGGACAGACCCCGACTTCCTCCCCAGGTCTGAGTCTCTACCTCCTGCCTGGCAGTGTTCAGCTTCATGGGCTCCTGAATCACCCTCCTCAGAAACATTTTGTTCCCAGGGTTTTTTTAAGCTTGCCACAAAAACATAGAATTATTTTTTTTTTAATTTGAAATTCATTTTCAGTCTTCTTTTATAGATCTGTCATTTATACAATGGCTGGAAAACTTTCTAAAATCAGATATAATTTATGAACCCCTTCTTTTCGGAGTAATGTCATTTTGTACATTAAAATGATAATGCCTGGAGGGATCAGATGTGTCTCTCCTGCGGGTGGGGGAGGGGAGGGGAGGGAGAGGGAGATAGTGGGTGGGAGGCTGTTCCGGTTCTTCTGAAATAAGTTTCAGTGTGCCTGTGCTCAGCCCCCCAGCAGGGGCTTGCAGGGAAGGAAGGAAATAGGGAAAAAAATATATTTTTCACATCCTTGAAGTGAGAATAGCAGTGGAAAGCAGCTTAAGCCCCTTACGAAAGAAAAAGACCTTGACAAATAGTTAATGACACCCCTGACCCATAAAGCTTTTAAATTGTACCTGATTCTCAAAAAAAAAAAAAAAAATTCTCTGACGTGGTTGAGGGCAACAGTGTGAAGCAGTAGTTTTCAGTCTTAGCGGCTTATTAGAACTGCTTGGGGAAGCTTTTTAAAAATACATAAGCCCAGGCTCCTTCTCCTCATTCTGGTTTCATTGATGTGGGCTGGGGTCCAGACACAAGTATTTTTAAAAGTGTTCCACCAGATGAATCTAATGGGAATAGCGGCCCTCAGAAGATGGGGTTCCAATCTCGAGTCAATATAGTTGGTGCATTGCATGATCTTGGGTCAGTAATCAAAGCAATGCTTACTTACTCCTTGCCATGGGTCACGTGCTAGTCCAAGCTCTTTCCCTGTATTGAGTCTTCTTAACAATCTAGGTCATCCATACTCTTGTTGTTATCCTGTTCCTCAGATGAAGAAACTGAGGCTCAGGGAGATTAAGTAACCTGCCTAAAATCACAGAGCCAGTAATTGACTCAGGTGAGATTTGAACCCAGGCAATCTGACCTGGGGGCCCATGCCCTACCTGCCATGCTCACTGATTTCCTAAAGGATCTAAGTTTCTGTTTCTAAGTTGTCTATTAATTCATTTGCTCATCTATAAAATGAGGTAAATGGAGCTAGGTGATTTTTAAAGTTCTGTGGTTATAGGGTCTCAATTTTAAAGAGGATGAAAACGAGTCCCAGAGAAATGAAGCGCCTTGCTGCCATCACCCAGCCACTGAGTCAGGCAGAGCCAGCTCTTCAATCCAGATCTCCTGAATCATAGTGCAGAATTCTTTCCCCATTTCACAGTAAAGCAAGTTGAAGGAGGAGTTCGTCTCTAAAACAACCCACTGGAAATTAAAGTATTCCACGAAAAGAACGCAAGTCCCAGGTTTAAAATTGTGACTCAAATCTTAAACCCATATTCTTCCCTGTATCTTCCAGGAGACAGACTAAAGTGATATTCAACATAACCAAATTGAGCACCTCGTTTATGGAACCCTGATCTACCTGCTGTGAGGGATAGGAGAGAAGAAAAGAAGCGTGGTCTTGTCTTCACTGGAAAAGAAAAACAAACCCCAAACACTCTAGAGCATCAGACACAAGGGAGAAGAGAACTCTCTCTATCCCCCTATGCCAGGGTCATGGGCATCCTTCACTCAGTTTTCTGCCTCTCCCTTCCTAGCTCCTCCTCAATGGAGAGAGGAGAAGTTGTGTTTTAAGGCAATTGAAGGATGACATTTATTGGAGGGTGTGGTTACTGGGTTAAAAAGACATTGGACTTTGCCCAATTTTTCCTTCCCTTCCACTCCCTGCAGTGGGTAGGGTGGGAATGGGGGTGGGGTGGGGTGCAGTCTTCCCCCTCTGTCCCTCCACATGCATTCTGAGTGCCCTGATCAATTTTCAGGTCCCCATACCAAGCAGTGGTCCAGGAGACAGTCACAAGTGCCAATTTGGATTCCGAGTCCAGGGCTACAATGTCTGTAGGAGAACCTCTTAGGACTTCCAGAGTCTGAAGACATGCACTTTAACCCCAAATTTCCAGAAACTCTGTGTTAAAGTGCATCCTTCCAGCCATCTGCTCTACCCTACCCTCAGTGTGAGTCACCCAGATGACTAATATTACACTGTGATAAGTAGCATTATCCTAAATGTACCCTGTGAAGCCATCAACAGAGCAAACGTTGAAATAGAACAATTGCTCTGGAAGAAGTCACTTAGCACTTATTCAGATCAATGGATACTAACTTCCAAGCAAGCTCAGACATATGGTCTTAAATATTTAGATAAATAAAAAGGGTGGGGTTGAGGGGGGAATTAATTTCTTTTCCTAAGAAAGAAAACTTATAAAGAGGAAGAAGGAGAAAAAGAATTTTTTAAAAAAAATGTATCCTTGTCCATACACCATCTCTTTAGAAACATTTTTATGAGCTAAATGAAAATGAATGAAAATGAATTTTAAAAAAGGAGATTAAATTCCCCCCAAAACACACATGGGCTTAAAAATTTAAGGAGAAAATACACTGTGGTTTTGGCCAAGCCCAGGGGGGAGGTGCTCTGGCCTGTGTGCATCGCACAGCAGGTCAGCCATCCCACTGCCTACCCACCTTTTACCCTCTTCACGCCTGGGAGATCTGCACCCAGCCTGGATGGTGTGGTGGACGTTTGGAGCTGTGGCACCCCAAGATGGTCCAGCACCTCGCTGCCAACCAGCCAGAATTCATGAGTTTTCATGACAGGGCCAAAGTACAAGGACAGATTTGACCAGGATGGACTCCTGCCTCTCCACTGTGGCTGCAGATTGGAAACTAATTGCTTGATCTCTTCCCTGAGCTTACAAAAGTCAGATTCTGAGTAAGAAGACATCAAACCCAGGCTCAGCAATAGATTTACTACCGGAGATAATATGAAGCTGGGTGTCTGGGCCTACGGTTTATATATCTGACAGATTTTGAAGAGCCTACTCTCTTAAACATGGACTTATTGATGACTTGACATTCTCTCACCATCCTTTCTTGAGCTCACGTATGTGCCGGACACTGTGTGAAGGGCTTGAACCATGTCAGGTACTTTATCAAATTAACCACCAAATAAGGATTCTTAGGCTCAAGAATCCAGTGAGTTCTCAAGGTCCCATGTCTGATTTCTGATGGGCGAGGAGCCAGTTTGTCAAGTTATAATGCCACGGGCCTCATATCTTTTACCACTTCATTAGAGTATTACTTAAAATGTAAACTTGAAATGTGTACAGCAGTCATCAGTAACTCCAAATGGTTCATTTATAGAAAATAAGTGCAGGGGGGTTGGCACTCCCTCCTCTCTTAGAGAGAACTTCTAGATAAACTCTGACCTGGTTGCTATGTTTGGACAATGCATTATCATTTCAGTACCGATCTGAGAAAACCATGATTAGTCATGTAAATATGTTAGAGGAAAAAAAGATAGAAATAATATAGTTCTTTCTCTGTTCCTCCCTCAAATAAATGTAGATAATCAGAGTGTGTCTATGCCACAAGATACATGATTCATTCTCCAGTGTTAGCTCCCTTTGCTATTCATATCAATAGTGTTGGCTCTTGTCCCTTTGTTGTAATTAATCTCTTAATTATCTGTCTTTTTCACTTGACTCTGAAGGCAAGGACCTATCTGATGCACCTTGTGCCCCTAGTTTGGGTTGGGTGGTTTTAAGGTCCCTTACACAAAGATGACAAATGTGTGGCATGCGTGCTGTTGTTCCACCTTCCCAGGCTGTGGAAGACATTACTAATCAATCACTGCACTGAGCCTCTTGCTGGTCATAGACTTCTTCAAGTCAGACCTGTGGGTAGTCTCTAGCAACTAATCACAAATGACATGAAAAATGGAATCTTTTCCACACCCCAGTTCTAATGTTTAAATATGAAACTTTCCTCATAAAGGAAGGGCTCTGGAAACACGAGAACACTGAGGAGATGTGAGAAATGATAGAAGCTCCCTAATCAACAGCATCCCTGTGCTAGGCGCTGGTCCAGAGAAGGCTCATCAAAGAAGTGACACAGGCAAGTCACCCACATTGGGCAAACCTACCTGAGATTTTTCAGTCTGGAACTAGGGGAGGAATTCTAAGTTTTCTTCAGTGATGAGGACTTGAGATGTGAGATTAGGAGGAGTCAGAGACTATGGGAAAACTACTCTGATAAAATAAAACTGTCATGCAGAGTTGGCTTGAAGACATCCTGGCCCACGTGATTTCTGGTGTCCAGTCATCTCTGAGGCACAAATGGACCTCTAACCTTTATCTTAGTTTGGTTGCATTGCCAACAAAGTCCCCTTTTTGGTGGCACTAGTTTGAGGCTACTTCACATTTTGATTGAAGCCATCGAAAGTTGAGAACATGATTTTACTCAGCGTTCTTGGCACTCACACTGCTTTAAAACTTTACTTGTATAGCTAACAAGACATGTTGCAGCAAAGCTCTGGGCTGCCTCCACACCATCACATCTGATTGGAGGGCTGGAAAAAAATGCAACTTGATGCTTTGGAGTTCTTGTGACATTTGTTCCCTTATTCCTTTATAATGACTCAGCCAAGAGGGACTGATCCTTTCCCTGGGTTCTTGACTCGGAGATTTGTCCTTCTCAAATCTACAGCAAAAACTCATTCTCAGTAGGAGGCAGCTTGTAGGGTTCTAGCCCTGGCTCCACCACCGATGTGTACATGGCTTTGGAGATGTCCCTTTACTTTTCTGTTTCTGTCAAATAGGGAGTGGAGACAGTGACCTTGAGGATCTTTGCAACAGTGAAGTTCCTTGCCTGACTTTGCTCAGAGCTGGACAAAGCTGAGGCCTCAGGTTGACCTCTTCCTTCTGGCTGGCAGTCTTCCAGGCTGAGGGAGCTCGCCTCTCGCTAATGAAAGGAGGCATCAGCGAACTACAGAATGCTTCCCTGCTCCACCTTCCGTGAAGCCTGTTGCTGTTTTGTCTCATAAAGAGGAAACCCATTTCTCTGTTCTGGGTTTTGTGGTCCCCACACTCTTTTTTTCCTCACTCTTACCACTAAGCTTCAACGTCCTCCAGAGTAACCTATTCACAGCATCAGTCCCCATCTCTTAGGGATGCTCAGTGAATTTTCCTTTTATACAACCTCCAGTAATTCACAGGATGAATAAATTCAAGTCCCACACCTGGATCTAGTAACAAAGTTATTCTAGGATGAGGAAGCAAAAAACCAGGCTTCTATCAAAACCCAGCAGCTGAGAGATGAAGGAAGGTCTTCTCCAGACCTCTTGTATCTTGGGTTAGACTTTTGCCTCCATAAAAGAGAAAAGACCAAAGCTTAGGCCAAGGGAATAGTTGCACTCTGTGTGTGTGTGTGTGTGTGTGTGTGTGTGTGTTTCTTTCAAATGAATCCTTCTCACAAAAAAGGCTTGCTCGTGTGGGTGGACAATCTTTTAAGAGCCATGAATCAGCCTCTGTCTGCTCTAATGGATGGCTCGTCTGAGACTTCTCAAGTGATTGGCACTTGGTACCCAAGGAGTAATCAGTTGGAAAATCTTTTCAGTGTGGCAGAGTTAGGGATGTGAGAGCTGCTCTCATGATGTGATGGAACAAATGTTCATCATTACAGACAGGCATGGGGGGAAGAGAAAGATAAGAGGAAGTAGGAAGTCCACCTTTCATTCCTTACACAGAATTTTTACAGAACAGCTAGTAACATCTTCACAGTTTACGAAGCCCAGAGGAGTTAGTTTTAGAACCCACGTCTCCTGACTCTCCATCCAGGGATTTTTATTCTTGAACCCTCACTTCCTTTGTTGAAGACCCCCTCAGCCGTCTCTTCTGCATCCCGATTACGCAGACACTCAGGCACTTTGACTCTCATGTTCTAGATCTCTCCAAGACGTCTCTATTTTTTTTTAAATCGAAGTATAGTTGATTTACAATGTTGTGTTAATTTCTGCTGTACAGCAAAGTGATTCAGTTATACACATATATACATTCTTTATATATATATTCTTTTCCATTATGGTTTATCATAGGATATTAAATATATTTCTCTGTGCTATACAATAGGACCTTGCTGTTTATCCATTCTGTATATAAAAGCTTACAACTGCTAACCCCAACTTCCCACTCCATCCCTCCCCAAAGCCCCTCCCCCTGGGCAACCACCAATCCAAGACTTCTTTAGCATATCCATGTGTACTGCTTCAAGCCACATCAAAATGATTAACTCCACGAGCAGATAATGTTTGGTTTCCAAAGGGATTCTTTACTTCGCCAAGGGCTTCTTTGAAGAGCAAGTTCTGTGTTGAAATAGACCTTTATTTCCAAAAATTGGGATTGAAGAGCCAAAGCTGTGAGCAGAGGCTGTACCCTGAAGAGTCACGTGGAAAGACAAAGTCATGAGGAAGTGGATACCACGAGGAAAGGTACAAAGCAGGGCAAGGATGAAGATAGGGAGGAGAAAGAAAGCAAGGCCAGGGATGGTGGGGAGAGTCCAGGAAAAGCACAGACCCAGTGGGTAGCACATTCAAGGACCTGAGGAAAGGTCCTGAAAACCCTGCCAAGATCCAGAGCTGCCTTAGACCCTGTTCCTGCTTCCTGAGGCCTCACCTGACTGCCATCTTCCCTGCCCCCAGCGACAATAGCCGCCCCCATCTTGAGACAGCCAAGAGAGACACTGTTTCTTCATCCCTGCGTGCCTAGTTGAATTGTTTGTTTCAGGAATGAAGCTATTGTGTAAAATTCAGCCCATCTGAACCTCCAGCAGCTTATGGCAAGGGAGAAGTCCCCTCATTTGGCTAATGATCAGAGAAAGCTACAGTGAAGCAGCAGGGACGCTCTCTTCAGGGCTGACCCAATGTGACTTTTCTCTGTAGTAGAAAGTCGGATAAAGAATGAGAAACATGGACGGAGACACATCCCGCTAGGACATTAGGAGAAACAGCTAACTGACAAGAAACAATGGGCTCTGAGATCAGCTGCTCTGACAAATAAGTGAAGTATTTCTTAGTTATTCCTGCTGTTGGGTTTTACTCCTTCCTATGCCCTAGTCCCAGTTAACTATTTTCATACAGTTCTAAAGGCTGGGTTCATATAAGTTTTCTACTGCACCAGGAAATAAAAAAACACTTCATGCCGATGCTTTTAGAGTAGTTTAATACTCTTGTAAATAGATCAAACAAGCTGAAACCACTTTGCAGTCCCCAAATTTGAGTCCACAAGAGTACCAAGCAAGCAACCTAGTAGAAAAAAAAGCCCATCTATTTCTTTTCCACTCAAACAGAATTCTAAGAGGCCCCTGAGATAACAGGATAATTAACCTCCTTTCAATAACTATCAGGAGTTAGTGGAAGCAGCTCTGATCAGAGAATGTGGAAAATTGCATTTCATACCGGGTACCACTCAACACCGGTTACCTCATCTTGGGCAAGTTCCTGACCTCTTGGGGCTTTGGTTAATCCACCTGTAAAGTGAAATTTGGGACTTGTCCAGTTGTTTTCCAATTATGCTTCCTGTAGCCCTAGGACCATGTGAAGGAATTGGAGCAGGTGAGGTCCTAGGTTCCCCACCTGCATTAAAAAATGCAACTCTGTGTTGCTTATCGACTTCTGCCTATTCTTTCCATTCAAGGGTTTCATTGCTTAAAATATTTTAAAAATAAGATAAAATAGAAAACCACTGAACTTGGTGGCTTCCAGAGTGAACTCTCTGAAAAAAACAATCACTATTGCAAAGGGAAAAATAATGTTTCTAAGATTTATGCACAGACAAGACACAAAATAAAAATGCCATCAGTGAGGAACATCAGTGTCAACTCTGGAGTTGGGTCCTTTGATCATTTAACAGACCCCAGGATCAGATTGGTTAGAGGATATTTATATCTCACCTTACTAATCCCCTAATCCCATCCCCAAATATTTGATATATGTTGCTTAAAATAATCAACCCTATAATAAACAAAACCATAGTTTTGTTTAGTATTCACTAATCAATATTTTATAGCTAAGAAAAAATGTATAAGCTCACTTGGGGACCTTGTTATAAAAGCAGCTCTTCTGGCCAGTCCCCCAAGATTCTGTTTTAGAATATCTGGGGTGGGGATTTGGAATCTGCTGTTTTAAGAAGTCTCCCAGCCTATACACTTTGAGGAGTACCACTTGTGTTAGGTTGGAGCTCCCAGAGGCAGACCCTGGCATGAAGTTTATGTGTAAGTGATTGATTAAGAAACTGCTCCCAGTAGAAACTGGCAAGAAAGTGGGGGAAACAGGACAGGAAAGGGAAAGAATGTACATAAGAATACAACTTCAGATAAAGTCTCAGGTTTGTTCTAATCCTGCAGGGAGATGCCTAAGAGTGAGTGAGTTCCTACAAGGGTCAAGGGATCTGGGCTTTCACACACCGGTCAGTCATAGGCTGACCCACAGGGGATGCAAATTTCCAGGTACCACCAGCTCTCTGCATTGAAAGTGGTCCTCATGAGAGAGAATCTGGGTGGAGCAGGGCAGGTGAAATTCTTCACAAACTGAAGACTATCAAATGGGTCAGGCTTAAGAGGCCACAGTTGAAGGACACATTCAGTCCAAGATGCTCCATTGCTAGAAAATCAGTGCCAACAAACATGAAAAAAACATGAATGCCCAAGGAAACATTTATGACAAGCTTGGATGAGTGAATAAAAAGGGAATACTCAAGGTGAAAATGTTACTGTACTCATGCATCAGTAATTTCATGTAAAGTCAAAGGTCCATCAAATATGACACTGTGAATTCAACAGAAGATTTTCTACTCAAATGGCATTAAATTTCTTTTTGACACTCTCAGAGGGCAGATTTATGAAATCACTACCCATTTCACTGCCACTTTCCACTGTGAAGTGTGCAGCTGCTAAGCTAGCCCACTCCATCCATCTTAATTCTTCCCCTTCAAGGCACTTATATATTTCTACAGCTCTGATGATTATACATATTTCTCTTGTCTCTGGTACTGAGCCATAAACTCCGTGAGGGTAAAGACCACATCTAATTGTCAGTACTCTCCAGTGCTTACAGTAGAGGTCTTCACAAACTCTGAACAGGTAAATAAAGGCTGCAGGTTGACTTAAACTATCCACAGTCCAAAGCTTTCCTTTGTTAGCTCCATGTACGCAAAACTTTTCCTAGCCTTCCATTATATTGGATTCCTTGGGTTAATCAACCAAGGAATCCTTTATGTGATTAATCCTAATTCCTTAGGTAATTAATCAACCAAGTATTTATTGAGCACCTAGTCTGTATCCATTTTGACACTGAGAAGGTTACAAAGTGGCATAAAACACAGTCCAAGTACTCTGGGCTCATTGTTTGGGAGAAACAACGTTTAAATCGTATGAATCCAAAAAGAGAATAATGTAACAATATAATCAAGTGCTACATTATCAAATGCTACTAAAACTCAAAAGGGAGAGTATGTATCAAAAGTTAGCTGTGAAGTACAAACTATAAAAGCAAAAGGAATTAGAGTACATCTCATCAACATGTCAGCTCTGATCAGTTGGCCGTGGTTGCCTAGAGAATCGTCTTAAGAAATCTTAGCCCAAATATGAGCTGAGACACTGTCCCAATTGATAAGCAGTACTTGCCAGAGCAAAAAATGATGAGTGGTTTTATAAGTGAAGCAAATTTTATATCCGCAGCTACAACATTACTCCATGTTCAAGAATAGCTTAAGATGTGGTATATAAATACACTGGAATATTACTCAGCCATGAAAAAGAATGAAATTCTGCCACTTGCAGTAACATGGATGGACCTAGAGAATATTATGCTTAGTGAAATAAGTCAGACAGAGAAAGACAAATCCTGCATGATATTACTTATGTGTGGAATCTAAAAAATAACACAAATGAATGTATATAGCAAAACAGAAACAGACTCACAGATATAGGAAACAATCTAGCGGTTACCAGAGGGAAGAGGGAAGGGGGTAGGTGCAAGTTAGGGGTATGGGTTTAAGAGATACAAACTAATATGTATAAGATAGATAGGTAACAAGGATATATTGCATAGCATAGGAAAATATAAACATTATCTTGTAATAACTTTTAATGGAGTATAATCTGTAAAAATCCTGAATCACTATTCTGTATACCTGAAACTGATATAATATTGTAAATCAATCATACTTCAATTTTTTAAAAAGAATAGCTTAATAGGGGAGAGAGTTTAGAATCCAACTACCAAAGGTAAATCCTATATTTATATCAGACAAAATAGACTTTAACTTAAAGAATTAAGGGTCTTTCACAGAGATTGTCATACTGACTGAAGTAAGTCAGACAGAGAAAGAGAAATATCATATGATATCCTTTATATGTGGAATCTAAGAAGAAATGTTACAAATGAACTTATTTACAAAACAGAAACAGACTCACAGACTTAGAGAACGAATTTCTGGTTACTAGGGGAGAAGGATGGGGGAAAGGGATAGTCAGGGAGTTTGGGATCGACAGGTACATGTATATACTGCTATATTTAAAATGGATAACCAATAAGGACCTACTATATAGCACAGGGAACTCTGCTCAATGCTATGTGGCAGCCTGGATGGGAGGGGAGTTTGAGGGAGAATGGATACATGTATATGTATGGCTGAGTCACTTTGCTGTGCACCTGAAACTATCACAGCATTGTTAATTGGCTATACCCCAATATAAAATAAAAAGTTAAAAAAAGAAAAAGACTTAAGGGGTCTTTCAGAGTTTGACCACTTAACAATGAGCAAAGAGGAAAACAGCAATAAATGATGTCAGGAACAGTGTTTCAAACTAATGATTTACATGTCAAAAATTAATAGATATCTTTGGAGAAACTGATGAAGCTAGCAAATATTTTCACTCCAAAAGTGACTTTTCTGTGGCATTTTAATAAAAGTCAGTGGTTAGGAAAGAGATGTTGTTGAAAAAAATTATATCAAAAATCCTATCCCTTGCTTCATTCTTTGTTCATTCTAAGAGTTAGTGAATTGTTGTGTCTATATTTTGCTAAATGTAAGATAAATTATTTGTCCCTTTTTTCAAGATATAGACCCAATGAGACCTTTTTATTTCCTTCACTCTTATGAAATTTTGATGTTTGATTTTAAGTGAATTTATTCTCAAAAGTCTTTATCTTCCGCTATTTATACTTAGATAATAGGATCTTCTTACATAGAAGGGGCTTATTAAGTGTTTATTAAATATTTGGCTGAATGAATAGGTATTATTTGTCTGCCTTCAGGCGTGAACGCAGTTAAAGCAACTTTGATCAACAAGCAACTACAACATGGTTCTTAAAGACGTTTCTGGGAAGGGATAGCTTAGCAACCTTGAGTCTTTCACTCAGAGAGAAGAAATTGGCAATACTTTATTAAATCTCACCAGTACATCTCCAGTCATACTTCAACAGAGGCACACATAGATGTGAAGCATTGACTATGTGCCAGGCACTGTGCAAGCGTTCAGTACCATGAACTTCCTGTAAGGAACTTGTAGATAAATCAAACAATTAAGATGTAGACTCATTGCAGTCTGATATATAATTGTATAAAACCAAAGGCTAATGCATATAATACAGATACTGAGAACCAAAAAGGGGTTAAGACAAGAAGAAAATAGTGCGACAATTATCAACAGCAAAGAAGAGGAAGAGTAGAGACAGTATTAGAAAAGGTAAAATGAAGATAAGGCAAGATGGCACATAGGAGGTTCCTGTGCTCCCCTCCTCCCATGGACACACCAAACATACAGCTACACACAGAGCAATTTCCTTTGAGGGGGATCCAGAAACTAGCTAAGCAATGCTGACACATTAGATGAATGAAAAAACACCCACACTGAAACAGGAAGGAAAGGCCGAGATACATTATCACCATAAACCCCATCCTTGGCACAGCACCATTCAATCAGGAGAGAATGCTGAACTCCCACTTTCTCCCTAATAATTGAAGGGTTTGAACCCCACATTTAACACCTCAACTTTAAGACTCCCAACTGAGGGATAGGCTCTCAAAATACCTAGCTTCAAAGCCAACCAGGCTCTTGCCCATGAGACCCACAAGAGTATAGTAAACAAAAAAGCATTTCTTAACCAGCTATTCCTCCCAGGAACACAGAGGGAGCAGGCAAAAAGGCTCATCCATCTCTCAGTCTTTCCCTGAAAGAAGTTTATCTGCATACTTTAAAATCTGTTGCCCAGGAGTCAGGCTTCTAATTTAGCTGTGATCCTCCCTGGAGACCAGAGAAGCTGGTGGACACGTCTCCTATCTTCTCACTTCTCACCTGGCCCTGATAGCCATGGGGCTTACAATTCACAGACCCACAGTACTGTGGCAAACAAAGAAGCAGTTCCTTCTTCTGCTTCTAAGGATCACACCCCCCCTCCTCCTGCAACTATACACCCAGGCCCAGCACAGAGGGAACAGACAGAAAGGCCTATCTCCCAGTTTCTCCCTGGAATGAGATTAACTTCTGCTTCTAAATGCTGACTGTGATATTCCCCTTTGGGAAACTAGTGGATCTTGACATACCCTCAACTACTGGGAGCCACTAAGAACAAAGAAGGAAGCTTGGGCAATCACAAAAGTTTGACAGACAACTAGGAGCTTGGGCTGGGCTAATTGATGATGTTCATCTCCTACAGAAGACCACTCTGTCAAGACTGGGAGAGGTGGCTGTTTTATCTAATGCATAGAAACCAACACGGAGGGTCCAGGAAAATGAAGAAACAGAAGAATAAGTTAAAACAAAAGAACAATAGACATCTCCAGAAACAGATCATAATAAAATGGAGATAAATAATTTACCTGATAGTTCAAAATAAGGGTTATAAAATGCTCAATGAAGTCAGGAGAGCAATGAATGAATAAAATGAGAATTTCAACACAGAGGTAGAAAATATTAAAAAGTACCAAACAGAAATCACAGAGCTGAGAAGTACAATGACCATACTGAAATTTTATTAGAGGGATTCAACAACAGGCTATATTAAATTGGAAGAAAGGATTGGTGAACTCGAAGACAGGGTAGTGGAATTCATCCAATCAGAGGAGCAAAAAGAAAAAAGAATGAAAAAGAGTGAAGATAGTGTAAGAGAATTATCAAACACCATCAAATGGACCATTTATATACATTTTAGGGGTACCAGAAAAAGAAGAGAGAAAGGGACAGAAAACTTACTTAAAGAAATAATGGCCCAAACATTTCTTAACCTGGGGAAAGATAAAGATATTCAGATCCAGGAAGACCATAAATTATCAAGTAAGTTGAATCTAAAGAAAGTCGCACTGAGACATATCATAATTAAACTGTCAAAAATTAGAGACTGGGAGAGAGTTTTAAAAGCAACAAGAGAACAGCAACTTGTTGTGTTGTACAAGGGAACCCCCATAAGACTATTAACAATTTTTTCAACAGAAACCTTGCTGGCCATAAGGAAGTGGGATGATATATTCAAAGTGCTGAAAGAAAAATCTGCCAGACAAGAATACTCTACCTGGTAAAGTTGTCCTTCAGAATTAAAGAAGAGATAGAGTTTTCCAGACAAACAAAAGCTGAAGGAGGTCATCAAAACTAGATTGGTCTTACAAGAAATGTTAAAAGGAGTTCTTCAAACTGAATAAAATGATGCTAATTAGTAACAGGAAAACATAAAAGTATAAAACTCATGGGTAATGGTAAATATATAGTAAAATTCAGAACACTCTAATATAATGGTGGTGGGTAAATCACTTAAACTCTAGAATGAGGATTGAAAGAAACACTATTAAAAAATAAATTTCACTACAATAATTTGTTAATGAATATATAATGTAAGAAGATGAAATTGAAAACATAAAATACTGAAAGAGAGTGTAAAAATATAGAGCTTCTGTATGTATTCAAAATTAAGTCTTACTAGCTTTAAAAATACTGTTATAAATATAAGATGTTTATGTAAGCCTCACAGGAGCCACAAAGCAAAAACCTATAGTAGATATACAAAAAACAAAGAAAAAGGAATCAAAGCATACCACTAGAGAAAGTCATCAAATCACAAAGGAAGAGAGAAATAGAGGAAGAAAGGAATTACAAAACAACCAGAAAATGATGAACAAAATGGCAATAATAAGTCCAAACCTATCAATAATTACTTTAAATATAAATGGACTAAATTCCCCAGTCAAAAGACATTCAGTGACTAAATGGATTAAAAAATAAATAAAATAAGACCAAACTACATGCTGCTTACAAGAGACTCACTTCATCTTTAAGGAACCCAAGACTGAAAGTGAAGTGATAGAAAAATAAATTATATGAAAATGGAAATCAAAAGAAAACAGTGGTAGCTATATTTGTATCAGACAAAATAAACTTTAATCAAGACTGTAACAAAAGAAGGTCATTACATAATGATAAAGGGGTCAATTCATTAAAAGGATATAACATTTGTAAGTATTTATGTATCCAACATAGGCGCACCTAAATACACAAAGAAAATATTAACAGATCTAAAGGGGAAACTAGATAACAATATGATAATACCAGAGGTTCAACACTCCACTTTCAATAGTGTTTATCCAAACAAAAAATCCAATAAGGAAACATTGTACTTTAATTACACATTAAACAGATGAACCTAATAGACATATACAGAACATTCCATCAAATAGCAGCAGAATGCACATTCTTCTCAAACAAATACGGAATTTTCTCTAGGACAGATAATATGTTAGGCCATAAAACAAGTCCTACTAAATTTAAGAATTGGAATCATATCAAGCATCTTTTTGATGTTTTTTCCACAATGGTATAAAACTAGAAGTCAATTGCAAGAAGAAAACTAGAAAATGCACAAATATGTGGAGATTAAATAACATGCTCCTGAACAGCCAATGGGTCAGAGAAGAAAGAAAAAAAATATCTTGATACAAATGAGAATAGAAACACAACATACCAAAACTTATGGGATGCAGCAAAAACTGTTCTAAGAGGGAAGCTTATAGTGGTAAATGCCCACATTAAGAAAAACAAAATATCTCAAATAAACAGCCTAACTTTACACCTCAAGAAACTAGAAAAAGGAGAGCAAATTAAGCCAAAGTTAGTAGAAGGAAAGAAACAACAAGATCAGAGTGGAAGTAAATAGAGACTAAAAAGACAATAGAAAATATCAATAAACTAAGACCTAGGTTTTTTAAAAAGAAATGAAATAGACAAAACTTTAGGTAGGTGAAGAAAAAAGAGAAGAGCGCTCTCAAATAAATAAAAGAGACACTACAGTTGATGCCACAGAAATACAAAAATCATAAGAGACTACTGTGAATAATTATATGCTAACAAATTGGGCACCTTAGAAGAAATGGATAAATTCCAAGAAACAAAAAACCTGCCAAGATGAAACATGAAGTGATAAAAAATCAGAACAGACTAATTACTAGTATAGAAATTGAATCATTAATCAAAAGTCTCCTAAAAAACAAAAGTCCAGGACCAAACGTCTTCACTGGTGATCTCCACCAAACATTTAAAGAAGAATGAACACCAATCCTTCTTGAACTTTTCCAAAAAATAGAAAAGGAGGGAATGGTTCCAAACTCATTTTATGAGGCCAGTACTACCCTGATATCTAAACCAGACAAGGACTCTACAAGAAAAGAAAATTGCGGGAAAATATCCCCAATGACCATCCTCAACAAAATACTAGCAAACCAAATTCAACAATATGTTGAATGATTATACGTCATGATCAAGTGGGATTTATTCCAAGGAGGCAAGGATGGTTCAACATCTGCACATCAATCAACGTGATGCACCACATTAACAAGATAAAGAATAAAAATTATACAGTCATCTCAATAGATAGAGAAAAGTCATTTTACAAAATTCAACATACTTTTGTGATAAAAAATCCCCAAAAAACTGGGTATCAAGGTAATTTACCTCAACATAACAAAAGCCATGTATGACAAGCCCATAGTTAACATCATAGTCAATGGGGAAAAGCTAAAATCTTTTCCTCTAAGATCAGGAACAAAACAAGAATGGCCATTCTTGCCACTTTTATTCAACATGGTACTAGAAGTCCTAGCCAGAGCAATTAGGCAATAAAAAGCAAAAACAGCATTCAAATAAGAAAGAAAGAACTAAAATAGACTCTATTTGTAGATGGCATGATATTATATATCGAAAATCCTAAAGACCTCAAAAAAACTGTTAGAAGTAGTCAATGAATTCAGTAAAGTCACAGGATACAAAATCAATACGCAAAAATCTGTAGCATTTCTATACACTAAAAATGAACTATCAGAAAAAGAAATTAAGAAAACAATCCCATTCACAATTGTATCAAAAAGAATGAAATGTCTAGGAATAAATTTAACCAAGAAGGTGAAAGACCTGTACACTGAAGACTATAAGACACTGATGAAAGAAACCGAAAAAGACACAAGTAAATGAAAAAATATTCCACATTCATGGATTGGAAGAATTAATATTGTTAAAATGCCAGTACTATTCAAAGGAATCTACAGATTCAGTGCAATACTTAACAACATTTAAATGACATTTTTCACATTAGTAGAAAAAGCAATCCTAAAACCCTAAAATTGAGCCACAAAAAACCCTGAATAAACAAAGCAATCTTGAGAAAAAGCTGGCAGCAGCTCACTTCCTGATTTCAAGCTATATTAAAAGCCATAATCAAAACAGTATGGTATTGGCATGAAAACAGACATATAGATCAATGGTACAAAATAGAGTCCAGAAATAAATCCACACGTATATGGTCCATTAATTTACAACAAAGAAACCAAGAATATACAATGGGGGAAAGGATAGTCTCTTCAATCATGCAAAAGAATGAAACTGGACCCCTATCTCACACCATACACAAAAATCAATTCAAAATGGATTAATGACTTAGATGAAAGACCTGAAACAATACAACTTCTAGAATAAACATAAAGTATAATCTCCTTGACAATGGTCTTGACAATAATTTTTTGGATTTGACACCAAAAACAAAGGCAACAAAGGTAAAAATAAACAAGTGGGACTACATTAAACTAAAAAAAATTCTGTACAGCAAAGCAAACCATCAACCAAGTGAAAAGGCAACTTATGGAATGGGAGAAAATATTTTCAAACCACATATCTGATGAGGGGTTAATATCCAAAATACACAAGGAACTTGTACAACTCGCTAGCAAAAAAATCCAAATAACCCAATTTAAAAATGGGGAAAGGACCTGAATAGCTATTTCTCCAAAGAAGACATACAAATGATCAGGTACATGAAAAGGTGTTCAACATCAGTAATCATCAGGAAAATGCAAATCAAAACCGCAATTAGGTGTCACCTCACATCTATTAGGATGTTTATTATCAAAACTAAAAGAGATAAATGCTGGCAAGGAGAAAAGAATACCCTTGTATACTGTTGTAAACTGGCACAGGCACTATGGGAAACAGTCCAAAGTTCCTCAAGAAATTTAAAATGGACTACCATATGACTGAGCAATCCCACTTCTGGGTGTATATCCAGAGGAAACAAAATCATTATCCTGATGAGATATCTGTACTCTCATGTTCATTGCAGCATTATTCATAATAGCCAAGGTATAGAAACAACCTAGTGTTCATAAATGAATGAATGGATCAAGAAAATATGATATACATAATGAAATACTATTCAGCATTAAAAAAGAAGGAAATCCTTTCATTTGTGACAACATGGATGAACCTGGTGCCATTACGCTGAGTGAAATAAGCCAGACAGAGAAAGACAAATACTGCATGGTGTCACTTATATCTGGAATCTTTTTCTAAAAATCACACTCATAGAAACAGAGAATAGAAAAGTGGTTGCAAGGAGCTGGGATGGGGGGGTGTGTGTGTGAGGGGAATAGAGAGAGGTTTGCAAAAGGGTACAAACTTTCAGTTATAAGATCAATAAGGTCTGAAGATCTAATGTATAACATGGTGACTATTGTTGATAACACTATAGTGTATAATTAAAATTTACTAAGAGAGTAGAACTTAAATATTCTCACTAAAAATCAAAAGGTAAATATGTGAGGTGATGGATGTGTTAATCAACTCAATGAGGGGAATCCTTTCACAATGTCTAGGTCTAGTGAATCATCATGTTGTATACTTAAAATATCTTACAATTTTATTTGTCAATCATACCTCAATAAAGCTTGAAAAACAACTTAGAAAATAAAAGAAAAGGTAAAATTAACACCTGGGTGTTAGGGGCTTAGGAGAGTTTTGTTGAAGAATTATAGGGAGTTAGGTGAACATGGGAAATTCCTATTCCCTTTTCAAGTCTATCCATGGGTGACATTTTAACATTCTCTTTCACTGACTCTTTGAGGAGTCTGCATGTGTAAGCATGTGTGTATGTACAGGTACATACCACTGGTCCAAAACCACGTTCTCTCCTATTAGTTGAAGTTGCTCTCTTTTGTGAGCAACAGGATGTTCAGTAATACACAAAGACTTAGACTTATGGGTTTCCAAGCCCTGTTTTTCCACACCCAAAGAGATTATTTATCAGTTTGGGTATTGTATCAATTATCTACTGCCCAATAATGCTGTGTAATTAAAAAACATAAAACCTCTGTAACATACAGTGATAAACTTTTACTGAGCTAACAAGGCTGCAGGGCTCAACTGAACTGGATTGGGCTCATCTGATCTTGGCTGGGCTCGCTCACATGTCCGGGGGGGTGACAGGCTGTTGACCCATCTAGAAATGTCTCAGTTGAGATGAGTAGTGTGACCCAGCTCTATTTCATGTGTTTCTCATCACCCATCAGGTCAGCCTGGGCATGTTCATTTGGCCACATTGGAAAGTAAGAGGTATTAAGTCCAATTGCACAAGTTATACTCAAGCCTCCGTGTGCATCACATTTGCTAACATGCTATTGATCAAAGCATGTCACATGGCAGAGCCCAGACTCAGAATGAGGCAGAGGGACAAAGTTACGTGGAAAATGGTGGGGATGGAGAACTGGGCTCCTAATGCAGCCAATCTACCATTAGAGTAATAACCAGTAGTTACAGTCATGTGATCCATTAGACACCCTTCCCTAAAGCCTTCTATGAGCAAGCCTTGAACACCGATAGGAGGAGGGGGAGGGGATTATTTTTTAAAGTGAGGTAGCTGAACAGCCAGCATTTTCCCAAGGCTGCCCTCCTCTATTCAACGTAAAGATGCGGGCAATAGGCCATGCTTGGATGCCTCAGACCATCTGCCAACAAAAACGGAAAAAAAAAAAAATTAATTATGAATGGTGTCTTCCCATGCTAATCATTTGTTGTAAAGGATTTCTCCAGCTTGTTTATAATAGCTGTTGCCTAAGGGTGCATGCTGTATAAATTGTCTGAGTACAGGATACAGAGCACTTCTTAATAGGCCTCAGCTGAGTAGGAGAAGGGAAAGAAATTAAAGAGGCCATTTCCCTTTAGGTATGCAAATACCTCCTGGAACAAAAGACAAATATATGATAGACCATGATGAAACACACCCTCTTTTCTTTCTACCTTAAATTATGTACCAGGCAAGGAGCAAGCTTCATTGCATGTGTCAGCTGAGATGTGAATGGTCTAGTAATTGAAACAATACCAATGCCAGAAATGCTTGTTAGATGTCGAGCTAAACTAGCTCCCTGGGCAGCCCTGCAGCAAATGGTGGTGTGCTGCTTGGATCTTTGGGTAAGGAGTCACTTCTGACTTTGGGATAATTTGAGGCTGCCTTGTTGAGCTAAATTTGTTTGTATCACATTGGTCTTCTCATTTCTGAAGCCAGAATTTACATGTCAACATCTGGCAGGGAGGACAGTTGGAAAGGCAGGATAAATGTGTTTGAAAAACAGTGAAAAACATGGAAGTCTACAGACCCAATTCTTCTTCTCAGGCACACACAGATACCACACACACACACGATCAGGATTTTCTGTTCCTACAAATATTTTTCCTCTTAAAATGTTCCTTAGTGTTTTGAAGGGATATATTCAACATAATACTTCATTGTGATTTTACTTTGGGGGTGGGGCAGGGATTCATAGGTCTCCCCTCTCACCCAGCTTATAAGTACTAAAATGCAGAGGTGTGGGGAGATGCTGAGGGTGGCTACTAAGTAATGATTCTAGCTGTTTGGAAGTAAATGCCTTGAGCCCCATATTTCAGGTACTTCTAAGTACCAGTCTTGCATCCTTCCTGTGTGAGTCTTCCTACTTCATAAAACAGTAAATCTCATGTACATCTTATTAATGCCTCATTAGAGCTGATTTCATTTTCTGTTGCTGTATAACAAATTACTCCAAAACTTAGTGACTTAACACAGTAACTTTTATTATCTCACAGTTTCCATGAATTGGGAACCCAATTTAGCTGAGTCTTCTGTCTCAGGGTCTCTCACAAGGTGGCAGCTGAGGTGTCCATCAGGGGTGAGGTCTCATCTGAAGGCTTGACAGGGGAAGGATCCATTTCCAAGGTCACTTGCATGGTTGTCAGCAGGATCCAGTTCCTGGGGGCTGTTGACCAAAAGCTGCCCTCATTTCCTTGCCAGATAGCCTTCTCCATTTGGACAAGTTGACAAAAAGAGCCAGAGGGAGAATGCCAGAAAGATAGAAGTGACAATCTTTTATAATCTAATCTCAGAAGGGGCATCACGCAGTGTTAGCTGTGTTCTATGCATTAGAAGTGAGTCACTAAGTCCAGCCCACATCAAGGGGAGGGTATGAATATTAGGAGATGGGGGTGTCACTGAGAGCCATGTTAGAAGGCTGCCCCCTGGCATCATTTACCACACTCCTGCCATTTCTTCTCACAGAATCAACCCCAGATGCTGGCTCAGATTGTCAGCCTTTGCAGTTGTGGTTCCCTCCACACACTTTATAAATGATTATTTTCTCATCATTTGAATATAAATTCAAATGTTACCCTGTAAAAAAATGTTTCAACTCCTACCTAAATTAGTCACTTATTTCCAATCATTCACTTGTTATCTCATTAATCCATTTTGCTTTTTTCATAGCCTCTATGAAAAAGTTATTTGTTTATTATTGTTACTTCCCTCTCTAGACTCTAAGAAAAGGAAAAGATCTGGTCTGTCTTATTCAGCATTATATTCAGTGCCTAGAACAATGCACATAGTAGGTGCATTATAAATATTTGATGAATTAATGAATAAATGAACGAATCTCATATAAGGTGGTTCAAGAAAGCCCAGCTCCCAAGTTTAAACAGGTTGTTTACATCCTAAATGCCTCAGATTCCCTGTGTGTGAAATGAGAATGCATTCTCCCTAGTTCTCCTTTTGCAAAGGGAAAATTAAGGATAGCTGAGGAACATTTTAACTTTGAAGTATAAAACCAGTATTGTTTTTCAGGAAAAGTTCCTTGAGTCAAAAAATTTTCTCTTCAAACAAATTAAAAGCACCAAAACCTTAAAGAGACTAGAGAATGGACTGGGAGGAAATTTGATCATAGAATCATATTGGGGTCAGAATATCTCAGTTCTAGTTTTGAATGTATCATGAATTGTGAAATCAAGGACCAATTCCTTTTCCTAAGCCTCACTGTCCTCAAGCTAAATTAACGAGGTTGGACCAGATGATTTAACTATGCCAACTACGTGTTGCAATCAAACCACTGGATCTAAATAAGAATTTTTTAGGTCACTTCTGAATCTTAATGGAAACCAGGAAATTCTTTTGAATGAAACCTAATAGAATTCCTAATACATTCCAATGGTCTATGGAGTCCACTGTATGGAATACGTAGAACTGGGATTACCTAGAAAACCCAAGATGGATAATCATTACATCTGAAAGGCAGCTTCTCAGATCTGACTTCAAAATGTAAATCCTTAATGAATGCATAGATAGAAGCATAGATATGTAAAACAGCAAGTATTATAAAATGTTAATATAGAATCTAGGTGGTGGATATGCAGGTGTTTATTGTAAAATTCTTCCAGTTTCGCTACATGCTTGGAAATATTCATAATACAATATTGGAAAAAATTAAACCTCAACATCAATAGTTTAAGGGCTCAAAACCTTGACAAACACATTTAGGTATTCTGGGCTGTAAAGGTCCTCTTTCTCAGAATCACCATGTCATCTCATTTCTTAGACTGTCACTTTGCATGGTGGTTCATCCAAAAAGCAATTTTCAGAGGCTATCTGGAACCTTCTAAGGTCCACTAGTGGGTGAGAGATATTCCAGAGTTGTGTCAAAATGCAAAGAGCAAAGGAAGTGCCAGTGACCACATACTTGCCCACTTGTGACCTCATTTGACCCCATGAGAGAAGCAAGGTAGGCAACAATGTGACCTTCTCATAGGAAAGAAGATGGAAGCCCCAGGGAATGAAGTGACCTCCCCTGGGTCACATAAGTACATGGAAGAGTCAGGATTTGAACTTGAGTCATTGGACTTAAACCCTGCATCATTAATAAAGCATGCTTCTAGCCAACACTAACTGCCTAAAGAGCTGTATCTGTTCTCTCTCTGCATAAATTTAAATTTAATATATGCAACAGACCCAAAGAGTCTCTCTAAGGACCTATTTCTGCTTAAATTGAGCTTATTTTCTATCTTACTGAGGTGAATACCCACTCCTCCCATGTGGGACTCTCCAAAACGTGGTGGGAGGCCCCTGTCTATGGCAGCAAAGATCAAATCAGTGTTGAAAATATTGGGTTTTGAGGAAGGTTCCCATCAAAAGCACTGTTACAAGTGGAAAACTTCTAGTCCAGAACTGGTGGCTGCCAGCTGAATGTCATCCACAGAAGTGTTTTACTTGCCTGTACAAACTGAAAGCAGATTTCACGTGCTTTTCTATCTTAGGTTCTGAGAAGCACAAGCGGGAGACAAGAAGGAAGTCCTGGCTGTATCAATTAGAGCCATCTTTCAAGATGAAGGGACCCTGTGAAGCATGCCATCTGCATCTTGCACAATTTTCTGATTCCATATCATTTCCTTGCACACTTACCCAACTTTCCACTACCAGTACCTGCCTTCCTTCTGTAAGGACTTTCTCTAGCTGCCACAGCCACTCTGCCTGTGTGTAGCAGGCCACAAGAACAGGGTCAATACATCGTGGGAGCAGCCCTCAGCCAATGCCTCCATGTGTGATAACGCTGGGGTATGATCGACACCTCTCAGGTCCCCAGTGAGATGGAGGTCCAGTTGCAATATCAAATCTTTTTGGCTTCTCATCTTTCCCTGTCTTGCCTCCCGTGATGAATAATTTTATGTCAACTTGTCATGGCCATGGATATTTGGCCAAACATTATTCTGGATGTTTCTGTGAGCAATGAGTTACAGATGAGGGATGTGTCCGTGGACTTTGAGTAAAGCAGATTGCCCTCCATAAGGTGGGTGGGCCTTGTCCAATCAGTTGAAGGTCTGAATAGAACAAAAGGCTGATTTTTCTGAGTAAGAGGGAATTCTCCAGCCGACTGCCTTCAGACTTCAACTGCAACATTGACTTTTTGGACTTTATCTGCAACATCAGCTCTTCCTGGTTCTCTAGCAGATGGCCTTTGGACTTAAACTGCAACTCTTTCCTGAGTCTCCAGCCTGCCAGCTTCCCTCATCAGATTTTGGATTTGCCAAGCCTCTAGAATAGTGGGAGCCAATTCCTGAAAATAAATCTCTTTCTTTGTATACACATCCTATTGGTTCTGTTTCTCTGGAGAACACTGACTAATATACCTCCCCACTCTTATATGGGAATTTAACCTTTTCAAACAGATTACTCGTATTTGAATCCTGGTCTCAGGATTTATTTCTGGGGTAACCTAAGAGATCCTGAGCATCTCACTGAGCAAAGATGTGTGATTCTGGGTGTCCTTGTCACAACTTGCTCTGCCTTGTGTATAGTATATCAATTAATTCTCACTGCAAATCTGTGCATGCAGCAGGCACTATTGCCACCCCCATTTTACAGATGAGAAAAACGAAATGCAAAGAGGTTAACATGGGATTAAACCTTAAATGACTGACTCCAGAGCTTTCATCTTAAATTGCTCTTCTGTCATGTCTAACATTTATTTATCTAGTCAAGAAAATAGAAAATGATCCTTCCATGCTGAGCCACACATTTCTCTTGGATGCAAGTACTTCGACTAGAAGCTTAACTCCACACTTCTGTCAGCTTTTCCGATAATAAGCCGGTATATCTGCTGCTGGGGGCAAAAATCCCTGTTTCTAAGAAAAGTGTGCCATTGTGAAGGAAAGAAAAAGAGGAAAGGAGAGAAAAGGGTTGGGGGGGCACCGCATGAACAAAAAAGGACCTCAGGAGTCTTCTTGGAAAACAAACAGCTTTTGCAATGCAACATTTTGATGAGTTAAGTGCAAATGAATCAGGAATAATGAGAAACACATGGGCTAAATTTTCCTTAAAACATACGAGTTTAAAAATTAAGAGGAAAAAATGCTTGAGGAAAATGTGTTTTAAGTTTTAGCCAAACTGAAAACATTCACAGAATGCATCAAGATATTTGTTGAGCCCTCAAAATGACTGGGCTGGTCCATCCTAGACAGAGAGTGTTAAGGAAACAGATCAACAGTGGAGGGACACACGTTGGGCCAGCACAGGACCAAGCTTTAGAGCCGAGCCAGGCTCCCTGAGAGCTGTAAATGGGGAATTTAAAGAAATACTGCTTTTCTTTCATTTATTCCTCCAAGTAACACAAGGCACTGCGCCGGAAATGTAATACTAATGAATAAATAATACAGTCGTTTGAAAAACTGTTGACAACACGCAATGGATTATGATGGTTTTTTAAAGTCCCTCACAATCTGTGTTAGCAAGAGAGTTGAGAAACAAGGAAGATGTGTTGGGATTCTGGAGGTTGACAGAACTTACAAGCCGAAGGGATTCAGCTGTCATGTCAAGCTTCTGGGTGGCAAAAATGACATGTGTCAACAAAGAAGGACCACAGAGGCCCAAACTCCTTGTTGGCAGCAGAACAGCCATCCAGCCAGAGGAGAGGGTTCTGTGGAAGGCTGAGCAGGACTTTCTGTGAAGTCCTGTGAATCACACTTGACCTTGTGAATATTCTGTGAATAACACTTGACCTCGAAGTTGGCTTTGTTTTTCCTGAGAAGGAACCTGAGATACCCACGACTCTTTGCAAAAAGAACAAAAGGCTCTTTAATCACGACCTGGAGCCTCACTCCTTCCCATTGCTGCTCTTCCAAAGAGTGACCTTCAGGAGACCAGATACCTTCATGGCCACTGTTGACTCCACCCTATTTCCACAAAGGGCCAAGTGCAAGCCAAGCACCTGGACCTACGAATAGACACCGCTTTGGAGGATATACGGAATATTGGGTTTTCTAGTTGTGAAGATGGGCCAGGCCTGGGCGTGGGTACAAAGAACAAAAGGGCAAGTTCTTATAAAGAGACCCACACCCCAAGCAGCATGAAGGTGTACTTGTGATTCTTTTGCTGGCTGCTGTTTTATTGCTGTGGACGTAAGGCCTTATGGAATTCAAAGAATATGGTCTTTGGGCTTTTTGGCCCAAGTTGTTTCAGTCCTCTTTAATATCTAGAACTTCTCGAGTAATTAAAACACCTGATTGTAGCTGAAATAAAAACTCAGAGGGAATATATGGCTTTGTACCACATTCTCTCTGTGTTCAAGATAATCAAAGAAAATCAATGCAAACAAATATTTGGGGGAGAAAATGGGAGGGGAAACTCTTCTGTGGAAAGGGAAAGAAAAATAGTCTTTCTGAAGCTTCTTTGAAAGAAAAGAGCCTCAATTTTAGAGGCAACCAGCTCAGTCTCTCACTTACTAGGTGAACAAGCTAATTACCTTTTCTGAGCCTCAATTTTCTCTTCTATAAAATGGGGGCTGATGTGCAGGACAATGTGAGTATGAGAAGTGATGTAGGTGATGTGTCTGGCACATAGCAGGTAATCGGTACTTGCAAGCCGTTTGCTAACATCATTTTTAATTAGTAGGCAGAAAACGTGAAAGTGAAGTGCAGCTCCATAAAAACAATGTATTTTGGTTCCCATCTGTCTGCTGATCAGAAAAGCTGGAAGGAGACTTCTTACTGTTCCTGGAGTCTCAGCAGAGCAGCGTGGGCCTCCTGCACAGCAACAATTCTGTGGAGGTGGAGTGACATCTCTGAAATGACTTGATTGACACCTTCAGCCATAAAAATAAAATAAAAAGTAACCTTTGTCTCACTAAGGAATACAGAGAACCCTCCTCTAGATCACCCACCCGAAACACGGAAAGGGTTGGGCTTTGCTGGGAATGAAACATCCTCAAGGTGCATTTTGGGAGTAATCAAGAGAGCACCCTGGTCTTTCCTCACAGGACTGGCTAGGCCACTCCGACCAAGAGCGGTGCTTCCCCCAGAAAAGCAACCTGAAAAGTCAAGGCCACTGGTGTCCGTAAAATTCTTCCAGCAAACAAGGGTGGATTATTTCAGAGGAATTACTCAGTGCATCTTCTAAAGCTGCATTTCTTAAGATATGTTCCTTAGGTCTTTAGAGATATTAATACTTAGTTAATAAGAAGTAAGTTCTGTCATCAAGTTTGAGAAACACTCTGTTAAACTTGTGAAACATGTTTCTTTAGTAGAGATCATCCTAGTGCGATTTATATATGCTTTAAAGAACCTAAGGATCTTGCAGAGGGGAATGCAACTTAGGTCTTTTCCCATATTTACTTGATCACAGATCCCTTTTGGGGGGGGGCATGTCAAGGACCACATGATCCCAGGAATACACCTTGGGGAGGGCTGGTATAAGCAATCAATGCTGATCCATCAGACAATTGATTCTTCTCTTGGATTTTTTTTTCTCTCTTTTTTTTTTTTCCTCTTGGATTTTGAGTGAAAAATTTTGACTATCTTTTATTGTTGTTTATTGATTTACACTTCTAGTTCCCAAAGTGACTGCACACCTTAGTCATTTAAGCATCTTAAAAAAAACATCAACAACAGCTTAAATTCTGGAGCCCTTTCCTAGATCCCCAGGGATGGCAGCTCATGGGTCTGTACTTTCAAAACCCTTCACTGGGGAGTCTGGGGCGGCCAACCTGGCACAGTTAACCAAGGCCTGACACTCAAGGGTCAGTCCTCTACCCTGTAACATTGACACAATCTTTCATCTTGTCATCACAGACTTCAAGCTGTTGCCATGGGTCTTATCTAAAAGTGAAATGGCAGGTGATGGTGCTAACCCAAAGGGAATTTTGAGGCCTGCAGAGAAAGGGATATTTTCTTTCCTCTCTCCAGACTCAAGTAAGAGCAATCACTGACTTTCCCTAAAACCTATTAATTCTATATTTAGGAAACTAAAAGGAAAGAAGGAGAAAAAAAAAAAGCCAACCACAACCTCACACATGATGGAAAAGATTGTATGTTCCCAATGGCTATGTTAGCAAAATGCAGAATGAGTTGAGTTCTGTGGGGTGTTACCATTCTCATATTGGATTTTTCTTTTCTAAAGTAGGTGAGTTAATTTATCTTGGACCCACATTCCTCCGGACAGAGTAGAGATCTGGTATCTTCATCACCACAAGAGGTAGTACAATCTGGACACGCCAAGTCTCATGTATGCCTGCGGGCAGTTTTAAAAGGTTTTGGTTAGCTCCAATTTTATTAGAACGAAAGCTTTTCACAAGTAAGAGGTTTTATGGGAGTTATTTTTAAAGTAATGTGTTTTTATTGGATTCTGGTAAGATCAGTGAAATCACATGGCAATTTTAAAGAATTTTAAACCAAAAAAAGAGGTTCAAACAACTTACCTGAAACACAAAAGCCAGAAAAGTCAGAAAAAAATATTTGAATTCAAGGGGGTTAACACCAGGATAAAAACAGTTCTGAGGAAGCAGAAGAAAGGGGTAAAGGAGGACCCTGAACCAGGACAAAGATGAACTGAGTCCAACATCTAAACTGTCGCTCACGTATTAAGATATGAGTACTTGTGTCTCTCTTAGACTCAGTTTCCCCCACAGAAATGGGGATCACCATTGGTTGTGTTGAAAATTAAATTTATTAGAAAAGAGAACATACTCTTAGTTACCTAGACCTCAAAAGAATAAAGTGCATGACACACAAAAAACCAACTGGGTGGTGATGCTATCGGCAGAATATCAGACACACAAATCACAGAAGATCCAAGTGGGAATTCTACCGTCTCCTGTTCCACCTCCTTTTTGTCTTTGTTTCCTTCACCTTTATTGTCTTGTTTTCTGATTATTAAAGTAACACATGCTCAGAGAAAACAATTTAGACATGTCTAATGCAACCTGTAAAAGATAACCTCTGCTTTCAGGTGAGAAAACAGGCCAAAGGAGAGAGAATCATGACTTGGTCCCATGTTCCACATCAAGGCAGCTGGTTATCTAGGACCAGGAACCATTTATTTCAATAGCTCTAAATCACAGTCTATATCCTAATATGTACTTACTACATACACATATGCACGTTTGCTATGAATTTGTTTCCTACTTTCCTAAAACATGCGGGCATGTGCACACACTCCCCCTCACAACAGACACACACTCGTACAGACACAATGTGATAGTAAGATTCATAAAGGAATGGCAAGGTCTGTGTCTTTCTAATACAGCACTGTAGACCCAGTGTCTAGCATTTACTAGGTACTCAATAAATACCTGAATGACTAAATGAATAAATCTCGGTACAATGCTTTTTCAACCATACCATGGCTGCCTCATAACGCTTTGATCCAATACAAATGAGGAACTAGATAGCTCTATCAATGATCAAGGATAGATCTATCAAACTGCAAAAGGACTCCTCAGAACTCTTCCCTCTAATTATAGAAAACAAACAATTAAAGAGTGAATACTCACCTGTTCCTTAGAAGAATGAATTGAGGCAACTCGGTCTTCTAGAAAGAGAACAATAATGAGCTTCTAGAGACCTGGGTACAGGTTATGTCCATGCCATTGCAATTGTGTAAACTTGGACTCCTGCCCCTCCCAGAGATGATGATGATATTACCTGAACTCTTTCTCCTTGAGTTGGTATGAGGGTTAGTGGATTCATAATTTGGGGGAGGAGCAAAAGTTAGAAGTGTTATATACACACAAAATTTCTACCAAACAAAAGGAGCTTTCTGAGATCGCTGTTCTGTCCATTTAGGTACCATGCAGTGATATATAGAAGATGTAAAAATGCTTTCATAATATCATGGTTGATCCACATTTATCAACCACTGATCCATCTTGGTAGTGTACCAAGGTGAAATTATGGCATTAAAGAATTTGAAGATTTAAAAAAACATTTTTTAATAAAATAAAATAAGAAAGAGAAAAATATTTTCATAAAGTATGGACCCATCTTACTGTAGATTCTGGTTGTTTTCATTAGGATGTGAAAATCACTCTTTTTTGAAATGAAATCTTCAACGGGACCATCTCCCCTTATAAGCTCTGAAGAAGGACTCCATCTCCTTCCTCCAAGAGGAGATGACCTTCAACTTTGAAATGCCACCTGGTTCTACCCAGATTCAGTTTAACTATAAGACCCAACATTATTCAGTACATTATTCAGTACAGATCACCCATTTTGGACACAAATTGAGAAAGGGAAAAGTTGAGCCTAGGGCTGCCATTGCTTGGAGATTCTTAAATGGTGAAAAGATTAAGCTATGTTTAATATATTGACCACCTACCACTGAGAGTACACTGCCTCTACCTTGTCCCATTCCTTTTGAGTAATGGGTCGTTCCACCATTTCCCTCTCTTAGTGGGTGGAATTATAACGAGTCATGAATGGTGCTTACCAAATATATCTGGCTCTTCACATTGTAGAACTGTGCTTCCTGGCCTCCTGGGGTGGTGTGAAGCCATAGGACCAGTGCCCCGCAAAGAGTTGTGAGGAAAAATGATGTGTATCTCTTTGAATCTAGAATTTTTTTCCCCAGATATAATAGAGTTAATTTATTGGTTCCTTTTATGTATTGAATACAGAAAATTTAACAGCTAACAAAACTATCTTCAGAGATATGTTTTCTCTGCCATGGCACTTAGTGACACTTCTGGTATTAGCCTACATCCCAAAGTATGGACAAAGGGAACAAAGCCCCCAGCTGACCCCAAATGGACATACACAAGACCTTAATTTTGATGTTCTAAGCTACTGAAATTTTAGAATTGTTTGTGACTCCAGCATAACCTAGGCTGTCAACTAAAGCAAATTAGAAAAGTAGAGAATATTTACATCAACTTACCTACAGCCTATACCTATGAAAAAACACGTTCTTTCCTAAGAATGAAGTTATATCTTTATCAAAATGTGAGGGGCTTGGATTCGTGGTGAAGGGGACATAGGAAGTCTATGTTGATTACTTGCTTGTGCAATTTGAACAGAGTTGAAATAAAATCCACTGAAAAAGGATAGTCACCAGAAAGAAAAAATATAAAGTGTTGAGGAGCCAATGGTAGGCCACCTAGCCCCCATCTGAGGCCCACGCACCATTGTACCTTCACTTGTCACCCCACCTGGCTAAAAGTCCAGAGTCCATAGGCTCACTCCTCTTGTCCCCTGGGTCCTGGGGCCTGCAATGTCTCCACCTTCTAATGTCCAGAGAAGAGCTGAATGGATTGCCAGGTGCATGGTTCTCAGGACTGACATCCCAGATCCTGCTTTCCATTGCTGCACGGACAAGGCAATGGGCAAGGGACACATGAGGACAGGAAATGCTCACTCAGCCGCATCTCTCCTGAAGACTACAGGGAGACAGCAAGACTCTTGCTCTCTCAAATGGAATGTGAGCAAAATTCCCTGGGGACAATTGGATGGATCAGCTCTAAGAAGTTCCAGAATTTGAAAGGGCAGCCAGTCTCTGGGTTGGTTGTGAAAGTTGTAGGAAAATTGTAGTGTCTGCCCTTGGAGTCGCTCCCTGCTGCTTGCCAGTTCTTTTTGCCCTACATTGACACCCTGTTTTTTGGTAGTCATGTGGTGACTCTTGAGGGAAGGAAATGAGTCCACCTCTACCAGGAAGCCATCATGAGCTAGACGAGGGGGTTGCAGAGCCTCTCCTACCCCTCATATATGCTCGAATGCTTATTTCACTCTTAGCCTGCTGTAGTTTCAGCCACTCAAATATCTTTGGATAAAATCATAACAGGGTATTTAAGCTGAGATTGGACTTCTGAAATCTTGAGAGCTAAGAACAGAGGATATGATGCAATTTTTAAGCTGCCAACAGATTTCTAGTTCAAATTACTAGTAAATAACTAAAGTATTTATTTACTAGTCTTAGTAAATAAAACACCAATAAATTCAAAGAGTGCTGGGAATAGGAAGAGGGAATCCTTCAGGAGACCAGAACATCTGAGAATTTTCTGGAATATGGAAAGTGTATGGGCTCCTACTGAGCGTATAATAAAAGTGGTAGCTGGAATCCAGAGCATTTAGGGAAAGACCTGCAAAGGTGGTTGGCGGTGCTCTTGGCAGAGCCCTGGAGAGACTATCAGCTATGTGTCTGTGGCTAAACAGAGCAGAAGTGGCAGAGAGGCAAAAATCAAGGTGATGAATTGAAGTTCTGTCAAGGCTCCCCTCTACCATTCCCTACTAGTATCATAACTGAGTAAGTCATGGTTTCATCCAAGACCTGGACTATGGCTCCTGATATGGCTGTCAGTGCCTCTTTCAACATGGAGGAAGGGATAACCTGCTGGTCAACCTGCCTTTCCTAACTTCCCACCCCATAGGTCAAGGTTCAAGTCACTCTGCCATACCATTCAAGGAAGGGTGTGTTGGAGAAGCAGAACTGTGTAACAAATGAAAATCCATGCCACCTACTGTATGTCACCCAAGTCCATAATTGACACACATAAATGGGCAACCAAAGATCAGGAGAAGGTGGAGGATCCACTGCAGGTAACTTTCAGCCCAAAACAAACACAAAAAACGACCCTGCAGAAACCAGAAAATTCAGGAAACAGCAGAGAAGTTCCAAAAAAAAAAAAATCTATTAAGTATGCTCAGAGATATTTAAGATCCATGAAAAAGAACAGGCCACTTTGAAAATAAAGCAATCAGAGGATAAAAAAAAGTGCTTTGAAAATAAACACACGATAATATTGTGGATGTTTGTGCTTACCTACTGAGCATCCATTCCATTCTTACTCTTTCCCAAAAGAACCCCCATTTTGTTGAGGTGTCCACTCATCCCAGGGATTCCATATGACTCAATAGGCACATTTTGGTTATTACAAGAAGAGGGTGGGAGGCAAAGGGGATGGAGGTAGAGTGGGCTAAGGAATGGTCCCTAAAGATGTCCATGTCTTAATTCTCAGAGCCTGTGAATATGTTACCTTACATGGTAAAGGGACTTCGCAGATGTGATTAAATTAAGGATCTTGAGATGGGAAGATTGTCCTGGATTATCTGGGTGAGCCATTGTAATCACAAGTCTTTATAGGAGGGAAGCTGGAGAGTCAAGATGATAGTAAGAGATGTGACAGTGGAAATAAGAGGTTGGAGTGACATGAAGAAGGGGCCAAGAGCCAGGGAATACAGGTGGTTTCTAAAAGCTGAAAGGCAAGGAAATGCATTTTCCCCTAAAGGCTGCAAAAGGAGGATAGCCCTGCCAGCACCATGATTTTAGACTTCTAACTTACAGAACTGTTAAAGAATAAATTTGTGTTCTTTCCAGTGATTGTTTGTGGTAATTTGGTATAGTAGCAATAAAAAACTAACATAGGAGATGTTAATGAACTTTAGTGGGCAGATATCATAGATGCTACTTGTCCTGAAATGCATGAGCAGTTGCTTACAATGAAGCACCATCTTGACCAAAATGGCAATAGCACCAAAGCTGAGAAACTTTGGGAGCTACTCAGAAATATCTTTTCGCCTTTGTCAGTGGTTGGATCAAGAATGGGCACATGACAGAATTCAGGTCAAAGAGCTGTAAAGAGAGTTTGGCTGAGTTTCTATGAGGACTTTAGAGGTCTCCTCCTCTGGAAAGACATTAACAAGGAAGCATACATACCAAGTTCCTCCTGGAAGTCATTCTACAGCCACGATGGAAACTGGCTTTAGGATAAAGCTATGTAGATAACAGAACAAAGAGGGAAAGAATTCAGATCATCATGACATGGTTGAACAGGTAAATCAACCAATCCTAAATTCTGTCCCACATCTGAACTTACAGTTCTACAATTTTTTTTTTAAAAGACCTTATTGCTTAAGCCATTTGAATTTGACTTTCTGTTGCAGAAAATGTGTTCTAAATAATACAATTGCAAAAATATCAATAGAAGTGTTAAAGATGACTCCCCAAAAGAAAAAGACACAAAATGAGTGAAAGATTCAAAAATTTAAGCTAGCAACATAGACGGTCCAACACATGCAAAAATGGAGGTGTAAAATTAACCAAAGAGTATGGTTATACAATGGAATATTATTAGGCAATAAAAGGAACAAAGCACTAGTACATGCTACCATATGGATGAATCTTGGAAACACTATGCTAAGTGAAAAAACGAGGCACAAAATGTTCCACATTATATGATTCTGCTTATATGAAATGCCCTGAATAGGTAATCTATACAGGCAGAAAGTAAATTAGTGCTGGAGGTGGGGGGGGGATGATGAGAAAGGATGGGGAGTGGCTATAATGGGTAACTGTTTACTTGGGGGTTTTTGAGATGATGAAAATCTTCTAAAATTGATTGTGATGATGGTTGCACAGCTTTGTGAATATACAAAAAAAAGTTGAATTATATAGCATATGAGTTATATCTCAGTAAAGCTGTTAAAATAAATTTTTAAATATTTTAAAATGTTTTACACACAGAAGTCCATATGTAGCAGAAACATCAAATACGGAGCAGGACTGAAAAATGAAATTCACATTTCTACATTTCAATATATTTTTATAAAAATTTACAGCGAGTAGAACTAGGTTGTCTACAATGTATAAGATTCAAAACTGCATCTAGGGCTTCCCTGGTGGCACAGTAGTTGAGAATCTGTCTGCCAATGAAGGGGGCACTGGTTCTTGCCCTGGTCTGGGAAGATCCCCCACATGCCACGGAGCAGCTGGGCCCGTGAGCCACGGCTGCTGAGCCTGCGCGTCCGGAGCCTGTGCTCCGCAATGGGAGAGGCCACAACAGTGAGAGGTCCGTGTACCAAAAAAAAAAAAAAAAGACCCAACACACCCAAAAATAAATAAATAAATAAATATATTTACAAAAAAAACAAAACTGCATCTTATTTGTTAAAACAATATGGGCCATTGGAAGAAAGGGTCAAATAATCTGAAAATAAAAAGAAATTGAGCCTAGAATTTTATAATTGGCTAAACTACAAAAATGATTAGTGTATGTGTGGGGAGGGGGTAGATATCAGACATGCAGGGATTTAGAGTTTTTCCCCACAAATCTTTTCCCAAAATTTACTTGACAGTATAATGCAGGAAACAGAAAAGGAATAAAAGAAAACATGGAATTCAATCAACAGGAGATCTAACTGAAGACTGAAATGAAGAGAAATCCCAGGATGAGTTCTATGAAGCAGTTCTCAAAAACAATATATCCAAGTTTGAATTCGCAGTCAGAGGGCTACTAGAAAAGCTTTCAAGAAGAAAGTGGGTTCATTCTTAATAGTGTGATTAAGTAGTTAGACAATCTTGATTAAGACATAAAGGCATAATTTTGTCAACCGGAAAAAAAAAAATACTCCAGGAAAAAAAAATAAGAAAATTCTTTGTGTAAGTAAAAGCAAACTAAAAAGTGGCATAAATTGAAGTAGCAGAAGGAGGTGTACTAGTTTCCCATACTGCCCTAACAAATTACCTCAGACTTAGTAGCTTAAATAACAAAACATACTCCTTAAGGTTGTGGAGAGCAGAGTTCAAAATCATTCTCCCTGGGCTGAAGGCAAGATGCCATCAGGGCTGGTTCCTTCTGGAGCCTCTAGGGGAGAATCCCTTTCCTGGCCTTCCCAGCTTCTAGAGGTCACCTGCATTCCCTGGCCCATGGCCCCTTCCAACATCTTCAAAGCCAGCAATGTAGCCTCTTCAGTCTCTCTCTGACTTTCTGTTTCTGAAGGGGATCAGGATATGTCAACCCCAAGTAGATTGCTTTGTCATAAGAATTATTTTGTGCTGAAAGCATGTGAATTCCTGAAATCCCTTATCTGCCTAAAAGTAGATATTCAATTGTCATAAATCCCTTCCTGGGGAGCAATCTTCTCTTCTTGGAGAGAAGTTGGCAACACAACCACGTAGACGTCTTCACAAACTATCATAGGTATCATCTGTATTCCTAAGGACCCATTTAACTTTCCAGAAAGTCACTTGCTTTTTCATGTGTCCTTTCTCTTCCTCCCTTTCCCTACTATGTTCCATACACAGACCCTAAATTGTAACTACCCCTTTGAGTTATCTCTGGGTACTCTTGTGTGTATGCACCATCATGTACATGCTAATAAACTTCTGTTGGTTTTTCTCCTGTTGATTTGTCTTTTGTCAGGCAATTTGTAGGGCCCTAGCCAGAGAACTTGGAGGGTAGAAGGAAAAAGAATTTATCCTCTTCTACATTTCAATCATCACATCTTCTCTGACTCTGATACTTCTGTCTCCCTCTTAAAAGGACACTTTTGATTACATTCGGTCCATGTAGGTAATCCATAATCCAGGATAATCTCCCCCTCTGAAGATGGTATCTTCTTCCAGGTAAGGTAATACATCCAAAGATTAAGGGATTAAGATGTGGACATCTTTAGGGGGTCTTCTTCACATAGGGTGAGAAGGGAGAATTCATGTGACTGATGTTAGAGACATTTTCTTAAAATCAGTATCACTACAGTTTATGAGGTTTCAACCTATAGAAAAAAACACTGATTAATGATTATAGTTATAGGACATAAAGTGTTAATAAACCTAGGCAATGTAAAAATAATGATATGGATGACAGAAATTAAAGAAAGTGGAAGTGCTAACTTCATCTTACAAGGGGAAGAGGTGAGATATAGGTAATGTTATTAAATTAAAAAATAGAACTGTATTATTTAGCAGTTATAAAGCTCTCCAATAGGAAAACTTGAAATAATTTAACTAACAAAATTGGGAGGAGGACATGGGGAGAATGAATTCAGACCCACATCTTTCTTATCAGGAAGTCAACAGACACGGCTCAGAATTGATTGACCGAGAAGTAGAGTTGTATTTTATGTGGACATGTGAAATTAACTGAGGAAAACTAAAAGCATAAACAATTAAATATGGTTAACTCTGTGGGTTGGGGACAAAAATATGGAGGGTGGAGGAAAGGAATGCTTTGCTTTCCATTTTATACCCAGATGTCCCTCCCAGAACCCGGAAGGGGATTATTTTGCAGCTACTGGGAGTACTGCCTGTAGGCAGTCCTCAGGTAAAGAAAGCTGCCTTACCCAAGTTCCCACCTCCTACTGAGGCACCCTACATAAAATGGTTGGTCTGGGGCAGCAAGTCCCATGCAGAACAATTCTTAAAGGTCATGCCAGTTTCAAGGCTCCCCATGGGGTCACTGAACCATTGAGACAGCATTGCAGCCCCACCACCCCTTCTGCCCCAGAACTGCTCCCATCCTTTCCCTCATGCATGGATCCCAAGTCTTCCCTAATAAACTTCCTACTTGCTGGTCTCCTATAGGGCTCAAGCTGGGGTAGATTCTTTTACACTAATTTTTTAAAACTCTGCCTAACCTGCTTTTTGTGTCAGCACAGAGCCATGAGCAGACTCTTGTTTGGTCTTTTCTAGAAATGAAGGTCCATTTAAAATTTGAGGGAAGATTGAATCTTGATTTTGGGAAAAATACAGTAAGGGACTGTTTGCCCACGCCATTCCACCGACTTCTCTCATCTATAATGGAGAGCTTTAAAACAATGAGGAGCTAAAATGTTTTGCACAGTAATGGAAAACATTGTCTTTTTGGAGTGTGTGTGGACTTGCATCTTCTCAGTACACTTAAGTGCAGGGTTTTTCAACTGCAGGGCTTGTTAGTGGGTTTTAAATTCAATTTAGAAAGTCAAAACCCAACATTTTTCTCAAAGGAACAAGAGTGTGTTGCTAATCTCTGTCCAAATGCATGAACATATAGAAATTATTGTCAGAAGCATCTCATGCCGTGGGCAACTGTATGGTCTTAGTCATAACTTCTAATAGTTTCCCACGACACATAAAATCAGATCCCAAATCCCAATCAAATTTTACCAGGTCCTACAAGATCCCATCTCCACCTATGTCTTAACTCACACTATTATCACTTCTCACCCTACTCATCACTCTGGAGTCACACTACCTCTCTGCCATCCCTGGAGCTTACAAAGCTGAGTTATGCCTCAGGACCTTTGCACCAGCAGTTCCCTTGCTTGAAATGCCTAAAATCATCTTCCCTTGAATCTTTGTTCTATCTTGTCATTCAAGTCTCAGCCCAAATGCCTCCTCAGCATAAAGACCTTCTCTTTTCCATCTAATATAAAGCAACACTCTCTTCCTTCTTTTCTACATCACTCAACTTTATTTTCTCCAAAGTGCTTACCGCCAACTGGAGTTATCTTGTATATTTGTTTACTTGCTTGTTATCTACTCTCCTTGTCCCCCTAGAAGGTAACCTTCCTAGAGCAGGAACTTTCTTTGTCTTGGCCCTGCTGTCTTTGTAGCATCTCGAAGAGTTCTTGCCCCTAGTAAGTGCTCAAGAAATATTTACTGAATAAGCAAACACTGTAATAGCATCTGAATTTGGCATGTTTAGGAATGCAACCCCAAATTAGAGTGAATGCTCTTTATTTTTAATGAAATTAGGAGATAGAGTCACAATTTTGAAATAGTTCTAAGTGTTGACAACTTCGTTAAGTGATAATTAACTTATACTGAGACACAGAATGCCTGGCTATCCTGGGCATTGAAAGCTGTGGTTCTTCTCCCCAGGGGGAAAAGACGTGCTTGTATAGACACAGAGTATGGTGCATACAATTCCAAGATTTCTTCCCCAAGTTGAGGAGACCTACTTTAAAGACTGGAGTAACTGAAAGCCTTATTTTTTTTTTCCCTTGATGGTTAACACCATTTAAAGTCTGGCTAGAGCAGTGTGGGGCTTCCTTAAAAGACTAAACACAGAGCTACCATGTGATCCTGCAATCCCATGCCTGGGCATACATCTGGAGAAAACCATAATTCAAGAAGAGACATGCACCCCAGTGTTCATTGCACACTATTTACAATAGCCAGGACAGAGGAATGGATAAAGAAGATATGGTATATTTATATAATGGAATATTCCTCAGCCATAAAAAGGAAGGAAATAATGCCATTTGCAGCAACATGGATGGATCTAGAGATGACCATGCTAAGTAAAGTAAGCCAGACAGAAAAAGACAAACACCATCATGATATTGCTTATATGGGGAATCTAAAAAAAAAAAAAATGATACAAATGAACTTATATGTAAAACAGAAACCGACCTACAGACAGAGAACAAACTTATGGTTATCAAAGGGAAAGAGGGGGACGGATAAATTAGGAGTTTGAGATTAGCAGATACACACTACTATATATAAAATAGATAACCAACAAAGAACTACTGTAGAGCACAGGGAACTATATTCAATATTTTGTAATAATCTATAATGGAAAAGGAGCTAAAAAAGAATATATATATATATATACATATGTGTGTGTAGATATATATAAATACATATGTGTTTTAAATATATATATAAAACTGAATCACTTTGCTGTACACCTGACTAACACAACATTGTAAATCAACTATACTTCAATAAAAATAAATACGTTTAAAAAAAATCTGGCTAAATGGGTGTTTCCTCATGGAACAGGGCTGAGCCGGCAGGAAGATCGAAGGGGTCACCTTCTCTAACCCCTTGCCGAGCATGACTGCTCTTCTGAACAACCTCAGCTGCTCAACGATCTTATCAACTGCCCTCCCGGCCTCGGTTAACCTCTCCAAAGTGATATTAGTCCCATCTCACGCAATTACCTTTAAATGTGTCAGTCTCCTGTACTTCACTATAAATTCGTTAAGACAGATTTACCTGCAAATCACTTCAACATTGATGAAACAGATACTAAGGCAATGGGCTCAGAAGTTTACATCAATAGACTATCTTAATTTTCTAAAATTTAGTACTCATCACAGTCCTGAGAGATGTGCCCTAGCACGTATTTGCCCATTTATTTATTATTTTACTTTCTTCATTAGAATTTAGGTTTTGTGGGACCATCAGTTACAAGTGAGTGCTGTAAATAAAGTTGGATAAGTGAATGAATGAATGAGTGCCTATTCCATGCCAGCTACAATTCTAGGCACTGGCAATACAGAAGAGAACAAGATAAGAAGGCCCTTGCTCTCTTAAGGTAGACCCAAAAAAGGCCATAAGTGAATAGGTAAATATTTTATTTCAGATGATGACCATTCCTCTAAAGAAAAAACAGTAAGGCGAGTTAATGAACTTGAGAATGACTTGTGGCAGGAGGTGGGGAGTTAGGGGAGCCCTCTCTGAGGAAGCAACATTTAAGCAAAGATTGAATCATGAGAAGAATGTAGCAATAGTAAGATTCCAGGGAAGAGGATTCCAGATGGAGGAACAGCACGTGCAAAGGCCCTGAGGTAGGAGTTTGTTGTGGCCAAGAAGCAGAAAGAAGGTCACTGTGTCTAGATGTGTGGGTGCCAGCTCAAGTTCAGGAGAGAGGAGACACAGGCAGGTGCCAGATCATGTAGTGTAAGCACCCTGGGTGTTATTCTGGTGCTATTGGAAGCCATGGAATGGTTTAAATAGGAGAGTGGCCTAATATCTTTAAAAGATCACCCTGGCTTCTGTCGTAAAGGAAATGTGGGATACATATATACACAATGGCATACTATTCAGCCATAAGGAAGAAGGAAATAATGCCATTTACAGCAACATGGATGGACCTAGAGATTATCATACTAAGTGAAGTAAGTCAGACAGAGAAAGGCAAATACCATATGATATCACTTACATGTGGAGTCTCAAATATGGCACAAATGAACTTGCCTATGAAACAAAAACACACACAGACTCACCGACATATAGAACAGACTTGCGGTTGCCAAAGAAGGAGGGGTGGGGGAAGGATGGATTGGGAGTTTGGGATTAGCAGATGCAAACTATTATATATATGTATAACGGAATCATTTTGCTAACACAGAAACTAACACAACATTGTAAATCAACTATACTTCAATAAAATAAATTAGGAAAAAAAAAAGATCACCCTGGCGTCTGTCCGGAGAATGGACTATAGGGGACAGAGAAGCACCAGGGAGTGGACAAATGGACAAGTAGATAGAGGACTGGATGAAAGGGTAGCAGAGAAGGATGGCTGCCTGGAGACAGGAGACCTAAGGTCGAATCCCATTTGAGCCCTCCGCCTGCCCCAACCACTGTGTGGAATGGATGAGTCGCTGCCTGCCCAGGCCTCTGTTTTCCCACACCTAAAATAAGAGGATCATGGAGCCATCTTTCAGTACCACTTCAATGGTGACATTCTGGAAACTTCTGCATCTCAGTCTTGTCCTTGTTATTTGGGTTCAGAGATAAATCTAAAGACTGCAGGTCGGTCCCCTGCCCACCTGAGCAGCCCTGAGACTGCCCACCCAACATGCAGGTGACAACGCTCAGGCCAGCTTTACAATGTCCTGAGGCAGGGGACATTGGGGCCTGTCCTGGGGCAGGCTCCTGGAGCCCAGTCGTGTCCTTCCCACTGGCTTTCACTGTCTCCATCAGAGGGGACGATGCCCACTTGATTCTGCTTCTTAGTCAAAAGAGAGACGGCACCCAGCTTTTAAAACAGCAACTCATCAGGGAGCCTTTGATAGGGTCTATTTCTTGCTTTGCTCTTTGCATCCCTGCTCAAAGAACACATGGGCGCCCCTCCTGGCTCATCCCAGTGTCTCCTCTGGGAGGGGAGAGATGCTCCTCGGCCAGCATTTCAAGTGCTATAACTTACTGCATTCGGTTGACGCTAAAACCAAAGAGAAAAGGGGTTTGACCTGGTTGGATATTGAATCTGGCTCCCTCCCTCCCTCCTTTCCTTTCATCTCCCAAAGTGGTCCTCTCCTGGCTCATGGGAGAGGGCTTGTGCTGGGCTGGGGGTCACACTGCCTCCCCCTCCCGACTTCCTCAGCTCCCTCGCCCTTCGGACACTTGCTTGTGCAGCTGCTCGATATAAATTCCCCACATACATCTCCGGCCAGCCAGTTTATTTTTATAAACAATAAATAGGACGACATTCCTATGGTGTCCCACTCTGGCCGGCCTAGTTTACAGAGCCGGGGGACAGTGATGGAGAGTTGGTGGGGTTTATACAGATGGCGGCCCGCATGTCGTAAATCTCATAAACACGATGGAGGGTTGGTGTTTTTTTTTTCAGAAACACAAACAACAACAACTCGCTCCCCACCCCATTTTCTTTCTTTCCCCGAGATCACAAGGCATTATCGAGGCCTACAAATCACCACCAGAAGATATTAAGTTGCTTGGATAACACTCGGTACCCCTTCTGGTGTGTTATTTCTCTTCATTAGAAACGATGGCCCAAGTGCACCAAATCCTCTTTCCCTCTCCTCAAAATTTATAGATCACAGTCTCTAAACTAATTGTTAGTTGCATACTAGGCCACAAGCTGTTTGTCCACACAGCAATTACCTCCGAGGCCCTGATTAAAGGGCAGAAGCAGAAGTGTGAGGAAAATGAAACCCTCTGGCCGGGTGGGTACCGTGCCCTGACATTGGTGTGTGAATAAGAGTGAGTGAGGGGCCCCCTTATTCATTACAGACCTTTGTTCAAAGCCCAAGATATGACAGGCCATAGGATACGGGCTGCCGACTGCTTGTATGACGTTACGAACCAATGTAGCCTCCAGGCCACTGCGAGCATCTTCCTGGGAAAGTGGAACAAAATCCAAAGCCCTGGAGTCCATCAGAGATGCTATTTGTTGCTTCTTATAGATAGAGAAATTGAGGCTGAGACAGAGAGCGACTTGCCTGACGTCACACAGCAAGTGGTACCACGGTGAAACCACTAACTCCATATTCCGATCTGCTAATCCCCGGAAACACTGACGCCCTGGGAAATCTTACCATTTGGAGGTGAAATTTCAGTTCAAAATGTCATAGGAGGAATGGCTCCCACCGATGCCCCCAACCATGACCAGGGTGTGTCACCAACTGTGAATACTACCAAAAGAAAGGGCTTCTTTTAAGGGATCTCAAGGTGATAGCCCAAGTGCCTAGGGGCAGGGGGAGAAATGTGTTATTTTGGCATCAGTCCTGGTCCATCAAACTTCTGCTACCGGTCTGTGATACAAGGATGTTATTAGTGTTCCACGCAGAGCAGCTCAGCACCCACCGTTCTGGTCCACCCCAGCACCTGGGACTGCCCCAGGGCACTTGCAGACAGAAGGAGAATGCACAGAAATGCCACCGAGTGAACAATTTGGGAGCGGCTCTCAACCACGGAAGCAGGTGGAGAAATGCCCCAGCTTCCTCACCCCTCAAATGGAAGGACACTGACATGTAACCTATGGGTGTCCTGGAGGGTCCCCATCCCGGAGGTCCCCATCCCTGAGGTCCCCATCCTGGAGATCCCCAGAAGGATGAGCCTCACGGTCACGGGCAGACCCTCTTCCTAGCACACGCTGCAGTGGCTGCCTTCCCTTCCCCATTTCACTCCCCACAGCCCTGCCTGTAATTCCTGAGATACCTGTCCAAATAAATTCTTTGCACTCAAATCCTTGTCTCAAGGTCTGCTTATGGGAAGAACCAAACCCAAGACATTTCACAACCATCCTTCCGCTTATAAATGGCATGGATGCCAGCTGAGTGGACTGGGTTTTTGCTTTTTTACTTGTTTAACCAGGATTTTAAATTCAAGGTATTTTAAATAAAGACAAAAATAGGAATTCCTGTTTCTTTTAAAAATCAGGAATTCTGGTATCCACACATGGCAGCCCAAGCAGGGGCTGGTAGCGGCTGCCCCTTTTAGATAGATCTGTTGTCCCCAGTTTCTTCAGGTCCCCACCAGACCCTGCTTTCTTCTTTCATGTCAGCTTCCTGGTCCCCGTGGAGAGTTGAGTTTTTGAATCCTAGATTTTGATATTATTCTGAGCCTTTTCTAAAGGACGGCAAACAACAAATTAAGCAACAGTCTTCCATTCTGTTTAATTTCTTCCTTAAATCTAACAGAGGGACTCCCAAAGATTTGAGAAAGTACTGCTCTTTTTGTTCTTTTTAATTTCAGGTTTTTATAATGATGGTTCTCAATTTTTACAGCAGAAGAGTTTCTCCCCAACCTCCAGTCACACTTTGGCCCCTTTATGTAAGCTCCACGCACTTGACTCAGATTCAACAGGAAGCCAAACCAGTGAGTTTCCCTTTGACTTCAGTTCATGGTGGGTTCCAGGTAGCCAGCTTTGGTGGTTGTTATCAGACTGTCTTGCCTTGACAACATGTTTTGCATTGTAGAATTTTATTTAGCTTTGCCTTGGATGAAATAAAAATTACGTTTAATAGAAAAAATGTTCCTTTGAGGAGATAAACTTTCAAAAGTAATTCCATCCTTTTTCTACCTCATACCTCACCACTATTAATATTCATGGATTTTTTTTTTCTCCTTCTACAGCTTCCCAATTTTTAATCACTTCCCTTTTCCCTCGCATCAAAATACTACACATGTAAGCTCTGGGGGATCAGAGATGAACCATTCATGGTGCCTTCCCTCAAAGAGCTCACGGTCCGCGGAGGAGACAGATGGTGTGAAGTAATTTGCAGGGTTGCCTAGGGAGGGTTGTGAGAGTTCTCAGGTGACAAGAAGAAAGGGGTGATCAGTTCACTGGCCAGGGGCAGGGAAGGCTTCAAACAGAAGACCCTCCATTGCGCTTGAAGGTTGAGGAGCAATTTGCTAAGTGGAGGAGAGGAAGAAAGACTGTCCAAGCAGATGGACCAGGTTGAATGAGGCACAGAGGTTCAGAACTGCCTGGGACATGAGTTCAGTGAAACAGGGATCACAGAGACATCTGGAAGAGCAAGGCCAAGGAATTCCTGAGCCTAAGCTCCGTTTTCCAATCCGAGGTACAGGGAGCACCTGGGCTTGGAGCCCCTGGAGGTCACCTGCATTCCCGGGCTTCCTGTGTCAGTCAGCACTTTTTAGGTTGCACATGGTACTTCCTCTCTGAGAATTGACTGGCTTGTGCTCATGGGAAATCCAGAGAATATCATGTCTTCATTGCTGCAGTCAGTACCCTTCCTCCACCTCTTGGCTGTTTTTCCTCATTATTGGCTTTGTTTTTTCAGCCAAGTTTTTCCCCAAGTGATGACAAAGATGCCCAGTGATATCTTCAAAGACACACTTATGACTTCAGTCTTTCTGGAAAGACAGTATCTCTTTCTCATTAGTTTCCATGAAATTCCAAGAGAAAGAGCCTCATTGGCCCCAGTTATGCCACATGCTCATTTATAGATCAGTTACTCATGGCCAGGAAGATGAATTATTTTCACTGGACAGTCTTGAGTCAAGGGCTAATTCCTTCAGCCAGGGGTGGAGTCATTTCTCATTGTTACTTACTATGAGTAGTAGAGGGTCGGCAATCCATGAGAAATTGGGGTGCTGTCTCCCAAGTGGGCAATGGATGCAGGGCAGATGAAAGCAAGCACTTCCTCTTACACAATTGCATCCCTAGCGCCTCACCCCCCAGATGTGTGCTCTGTGCAGAGGACATCATCCCTGTTGCCAAGATGATAACTGCCTTAACCTTGCTGGTCCTCAGTTTCTACTCTGACCTTCAGCTCTTCTGCCAGAGCAACATACTCATTTGTTTCATCTGGAAAGAATTCTGTGATGCTTCTTCTGAGGATAACAGCTGTATCAATTAAGGTACACTGTTTTGTTAGCTTTATCAAATAGCATGATTTCTACACTGGTGAGCTGTTTTGGTGACTCTAGATATTCCAGAGTAGCTATGTTTCAACATATTCTTTTATCCTTGCTAATTTCTTTGCCCAAGTCCAAGTTCAGAGAAAAATTAGTAAGCTTTGTGGCAACATTCTTATGCCTATTAGAATTTGCTCATGCCAGCCAAGGTAGCTTATATCATCTACGACTCTCAGCTATTCGATTTTGCTTATCAAGCAACTGTGTTCAGCGGTGATGTCACTGGCCTGAATTTATTAAGACAGATCTTTAAACCTCACAAAAGACCGGTTATGTTACTTCTGTCATTGTCATGCCTTCTTTGCTTGCATAATGTTGATTAAGGAAATGTCAGAAAACTACTACAGAGAGCAGAGCTCTCCATATCCCAGGCACCGGAGATAAGATTTTTTAAAATCCTCTGATAATAAGGGTATAAAATAGATAAGAATTTATATATAAATAAATTCTAAATAAATAAATAAATAAATATATACATACATATATATATACATGTATGCAACAATGAGTATTATTTGACAGGCCCTGTTCTAAGAACTTTACACATAAGAACTTTTTAATATTATAAAAATATAGTATGATAAATACCTTTTACAGAGGAGACGGGATCTCAAGCCAGACTCCAGAATCACTCTGCTTAACTACTACAACATCCATTCATTGAATAATCACATGAGAACCAATTACAAATTGTGGTTAATATTATGATGGATAAGTTTAAGGATATTATAAGGAGCCCAACCTGATCATATGGGTGTCGTGGGGAAAAGACATCTCAGAGGAAGGGACGTGTGAGCTGAAATTTGAAGACGAGCTAGAATTATGTTAGTGTAGGGCGGTGAGAGCGGAGAGAAAGGCAGGTGGCAGGAGGAGGGACAGTGGTTATGAACCTGCCCCAGGACCCAAGTGAAGCTGGTGGGTCCTGTACAGTACGGCAATTACTGGAGAGATAGTACAACAAAGTTAGGGACAGGTAGGTTCATGCTTTGGGGGGTTTTGTTTGTGGTAGGCAGAATAATGACCCCAAAGTGTCCTTGTCCTAATCTTCGGGACCTGTGAGTATGTAACCTTATATGGCAAAAGGGACATTGCAGGCGAGATTAATGGTACAACCTTGACATGGGAAGATGAGCTTGGATTATCCAGGTGAGGCAATCTAATCATGAGTCCTTAAAAGCAGAAGACTTTCTCCAGCTGTGGTCACAGAGAAATGTGTTCATAGAAGAAGTCATCAGGGAGATGCAACCTAGCTGGCTTTGATGGGGAAGGAAAGGGACCAAAGAATGCAGGTGGCCTCTAGAAGCTGGAAAAGACAAGGAAGCAGAATTCTCCTCTAGAGCCTCCACAAAGAGATGCAACACTGCCAACACCTTGCTTCCAGCCAAGATCATGTCGGACTTCTGACTCCAGAACTGGAAAATAATAAATTTGTCTTGTTTTAAACTAAGTATGGGATCATTTGTTACAGCAGCAACGGGAAATGAATGCATATGAGAAGCTATTGAAGGCTCTGGGCAGAGAAATGGCACTCTCATTTGTTTTTTAATTAGCTGCATGTTTTTATCTGGGTCTCACACTATGTCACCATGACTTAGGGGTCAAATATCAGACACATTGTACTGAGCTATTGACAAGTTTTCGATCTCGGTGGGAGAAAGCTAACGTAGGGAAACTATGTCATAGGACAAAGTGTCCCCTTTGCTGTCACAAAGCACGTGTAATGACTCCATCTGTTGTCATCAGCCACTGACCCTAAAGCCCTGCAGCAGCAGAGATTTCCAGGGGCCTCGATGCTAATTGGATCTGCGTTCAGATCCTGGCTTAACTTAGGTGTCCTTAGGCAAGTTGCATCGCCTCTCTGAACCTCACCTTCTCATCTGTAAGACGGGGATTCTGCCAAAGCCCACTCCACTGGGTCATCATGAGGATTAAAAGAAAACCTTAACAATGGCCTTGACACAGAGTAGGGCTCCAAAAATGTGACATTCTTCTCCTTCTCTGTAGCTGCTTCCACTTGTCCAGTTTTTCCAGGTCAGACAATGCAAAAATTGTCTGGACAATTATAACCCTGGACATGCAGAGACTTTAAAAATGTAAGTGTCAGGTGAGAGTCAATTATTAGTACTGGGATGATGGCCAACCATCAAAGGATTTGGTGGAGGAGAGAGACCTGGCGATCCCAAGAAGCACAGGAAAGGAGGGGAAGAGGAAGAGGCAAGGCAGAGAAGAGAAGAAAGATAATTAAAAGTGCATCAATGAGCAACTTACCACCATGAGCGACTGGGGCGCTTTCTACTGGAGACCTTCTGAGAGGCTGTGCCGAGCCCACCTCAGAATTGTCCCCCGGGAGAACAGGAGGCTGGGGCATTTATCCACTGGCAACCATCCCCAATTTGTTGGTAGTTGTCCCCAAGTTGGTAACTCCCCCATCCTTCTGGGTTGCCCCTGCTTGTAGGGCAGAGCAAGCTCTGTGCTACCATAGATGCCCTCGTCAGTAAAGAAAAGAGGTGCAGGCGGCTGAAGAGAGAGTGCGCACTGCAGGGAACTCAGGGCCGTGATCATGGGTGTCAAGAGCATCCGTTCCCTGCATGTGGGAGAAAGAGATGGTGCACGCGGCTAGCCCAAAGTCCAAGCAGGACCGTGCAAGGCAGAGCTACACCCTCCAGGGTTCACTGCATGGCTCCATCTCCTTAAAGAGCCACCAGTGGAGGAAATACATGGCCAGCCTGGGCAGCAGGATGGCCGTGTGAGGATAGCAGCTTGCCCTTCAGGTTCAACAAAGCCACAGTCAAGGGAGTAGAGAATCTGAGGGCCAGTCCCATGGGGTGTCCTTTTGGGTCATGGCTGGACTCCCACAGCCAGGGGCCTCCAGAGGGATTCAGAAATGTGGGACAAATCTGGGACCTCAGAGTGGGCACTGGGCATTATCAAGACCCGGAGCACCACAGAGAGGAGAGAAGCATTTTCCTCTTCAGGATGGTTTAGGGTTCGGGTCACACCTCTCTAATCCTCTCAGAGATGAGCACCTCTCTCATCTGGGTTCCCCAGACAGGTAAGAGGAAAACCAGATGAGAGGGCCCCTGGCTCCCACCCCTGGGCTCTAGAGAATAAAATTCCACGTAATATGATCCCCAACAGCAAACCCATGACCTGCTGCTTTTGGGAGAAATCTGCAAACTTTCAACTTTTGAACCTAAACTCATAGTAAGAAAAACCATTTTTTTTAATGTGTCAATCCAGCATATACACATGTATATAACTTTAAAAAAGTAGTTTCATGTCATCACATAATACTTATCCTTACTACCTATTTCAGTCTGATATTGCTGTTAGATTATGTCATAGGATATTATATTTTGTCTTTTAAAATGCTGGTTAAGACTCACTAAATTAATTGTACAACCCGCTTTCTGCTTCCAGATTGGTGGCACCCCTCAATTTGATAACACTGAGGTAGAAGATAAGGGACTCTGGGTGGAGATAATGAAGCTCGCCTGGGTCCCACCCACTGTATCTCTGGTGAGCTGTCCAGAAAGATAAGGTTCAAGTTCAGCTAAAGGCAACAGCCTTTTTTAAGGCAAGATTTTTATTAAAGTATAACATATACGGAAAAGGATGCAAACATATTGTGATTGCCCCAGTGAAGCCAGTACCCCAGAGGCTTGCTTGTACCCCATCCCAGTCACTACCCTCCCAAAAGATCCTGACTCCTAACACCAGATGTTTGTTTCACCTGTTTTAGAACTTTGTAAGTATCAAGTCATATAAGAGGGACTTTTCTATGTCTGACTTCTTCTGTGCAGTGAACCTAATGGTTCTTCCATGTCCCTGGGTATGAAATTTGTTGAAATTTGCTGAAATTTGCTCCTTCTCGTTGTCATGTGCTGGTCACTGTGTGACTAGACCATAATTTGACTTATCAACTCTGAGCCTTGGGTTGTCTCTGGTTTGGGACTGTAAGTACTGCTCTGAGCATTCTTTTTTTTTTTTTTTTTTTTTTTGCGGTACGCGGGCCTCTCACTGCTGCGGCCTCTCCCGTTGCGGAGCAGCAGGCTCAGTGGCCATGGCTCACGGGCCCAGCCGCTCTGCGGCATGTGGGATCTTCCCAGACCGGGGCACGAACCCATGTCCCCTGCATCGGCAGGCGGACTCTCAACCACTGCGCCACCAGGGAAGTCCTCATCTTTGATATGTGCTCATTTCTCTCCGATATTTACGCATGAGTGGAATTGCATACGTTCAGCTTTAGAAGATATTAGCCAGATGTTCTGCAGGCCAATTCTGGAAAAATAAAAATGGTTAGAGGTTCCAATTTTTCTTACTCAACGTGAAAATCATTTGTAGAGAGCCCCATGGGCAGTTAAAAATAAATATTCTTACAGTTGAAATTACTCTACTGAGGAGAAGAATGTCAGTGAGAAGACTGGCCCCCTTGTCAGCCAATATCTAGGCACTTGGGGAAGCCCCAAGGAAACATCTTCCTATTTTGTCACTTTATGTGGGGCCTGATATACACTGAGCATTGGAATAGCACATAAAGGAAGCAGGTGTCAATTCCATCATGGTTACTTTCCTTATTCATTCATGTATTCATGACCAAGCATTCATTGTACCGTATGTATCAGGTATTTGACTAAGTGCTGGGTTACAGCAATTAAGCAGACACAGAGAAGACTCTACCCAAGGCCATTTCTAGTCCAGTGGGTGAAACAGACATGAAACAGATAATTCCTGAGTATTTATTACAAGTGTGATAAATGGCAGGAAGGAAACAGTGCAAGCAATCCTTGAGTACTTACTAGGTGCAAATCTCCAGGCTGGCCATCATGGAGGGCTGGTAGACAATGCATTCATCATAAAGATTTGGTATCCATCCCTTGGAAGGAGGTTCCTTTCCTCTTCTGCTGAACTCAGGCATGGCCATATGGCTTGTTTTAGCCAATGAAATGTGAGCATGGGTGATCGGCCACTCCCAGGTAGAAAATTCAAGAGTCTGTGTGTCATGCTTTCTTTTTCCTCTGCCACACTGGTGCTTCATTAGCCAGAGTGAAGGCCTTGTGGAGCAGAGTCCTAGACTCCCTCATCATGGATGTGTAATGTGAGCAAGAAATAAACGCTTATGGTTATAATACCCTAAAAATGTCAGGTTGTTTGCTTCAAGTTGTTTCAGCATAAACTTGCCTAATACAGCAATAAGCACACTTACACTCTAATCTAATATGAAACCATGTGTGATTTTCTATGTCCCTCTTCAGTGCCAAGTGCAGTGTCTCCCATCCTGACAAGTACTCAGCAAATGATTGTGTACCAATGGTTCAGCACAGGGTGTGGGGATTGCTGTCAAAGAAGGACAAGCATGGTGTCCTGGGATGTCAGTGAAAAGATAGCCCACCTTCAAGTCGAGAATGAGGGTGTCTTAAGCACAGACTGACCCACCCTAAGTACTCAATAAATGGTAACTACTAATATGATCATGCTATGATTCTAGTCCAATTCATGTTTGGGGGATGGCTTGTAGGCAGCTTGGACCAGAGCATATCATACTGCCCAGGCCCTTTCTTCATACTCCAGGTATCATGGGCTTGAATGGCCAGGGTCTCACATTCTTAATACCTCATTGCCAGAGAAGTGAAGTACTTCCTTCCCTGCTCTAATTTGTAAAATCCTAGGGAAGGCTTCCTATTGGCTTGGTTGGAGTCACATGTCTGCCCTTGAGCCAATCACCATGGTCTCTGGGTAAGATCCAGCTGAAAGAACTAGCCAAAACTTGGTCCTATGTTATAGGATGATCAGAGGTCAGAGTAATTGCGACAGGCAGGCTCCCCAATTTTATATGTTTAGACAATCACATACTGAGCACCTACTGTATAGAAGACTTTGTATTTGGCACCACAGAGAGATATAGGAAACATAAATGGAGGAGCTCGAGGGTTTGAGGAAGCAGAAGCAAGAAAGAGCTACAGCCTAGATCCTGTCTAGCTTCACTGTATGGACATTCACCATGATACTCTGCCCTGCCTGGAATATGGCCTTCCTCCCAGAAAGCTCTAGTCCCCTCCCAGCAGCTGGCTGTCCCTCCTCCCCGCGCACCCCCCCACCAACCCCGCAAGGAGTTAAAAGGCAATGCAGCTCGATCCTGGGCCTGAAAGCAAAGTTGGATGAGAATGAATGGGGCTCTATAAGGCATCTTGTATCTCTCTCAACTCTGCTCTGCTCCCATGCACTGTGTGCTTGTGGTTTCTGTCTCCTCTTCTGTTTATAGTGCTGGGCAGCTGCTGCATCCCCCCACCCTCACCTTCCCTGAGTGCCCTCAGGGAGACAGAGATGAAGCCATTCAGCTCTAGGATACATGGCCCAACTTTGTCCAGAGTCGGAGTCTTCACACTGCAGGCACTGCAGCCAGGATGAACTGGATCTAACCAGAGTCCTGAAACGCACCAGCAGGATAACCTGGGTTGTTGGAGCAGCTGGGAATGAGCTAGGCAGGGAGCAGCATAAAATATGCCTGCAATGGCTTGAAGAAACTGGGGTTCATTTTTCCTTCATAAGAAGAAATCCAGCTCTTGTGGTTCAACCATAAGAGGCCCAGGAACTCTGAAGCTCTTTGAGCCTCGTCTTCATTTTGCAAGCTGGCCACTGCAGTGCTGGGCAGCACACCTGTGAGCAGAGGAAGTGATAAAGGGAGGGATGGGATAAGTCTTGTCTATCTCTTTTATCGAGAGAGCAAAACCTTTCCCAGAAACACCAAAAATACTTAGGTCTCATTGGTCAGACCAAAGGCTGTGGACGCTTCTAGAGCCTGGCAACACAGGTGTTTTGCTTCTCTGGTCCTCATGGTGGAAGCAACAAATAAAAAAGTGTTGGGAACAACTGGAGGTCAGACAATTAGCCATGTCTGCCCCAGAAAGTTACTTCTCTAAGCTCTGTGTATTAGTTTGCTAGGGCTGCCATAACAAAGTTCCACAAACTGGATGGCTTTAAAAGCAGGAATTTACTGCCTCAAAGTTCTAGAGACTAGAAATCCAAGATCAAGGTTCCTTCTGAGGGCTGAGGAAGAACCTGTTCCATGCCTCTCCCCTAGCTTCTGATGGGTTGTTGGCCATCTTTGATGTTCCTTCACTTGTAGAAGCATCACCCCGATCTCTCTCTTCATCTTCACATGATATTTGTTCTCCCTGTGTGCACTTCTGTCTCCAAATTTCTCATTTTTATAAGAACACCAGTCTTATTGGATTAGGGCCCGCCCTAATGATTTCATTTTAACTTGATTACCTCTATAAATACCCTATTTCTAAATGAGGTCACATTTTGTGGTCCTGGGGGCTAGGACTTCAACACATGAATTTGAGGGGAGACACAATTCAGCCCATCACACCCCAGTTTCCTCATCTATAAAAAGAGTAGGACTCTTTTTATAGAATTCCTACCCACACTGTGGCATGGCACTTAAATGGGGTGATCCCCAGGAGCTCGCCCAGAATACACAGCTGCTATGGGGGTGGCTTCCTAGCTCCACTCTGTGGCTGAGGCTGAGGCCAGGTCCTATAAAAGGAAGGAAGGTGGGGCTGAGGAGAAGGCTGATATCCAGCCCCATCAAGTGTGCAAGTATCCTCAAGATGATATCCAAGATCTCCAGATTTCCAGCCCAAAGCTTGTGAGGCAGACATGACTCAAGAGCTCACTAGCCGGCACTCATGTTCCAAGATTGCCCCCTCCCACTGCCGGTTGAGGAGAGCTGGTCGCCTGAGTCAGTGGGACTTTTGTCTACAATTCAGGGCGGCCCCCAAATACTTGGCAGCCCCACTGGGCACGTGTTTCCAGGGAGGCAGCCTTTAGCAGTTCCAAGGGAAAGGCAAATCGGTGACTTCCCCAGCCTTGTCTGGCAGTCCCTTCTCTTCTATGCAGTGATGGAGGTCACCTCCTCTCTTGGGGGTCCCTTCTTATGCCTGCAAGAGCAGGACATACTGCAACCTCGCAGGTTCTGAGGGGCTGTTCTGTCCCTCTGCACCATAGTGTTTTGAGTAAATTACAAGGTTCTTATCAGTGCTGGGGGCTTTATTGTTCTTCCAGGACATCTCCTTTTGTCAAAAAAAAACAATAACTTGTTGTAAGTAGTACTTTTTAGGTTTACCATGCAGACAGACTAATTGTATCTTTTAATCTGGGTCAGACTGCTCTTGCTTATTACAAATTGGCTCTGAATCCTAAAAAGAGACAGGGGAAAATGTGAGGAACATTTGCAAATAATTCAGAGGCAGAATTACCTTCAGATAAACATTATGTCATGTTGGGTTTAAATGCATACATGGTCCTCAGCCCAGTTATGCTCTGGTTGACCCAGAGGGATGCTGTGGGACAGAGGGGGGACCCCCATTATGGATTCCGGCTGCTTACCTGAACTGTGAACCAGGGCATGCCCCCTCATACAATAGGACATAGAACCATATGTAGCAGGCTGGATAATAACCCCCAGAGGCACTGGGTTCTAATTCCTGAAAACAGTAAATGTTACCTTATTTGGAAAAGGGTCTTTCTAGATATAACTAAGGACCTTATCCTGGATTATTCAAATGGCCCCTAAATGAAATCACAAGTATCCTTATAAAAGAGAGGCAGAGGGATTGGTGTGATGAGGCCACAAGCCAAGGAATGCTGGCAGCCACCAGAAGCCGGAAGAGGCAAGGAACAGATTCTCCCCTAGAGCCTCTGGAAGGACCATAGCCCTGCTGACATCTTGACTTTGGTCCAGAAGACTGATCTGGGGCTCTGGCATCCAGAACTGTGAGAGAATAAATTTCTATTGTTTTAGCAACCAAGTCTGTGGAAAATTGTTATAGCAGCCACAAGGAACTAATACACCAAGGGGACTCGTGTCAGTGGCTTCCTTGTGTGCAAGGAGGACCTTCCAAGGCTGAAGAGGCCCCCAAGTGATATGGAAAGTGTCCTAGAAAGGGTGGCCATTAGAGGGGCATGCCCTATGTTCTAGGTCCTGCGTCACCACTTTCCCTGTTGCGTGACCTTGGACAAATGCTTAAGTTCTCTGAACCTCAGTTTCTTCATCAGTAAAATAAGGATAACCATAGCCCCCCTCACATTGTTGTTTGAGGATCAAATGACATAGCACATGTAAACCAGAGCCTGACAATCAATGGAGGTTAGCCTTTTTTAAAAAAAAGATCTGGGACTTCCCTGGTGGTCCAGTGGTTAGGACTCCGAGCTTCCAATGCAGGTGGCATGGGTTCGATCCACGGTCAGGAAACTAAGATCCCACATGCCACACGGCTTTGCCAAAAAATAAATAAATAATAAATTTTAAAAAATAATAAATAAATCTTTTGGGGAATTCTCTGGAGGTCCAGTTGTTAGGACTTGGTGCTCTCACTGCCAGGGTCCCAGGTTCCATCCCTGGTCAGGGAACTAAGATCCCACAAGCCACATGGTACAGCGAAAAAATAAATAAAATAAGAAAGATCTTAAAAAATTTTTTTTTTATTTCACCTCTGTTGACTTTCTGGAGCTATTTTCAGAGTGCTCTGAAAGTTCCCTGGGGCACCATAAACTGTTTTCTTATCCTCTGTAAACTCAAAAATTTGCCACACAGTGCCATTTATGCTAAATTCATAGGCTTATATCATGGAGGGCTAATTTCTCCTACTCTCAAAACACTTTACAGAAAGAGTTGATGATAATAAAAACAAACTAGAGCCCAAGTCAGGAAGGAGACCTCTATAATAAGTGGGGAAAGAGGGACATTTTCATCCAATTCACTGAAGGAAAGAAAGGCTCCATGTGCTTATGCTTTTTCCAGTTTTTTTCTTGTAGCTGATTTCTAGTCTCATACATTTGAGGTTGGAAAAGATGCTTGATATGCTGCCATTCCTATATTTATTAAGACTTGTTTTGTGGCTTAATGTGTGATTTATCCTGGAGAATTTTTCATGTGCATTTGAAAAGAATGTGTATTCTGCTGTTTTTGAATGGAATATTCTATATATAACTATTAAGGCCATATGATGTAATGTGTCATTTAAGGTCAATGATTCTTTACTGATTTTCTGTCTGGATGATTTATCCATTGATGAAAGTAGGGTGTTAACATCTCCTGCAATTATTATATTACTGTCTATTTCTCCCTTCATGTCTGCTAATGTTTGCTTTATGTACTTAGGTGCTCCTATGTTGGGTGAACATGTATTTATAAGTGTTATATCTTCTTGTTGGATTAATCCTTTATCATTGCGTAATGTTCTTTGTCTCTTAACACAGACTTTGTTTTAAATTCTATTTTGTCTGATATAAGTATTGTTAACTCAGTTTTCTTTTCATTTCCATTTATGTGAAATACTTTTTTCCGTCCCCTCAATTTCAGTCTGTGTGCGTCTTTAGATATGAAGTGAGTCTCATAGGCAGCATACAGTTGGATCTTGTAATTTTATCTATTCACCTACCCTATGTCTTTTGATTGGAACACTTAATCTATTTACATTTAAAGTAATTATTGATAGGCATGTACTTATTTACTTTTTGCCATTTTGCTAACTGTTTTCTTGATGTTTTTGTAGCTCCTCTCTGTTTCTTTCTTCTTTTCTTGTTCTCTTCCCTTGTGATTTGATGACTTTTCTTTAGTGTTATGTTTGTATTACTTTCTCTCTCTCTTTTTCTTGTTTTTCAGTATAGTTGATTTACAATGTTGTGTTAGTTTCTGGTGTACAGCAAAGAGATTCAGTTATACATATATATATATATATATATTCTTTTTCACATTCTTTTTTACCTGCTAATCCCAAACTCCTAATTTATCCCTCCCCATCACTTTTCCCTCTTGGTAACCATAAGTTTGTTTTCTATGTCTGTGAATTTCTATGTCTGTGAATTTTCTATGTCTGTTTGTTTTGTAAATAAGTTCATTTGTATCATATTTTAGATTCCACATGTAAGTGATATCATATGGCATTTGTCTTTCTCTGTCTGACTTACTTCACTTAGAAAGATAATCTCTAGGTCCATCCATGTTGCTGCAAGTGGCATTATTTCATTCTTTTTATGGTCGAGTAGTAATCCCCATTGTATTCCTTTCTCTTTGTTGTGTATTTATTATCCGTTTTTGGTTTGTGGTTACAATGAGCTTCTTATACAACAACTTATGTATATAGCAGTCTATTTTAAATCGATGTCATTAATTTTGAGCTCGTACTAAAAACACTACATTTTTTACTCCCTCACCATGTTTTATATTTTTAATGTCATATTTACAGCTTTTGTTTCGTGTACCCCTTAACTAATTATTGTAGATATAGATTTTTTCTTTCATAATTTTTATATCTTTAGCTATGGTATTTTTGCTTGTTCGTTTTTCTAAAGAAATCCCTTTAACATTTCTTGTAAAGTCCGTTTAGCAGTGATGAACTCCTTTAGCTTTTGCCTGTCTGGGAAAAATTTTTTTTTTCCATTTTTTAACAGCTTTATTGATATAATTCTATTGTGTGATATAATTCAGTTGTGTGATATAATGTCACACAACTCATCCACTTAAAGTTTATAGTCCAGTGGTATTTAGTATATTCACAGAGTTGGGCAAACATCTCTACAATCAATTTTAAAATGGATTTTAGATTCAGATTTTTATAGTTGATTTTTCATCATCCCAAAGAGAAGTCCCATATACCCTACAGCAGTCACTCTCCATTTCCCTTCAAGTCTCCCTAGCTCATGGCAATCACTGATCTTCTTTCTGTCTCTACAGATTTGCCTGTTCTGCATGTTTCATACAAATGGAATCATAAAATCTGTAGCCTTTTATCTTACTTGGGAAACTTTTTATCTTTCCTTCAATCTGAATATTATCCTTGCCAGATAGAGTATTCTTGGTTGTAAGTTTTTTTTTCCTTTCAACACTTGGAATATGTCATGACACTCCCCTGTGACCTGTAAAGTTTCTACTGAAAAGTCAGCTAGTAGTCTTATGGGGGCTCCCCTACATGTAACTAGTTGTTTTTCTCTTGCTGCTTTTAGTATTGTCTCTTTAAGTTTTGACATTTTAATTGAAATATGTCTTCGTATGGGTCTCTTTGGGTACATCTTGTTTGGAACTCTCTGCTTCCTGAGCTTAGACATCTGTTTCCTTCTCCAGGCTAGGGAAGTTTTTAGCCATTATTTCTTCAAATAGGTTTTCCGTTCCTTTCTCTCTCTCTTCTCCTTCTGGGACCCCTATAATGTAAATGTTAGCACAATTCATGTTGTTCTAGAGGTCCCTTAAATTATCCTCATTTTTAAAGATTCTTCTTTCTTTTTGCTGTTCTGGTTGGGTGATTTCCACTACCCTGTCTTCCAGATAACCGATCCATTCTTCTGCATCTTCTAATCTGCTGTTAGTTCCCTCTAGTGTATTTTTCATTTTTGTTATTGTATTCTTCAGCTCTGATTGATTCTTTCTTTTATTTTCTGTCTCTTCATGGCAGTTCTCACTGTGTTCCTCCATTCTTCTCTTGAGTTTGGGAAGCACCTCTATGACCATTACTTTGAACTCTTTATCTGGTAGGTTGCTTAGTTCCACTTCATTTGGTTATTTTTCTGAGGTTTTGTCTTATTCTTTTGTCTGGAACGTATGCTTTTGTCTCCTCATTTTGCCTAATTCTCTGTGTTTGTTTCTATGTATTAGGTAGATTAGCTATTTCTCCTGGTCCTGAAAGAGTGGCTTTATGTAGAAGGTGTCCTGTGGGGCCCAATAGTGCAGTCCCCCGGTCAGCAGAGCCAGGTATGCCAGCAGCGTTCATCGTGTGGGCCACATGCACCCTCCTATTGTTGCTGGGCCACTATTGCTGCAGGTGCACCATTGTGTGGGATGGGCCTCTGGCAGCTGTGAAGCCCAGCTGTGACTGGTGCAGGTGCTCTGGTGTGTAGGGCCAGCCCCTGGGGTGGGATCCACTTTGGAGGGGCTTCAGTGCTGGCAAAGGCTACCTGCTCAGTGTGGCAGGGAAGGGGGCCACTTTGCTGGAGCACCAGCTGGAGTGAGTTTTCAGGTAAATGCTGGGGCAGGGGAGTTGATGCTAAGGTAGATAGGGAAAGTAGAAATGGCACCCACCAGGGCTAAGCCAGCTAGGTAGAAGGTGAGAAAAAAATGGCACCCACCAGCACATTCTGTACCTGGAGAAAATTCCAACAGATCCCTGTCCTTCCAGCACATGCCCTAAAATCAGTCAATGAATCTCTTTCATGTATGACCTCAGCGCTTTTCAAATTGCTGCTTCTGAGCTGGGACTCAGAGCAAGTGAGTTTTTTTGCATTCTTCCTTTAAGAGCAGAGTCTTGGTTTCCTATGTCCTCCAGCTTTCCCAGTCAAAGCCAGACATTATGGAGACTTGTCTTCCCAGTGCAGGGTGCTAGGCTGGGGTCTTCCCCAGGCTGGGGTGCCATATGTGGAGTTTGGTCCCCTTGCTCTTCAGGGAAGACCTCTGTGGCTGTGCTAGCTCCCCTGCCTATGGGTTGCCATGCCAGGGGTGGGTCTTGGCCAGACCACATCTTCACCCCTCCTACCTGTTTCGATGTGTTTTTTTCCTTATGCCCTTAGTTGTGAAAAAGCTTTTATGCTAGTCTTCAGGGCTTTCTCAGATATGATTGCTCTATATGTAGTTGTGGTTTTGGTGTGTCCACAGAGGAGGCAAGCCCAGGGTCTTTCTACTCCACCATCTTGTCTCCCTCTTGTCACAAGGGTGGCATTTACCCTTGGTGTGTTTTCAGGAGTACTCCTGTATTATGCACTCCTAAATGCCTTTACTATCAAACCATAAATTTCACCATTAAATATTTATTCCTTTGGTGAGTTCAAGCATGGACCTATGGAGGGCAGATATCACCAAGAAGCCATTAATACCTTAGCATAATTTGCAATTTAAAACCTGTCAGGGCTTCCCTGGTGGTGCAGTGGTTGAGAGTCCGCCTGCCGATGCAGGGTACATGGGTTCATGCCCAGGTCCGGGAAGATTCCACATGCTGCGTAGCGGCTGGACCCATGAGCCGTGGACGCTGAGCCTGCGCGTCCAGATCCTGTCCTCCACAAGGGGAGAGGCCACAACAGTGAGAGGCCCGCGTACAGAAAAAAAAAACAAAAAAAACCAACCCTGTCAGTGGCTTCCTGATGCTTCAGGATAAGCCATGACATCTTTCCTATGGTCTCCAAAGCCTCCATGGCCTGACTTTCCCCTCCTTGCTCTTGTGTCTTTCTTCCAGTTGTTCAAATGTTCAATGGTTGCTCCTGGCTTGGGCCTTTGAACAAGCTGCTCTACCTGATTAGAAAGCTCTTTCTCCTACTGACATCTGAGCTACTGAGGACAGAGGCAGGAGCTCTTCTGCTCATTTCTGTGTCCTCATACGAAATTCAATGCCTGGTGCCTATCTTATGCTGCTAAGTACATACTTGTTAAATAAATGGATGAATGAATAAATGAAACCAGTTCCTGAATGATGGCACTGAGGTCAGGGTAGAGTTTCATTTGTTTGATGGGCAGAAGAGTGAAGAATAAACGGCAAGGTTGGAAAAAGAGAGAGAATGCTGACAGAGAGGCTTCTTAATAAAAATTTGGTTTGGGGACTTCCCTGGTGGCACAGTGGTTAAGAATCCACCTGCCAATACAGTGGACACGGGTTCAAGCCCTAGTCCGGGAGGATCCCACATGCCACAGAGCAACTAAGCCTGTGCTCCACAACTACTGAGCCCATGTGCCACAACTACTGGAGCCCGCGTGCCTAGAGCCTGTAGTCTGCAACAAGAGAAGCCAACGCAATGAGAAGCCAGCACACCGCAACAAAGAGTAGCCCCCGCTTACCGCAACTAGAGAAAGCCTATGTGCAGCAGCAAAGACCCAATGCAGCCAAAAATTAATTAATTAATTTTTAAAAATTTGGTTTGGCTGCATGTCAGAGAAAATAACAATGGTTTTAAAAAGTTAGGAAGTTCTGAGGTAAGCATCCAAGAATGACACAGTGCTCCATGGTTATCAGAAACCAAGCTCCAATATTTGTACTCCACCAATGTTATGAGTGGCGTCAATCTTCAAGGTTGCTTCAAGGTCCAAAAATGTTGTTAAGGCTCCAGCTATCACATCCAGATTCCAGGCAAGAAAAGAGAGCAAGAGGGTAAATGATATACTATCCAGATGAATAAGCCACTTTTAAGGATCTGTCCCAGAAGTCCCACCCAATAAGTTGTGTTGACCTCTCATTGGCCATGCCCACTGCATAATATAATGTTTTAACTAGACAGATTGCCAGCCAAATAAAATTGTGATTCCATTGGTGAAGAAGAAAGGGAGATTGGATATTGGATAGGCAACCAGCAGTCTCAGACACTGGGGCTAATGACTTGGAAGAAGAATCCATTTATTCACTTCACTTATGACTTCACTCACTCATGGAGAAGGTATTTAAGACATACTGACCTCCTAGGCTGGATACTGGACAGGGAAGGAGAGGCATGAATATGAAGATAATAGGAACTGGTCTTCACATCCAAGATGCTCATATTCAAGTAGAGCACAGGCTGATAAGAAGAAGTTAAGCCCAGAGCCAGAATTAGCAAACAACTGAGATGAGGGGCAGCTAAATACTGTAGGTGTTGGGAGAGACTCTTTTTTCCTAGAAGTGGCTGGGAGGACCCAGGAGGAAGCTTTGATGAATAGATAAAATTTTGCCAAGTAGGGAAGATTGTTGTAGAGAATACATTTCAGGTGGAAAGAACAGCTCAGGCAAAGACATAAAGGTTGCAGCCTGTACGTACCCAGAGATGAACAACAGCAGGAATAAGAACTGGGCGGCAGGAAGTAATCCAGAAAATCGGTACCAGGTTCCTCATGACCAGTCCCTGCCCATTGCCCCAGTCTCCTCCAATTTACTCTGGCCCTTTACTACTTAGATAAAATGGTAAAATGTTTTACTGAACGTATACCTTTCTGGAAGAAGTTTCATGAAGCTTTTTATTTTTTTTTCAGTACGCGGGCCTCTCACTGCTGTGGCCTCTCCCGTTGTGGAGCACAGGCTCCGGACGCGCAGGCTCAATGGCCATGGCTCACGGGCCCAGCCACTCCGCGGCATGTGGGATCTTCCCGGACCGGGGCACGAACCCGTGTCCCCTGCATCGGCAGGCGGACTCTCAACCACTGCGCCACCAGGGGAGCCCTTCATGAAGCTTTTAAGTGCTGTCTCTATCACTCAAACTTTTAAAATGTTAACATTTGAAAATACCCAGGAGAGGTATACAAGGACACATTTTATTATGGAGATTACACAGGTCACATTTTTGTTTGAACCTTTGAAAGAATTTAGTCTTTAACATTTTCTGATTTTAAAATTTTAAAATCTTTTAACAAAACTTTCAAGTAACACAATACCTTTCATTGTAGAATTTGTTTATAAAAATTCATCCCTTGAAATATTTTGATCCTTTTTAATATTAACCACAGCATTTGTACTATGTTGCTTTCTAAAATACTCATCTTGCTCCCTTTTCTTATCTGGAATCTGAATGTGATAGCTGGAGCCTCAGCAACCATTTTGGAAGGTTTTGGATAAAAGTCACATGGGCCTTCTAGCTGTGTCTCCAATAGACAATGAGTCTATTGTTCCGCACCTCAGGGCCTTGGTTCACCCTTTCCTTTTGTCTGGAGGATCATCTCCGCCCTTTACCTGGCTGACCCTTTCTCATCCTTTCTGTCTCAGATCAAAAGTCACTGCCCATGGGCTTCCCTGGTGGCACAGTGGTTGAGAGTCTGCCTGCCAAAGCAGGGGACATGGATTCATGCCCCGGTCCGGGAAGATCCCACATGTTGCGGAGCGGCTGGGCCCGTGAGCCATGGCCGCTGAGCCTGCGCGCCCGGAGCCTGTGCTCCGCAACGGGAGAAGCCACAACAGTGAGAGGCCCGCGTACCGCAAAAAAAAAAAAAAAAAGTCACTGCCCATAGAGGTTTTCCCCACCATCCTTTCTAATGTTCACTCTGTTTTTCTCACTCAGTACACCTTACTCTGTACTTCATAACATTTATTGCAATTTGAGATTTTTTACTTATAAGATTATCTGCTTAATATTTGTCTCCCCCATTAAATCATGAGCTCTGAGAGGCTAGGTCTGGCTCTTTTTGTCTATCACTTGGTGAAGCTTAGCACATAATGGGCATCCAATGGAAATTCATTGGATTAATTGATATGTGTGTGTGTTATAGCTAAAGGCTGACAGGGAATTAACGTCCAAGGAAGATAAAAAGTAGCAAAGTAATTAGCTGTACTCTTGTACACTTTAATTCTGCAAGTTAATTGGTTATTTGATGAAAGCTTACCACCTTGGTCAGAGATGTTAGCACAGGGAGAGGTTTGATGAGCAGTGGCTTCCCAGTTTGAAATGAAAGGCATGAAATTCAAGTACATTTATGAAATGCAAACATCACTTAGCAAAGGTCTAGAACCAGGCACAACTTCTTCTTCCTATGTTTTGGGCATAGTCCTGTCATTAATTTGTTGAAACCTCTCCTGTGGGTTGTCTGCTATCATTTGTTTGCTCAGTGAAACCTGGCTTCTAGAATTCCATTAGTTGGGAATTCATGATTACTCAATTCAGCCAGGTCAAGGTGTACTCTAGATCCTCTGAAAGGAAAGTTTCCTGAGCAAATGAACCAAAATCATGAATTTTCAAGGATGCAGGTCAATTATCAGGGAAACTGAGGTGCTCTGTAGCAACATAGAGCAATCTATTTGCATGCAATTAATATGCTAATTACAAAGCACTATTCACTATTCGTTGAAATAGGGGACTCCGAAGGATAGCCATGCTAGGTAACGCTGGGAGCCTTATTAGGGTTTGCCTGCCTGCGTTTAAATGTAACACAACTACAACTACCTTAGTTGTAGAGAGAGAGAAAGAAAAAAGAAAAACCCCAAGCACAGTACAGAAAACTAACAAAACAATATTGGGGGAAAAATACCTGCCAGAGACTATCAACAGTGATACGATTTTTTTGTTTTTAAGTTTAAAACCTTACGAACACATAGAAACATAGTAAAATTATAAAAACAGGTATGGGGAAATTCAGAGCAGTGATTAGCCCTATAGGAAAGGAGGGAAATGGTATAAACAAGAGGCTTTGACTGCATTTGCAATACGTCCTTTTTAAAGCTGAGTGTTGTGTACTCCAATGTTTATGGAAATATTTCTCTGTGGCTTTTTTGCATGCCTAAATGTTTCAGTATAATGTAATTTTAAAAGTTGGAGTCAGTGTTTTACTTTCTACAAGAAATGACACTGGGCTACAGTGAAGGTGAGAGGTGGCCAGACTCTACATGAAACTAGGAAAAGCTTCTAATTTCTCATTGCTTGGCCAGAGGTGCCCTGTCATTGGCGGGTGGTCCAGCCAGCACACGGCGATGTCTGCAAGCAGTAAGTGTGGCAACCTCCCAGAATGCCCCACTCGGCCCGCTGCAATGCAGTGTGCATTCCCTGGGAAGTCATGCTTCCTCCAGGTGAAGGATGGGATCGCTCCATCTCTGTCACCTGCACGGAGAAGGAAGTGCTGTAGAGAGACAGATGAGGTCATCTATTATCAAGTAGGCAAAAGAGAGACCTAAGAGGCACCTGCAGCTCACCAGATGTTCTGTCAGTCATCAGTCAGGAGGATGGGAGCTTATCTCCTCCCCCCTGTTCCCCCCATCCAGCCTCTCCAGGGAAGAATTAGACAAGAGACGGGCTCGTGGACCAGTCCCCTAAAAACTGGCCTGAGGATGGGGTGGAGGCACTTCAGGCAGCCACAGGAGACATTGCTCCTGAGCTGTAAAAATACCCTAGAGGAGAGGATAATCTGGAAGGGTTGTGTACTTGGGACCGTGATGAAGCCTGATGAATATCTCCCCTTGAATCCTTAAAAGAAGATGCAGCCAATACTACATTCGTCCTCTTCTTCTTCTTCATCATCACCATCAAATACTACTCTAAGCCAAGAACTGTGCTAAGAGTTCCATCAGCAAGTTTTTCATTTACCCCTGGCAACAGCTTTACGAGAAAAGCACTATTAATGTCCGCATGTTCCAGCTGAGGAAACTGAGGCAGAGACAGATAAGTAAGCCACCCAAAGTCCCCCAAAGTGGACTCCCACCAATGTGCCATCTCCTTTGCAGCACCATTGGCATGTCAATGATACCCCATTGATTTCCAGCTGGGGAGGTAGACATGGTCCCACTGCATCCCAAACCACCCTGGGTGGCACACCCAGAACAGCTATGTCTGACCAGGCAAGGCCCAGAGGCCAAGGTCTTCAAAGCCCAACCTCTAGCACAGGAGCCCAGGGTAGTTACACAACTTTCCCCAGAACCCAAAAGGCTTTTCACAACCTTACGAATCCTTGGAGATGAGGAAGGACATGGTCATTAGGAGAAACCAGAAGCCTAGAAAGACCTAACCCATTCCCACCGAGCGAAGCACAACCCCTGTGGTCTCTGGGAACCCCCATCCACCAGCCACTCCTACTTGCTGGCCCTTGGGGAACAAGCAACAGAGAGCAACAAGCCGCACCCCGCAACACACACTGGAAGCCTAGTAACTTCCACATCCACGGTGCTTCACCGTCTGATCTGGAAACCTCTTTTTCTACCTTGGAACCTTGGAATGTTCTGTGTCAATGACTTTGAGAGGCACCCAGAGATGGAAATAGAGTGCCCTGAGGCAACCTGATGCACTTACAGATTTGACACACAGGCCTTGGGCTATATGGAAAGTCCTAATAGTGGAATTGGAAGCATCCAGTGGGTAGGAAAAGGAGCAGATGGGGAGAGAAGGCAGCGTTCCTGGTAGAGAACAGAACTGTGCTGTTAAAACACAACCCGCTTGTCCATGCCCTCCCCTTGCCCCTGAGGATATTAATGAGCATAAGTTCCCACAGGGAGGAATTACCCTTCGTCATTTCACAGGCTGAGGATCTACTTCAGCTCCACTTTACCCTGTCCCAGCCCCCTCCCTCCCTCTCCCAAAAGCATCCCATCCAAAGCCAGGTTCACTTTCAAAGCCATGTCCATTGTTCTAACCACTGGTTGCCCTGGGAAATCACACACTTCCCATCCAAGGCAGATGTATTAATCTACTCAGGCTGCCATACAAAATACCACAGGCTGGATGACTTAAACAAGCTTATTTCTCACAGTTCTGGAGGCTGGGAGTCCAAGATCAAGGTATCAGCAAGTTTGGTTTCTTCTGAAGCCTCTCTCCTTGGCTGGTAGATGCTGTCTTCTCCCTGTGTCTTCACATGGTCTTACCTTCATTGTGTCTGTGTCTTAATTTTCTTTTCTTATAAGGACACCTGTCAGATTGGATTAGAGCCCACCCCATGAGCTTATTTCAACTAAATTACCCCTTTAAAGGACCTAGCTCTAAATACAGGCACATCCTGAAGTACTGGGGGTTAGAACTTCAAAATATGAATTTTGTGGACACAACAGGAGAGAAAACAGATTCAGAGAAATGCAGTGAGTGTATATGTCATCTGACAAATTTTTCGGTCCATTGGGATCTACCTGGATTTACATTGCTTCTCATTCTTTTCTCTGTTCCCCCCTGCACTCTCTAAATTTTGACATATTAGAGGCTTTCACATTCCTCAAGATATTATATTTTCTCTTTACAGCTGGAATTAGAGCAAATTTAAAGCATCCCTCTAAGCGCAGGAGATGAGCCCTGGAAAATATTGCTATCACATCCAATATTGGCACAAATTATCTTCTGAGTTGGGCTAAACTGCACCAGTTAATTAGCTCAGTGAATAGCAACCATCAGTCCTTCTGATGGACTCTCCTCTGAAACTCTCCTTATTTGATTTCCTTGAATTATCGCCCAAGACAGGCTCAACAAAGGATGCACAAAATATTATGGAATTCCAGACCGACAGGGTGGAGTCATGTCAGGCCCTGTGCCCCATCAAAATGAATAACCTGAAATTACAAAACCCGGAGGGAGTGCTGAAGCAGACGTGGAGAGGTGAGAATGGAGAGGAGTAGAGGGAGCCCCCGGTCTGCTAACAAACCCAGTTCATCACAACTGGAGAGACAACGGGAGCCTCACCCCTCCCTGAACCCCATGTCCCGATCATCTTCCAGGAGGAACTGTTCGGAGTGGTCTCCTCCATGGCCCCTGTGGAAAAAGCCAAGAACACCCCCAAACTGATGCAGTGGTGAGCAGCTTTCAGCATACACAGACTCTAAACACAATATGGCATTAGGGGCTTGCACTGGGGAATTGTTTCCATGACTGGAGTCATCATTTTAAAAGCATTTGCCAAATTCCTGTGGACAATGTCCAAGATGTGATTTTACCAGTGCCCTCCTGCCTTGGGTGAAAGCCTCTACATGTGCTGTGGGCAGAGCCCACTAACCTGTGGTCACCTTTGGGTGCATTAGAAAGGCCCCTCTGTGGGAGAATATGGTCTCATCCCACCCCCATCATCACCATGCAGACAGAATGGTGCCCCATCCATTTGGGGGCTGGGGGATGCTGCCCTGGGAAAGGGTACAGGGCTAATGCAGTCCCTAGATCAGTGCCTGGTGCATAGAAAGTACTGTACGCTAGGTATTGTTATTTACTCTAAGCTCCATGAGGGTGTCCGTCCTGTTCACCTTTACCTAATGCAGAGACTGGCAAAGGGCCAGGGCAATTGAAGGGAACGGTAGATCCCAGGCAGAGGGAACTGTCATATTAGCAGCAACTAGGAACCAGGATTTTGCTTCCTACGATGTAGAATAAGGGAACCATTTATCCCACACTGACTCCCGTCTTATACTTTATGATCTTAGAACAAGGGAATTATGCTATGTGTAAAAAAAGCCAATCTCAAAACGTTACATACTAAAGCATTCCATTTACACAGCATTCTTGAAGTGGCAAAAGTATACAGATGGTTTCATGTTACTTTTATACATGAAACTGTCACATTTCTGACAATGACCTCCCTCACCCACCCTCCTCAGTGCTTTCATAGGGTAGCATCCAATTCATCGCTCTTCCTGCCATGGCCTAATCCGGTGCCTGACCCCAGAGCAGGTATAAGTATCAAACTGTTGAACAAATAAATGAATGAGCACATTGTGAATCCAGGTGAGGAAAGCAGGTGGATGGCCAGGAACTGTAAGCAACCTAGACTAGAGGTTTAGAGAAGCCCCAACAATTCACAAGGGGAATCCAAACGAGAGGCCAGCCAGCATCCCCATGTAGGCTTCCTGCCAAGAATGGTGTGGTTTCAGAGGACCAGACATCCCCAGGGGCCTTGTAAAACAGGTGAGTGGCTGCCCCTGGCCAGAGGCAGATCATGGCTAGAGGTAGACCTTGAATTTGGGATCCAGAAATGGGCATATCTGCCTAACAGACTGTGTTCTTGGAGAAATGGCTACTCCAGGTGGGCCCTGGGCTCCCTCCAGGCGCCAGTCTGAGCCAGCTCTGTCCCCAGATTTCTCCCACTCTCCGTACGTCCACTCAGCTCTTCAAGGCCCTCCCACCATGCTGGGCCCAGATGCATTCCCCTTCTACCCACTGTCAGTGTGTCTTACCTATGGGTGTGTCTAAAATGACACAGCAATGACACAGTTGTTTTCAGAGACAACGTGAAGTTGGTCACCTGAAGCGGGGAGTGAAATCTATGTTTTGAAGAAAATGGAGTTGAAAGCGTTTAACCTCGAATCATAAACAGGAGCAATAAATTAGGGAGAGACCAGTGAACAGGAAATCACAAGGGAAGAGGCCCATTCCTAGGCCAGAGGAGGACTTTCTTGGGCGATGCAATTAGTAACCCTTCATGGAGATGCTGATAACTGGGGCCTGGCTGCCTGAATCACTGTGAGAGGAGAGGGGATATGGCCCAGGGGGGATGTTCCAAGGCTGTCTTCCACTTAGTTCTCTGTCCACTTGTCCCCAGAAGCCCAATCCTAGGCATGGACCTTGCAGGTCAGAGAAATGCACAAAGATCTCAGCAGGAAATGGACATCCTTTTGCAACTCTACAAGGAGTGTACAGGGCAGGCTCTTGAGGGGCTTTCAAAGAGAGGGTATATTTCTAGCACTTGTCCGGTTGCTAACGTGATTTGCAACATTGGGCAATTTACATAAACTTCCCAGCAATGCAACTCTACAGCCCTTCTGAGGGCTTACTCTGGGGAAAGGCAGAGATGAATGCAATATGGCTCTAGATTTCCAGAGCTCCACAGTGTAGTGGGAGGGACAGAAACGTTGACCACAAAGCATAATATCAAGCAAGGCAGTTGGTGATAAGGTAGCCCACATCAGTGTGATGTAGGAAGCAGTCTTTGGAAGCAACCTAAGTGTCCATGGACAGATGAATGGATAAAGAAGATGTCATATATATATATATATATATGTGGAATATATATATGGAATGCTACTCAGCCATAGAAAAGAATTGAAATATTGCCATTTGCAGCAACATGGAGGGACCTAGAGATTATCATACTAAGTGAAGTAAGTCAGACAGAGACAAGTATCATATGATATCACTTATATGTGGAATCTAAAAAAATGATACAAATGAACTTATTTACAAAACAGAAACAGAATTGCAGACTTAGAAAACAAACTTATGGCTACCAAAGGGGAAGGAGAGGACAGTTAAATTAGGAGTTTGGGATTAACAACTAACAAACTACTATATATAAAATAGATAAACAACAAGGACCTATTATATAGCACAGGGAACTATATTCAATATCTTATAATAACAAATAATGGAAAAAATCTGAAAAAATATATATATGTACATGTGTGTATATACACACACACACGTATAACTGAATCATTTTGCTGTACACCTGAAACTACCACAATATTGTAAATCAACTATACTTCAATTAAAAAAAAAAAGAATAGTCAAACCCAGGTTGCAAACCCAGCTTTACCGCTTCTTACTTGATGGACCTTCGGCAAGTTATTTCGCCTCCTGGAGCCCCAGTTTCCCAGATCTAAGGAGGGATCTCATTTCTGAGAAGTTGTGCTAGGCAAGGAAAGCGGAAGAGCGTGAGTCACAGGGACAGAAAGGCCCAGGACATCGTTCTGAAGCTGCCTGTGTGTGAACTGAGATTTTGAGTTTTACATCTAGGCGCCCTGCTGAGATTCATGTCATCCAAGAACTCAAAGAAATCTGAAGAAATCATCTGGAGATAAAACTCCAGAGCTTGGACCAGCCTCAGCACTTAAATGTTTGCTGAAAGAATGGGAGGGAAAACAAGAGAATGAGTGGAGTAAATACAAGAATTCAATCAAGACGGACTCCCTTACCTCTGAGTGAGACCCTCAACTGACCCCCTAAAAGTAAAGGACATTGTACTTATTTGTTTGTTTACTTAATATGTATCAAGCATTGTTCTCAGTGCTTTACCTCAATGTTTACCTAAGTAAACTAACTTACTATTCCCTTAACTAACCCAGGGAGGTGGTGGTATTATTATCCCCAGTTCAGGCATGAAGAAACTAAGCTCAGGGGTAAGTGTCTTGCCAAAGGTCACACAACTAAAAGGGGAGCAAATCCAGGCTTCGACCTCAGGCATTTGGCTCAGGGAAACCATGCTGCTATTCCAGTAAGGAGGCTGACACAGTGCCTGAGGGCTTGAGGGGGCTTGATTAATGGTCCCATCCATTTACACGAGCCAGCTCAGACGGGCTGCCCCTGAGAAGGTGTCCAGAGCCCAAGGAAGGCTGCCCTTGACCTCTGTTTTGAGTCAAGGGGCCCAGTTTAAGGACTTTACCAGCAAGCCCCCTCAACATTACCATGCCTTCTCTGAGCCTGGGGCTCAATTCTCAATGAAGTATCATTGAGCCTACAGCAGCCGTCCACTTCAAGTCTCCCAGAAAAAGCCCCTACCTGGCTCCTTTCCTCAAGCAGGAATAGCAGATGGGTCTGTCCTTGTGCCAAGTGTGGCCAGTCAGTATTGGCTATACCTGCAACACTGAGTGGAAAAGGATTTGGGGTCACACCTGAACTCACCAGGAAAGACACCCTGGTCAGTCACTGATGTCCCCATGGGTACAGAACACAGGTTTCCTGTCACTGGCCTAGCATCTCACTCAACCTCATGGCTGAGTCTCCAAGTCCTCTGCTCTTTTGACCAGCTGGGCTGGATGCCTTCCTCTGGTCACCTACAGGATGTTAAACCATTACGTCAGCCAGGATGTTACCAAATCATGTTCGTTTGCCCGATGCTCAGCAAGCCAAACGCTGAGCTGCCAAGGTTTGCAGCAGAGAAAAGGTTTATTCCTGAGGCAGACAAGTGAGGAAACAGGAGAACAAATTTCAAATCTGCCTCTCCGAAGATAGGGTTTAGGAATATTTATCAGACAAAGGGGAAGGGTGGTCTGAGGCGTGGGGAAAAGTGATTGGAGGCAAGAAAAGTGAGGTAATCAGGGTTCTGCGCAAGCATAGGTGAGCTTCGTGGCTCTTTCTAGGACACATCTTCAGAAAGTGGCAGCATTGGCGTGTTCTGAAGGCGGAGTTTTTGGCCCTCTGATGCCAAAGGTCATCCATTGGACACTCACACAGGCCCAGTTGAGTGGTTGGTGGCCTCAGTAGGTCTGAACTGGGCGAGAACTAGCTCCAAGTTTCTGAAAAACAACGTAAGCAGCAGTTACTATAGTGGTCCATCCATCAGAGGTGTTGTCTTTAAGGAAGCTAGTGGGAGTTTAGTTTAAAAGCAACTTAAAGGCAAGCGAGGCAGGTTAGGTCTGGAGAGCCTAATCAGGTTAGCCCTCAGTTTCAAGAACTCTGCTGGTTGTAACGGAAATCCAGCTCCATATGAGCAAACAAAAAAGAAGAAAGAACTAGTTCGCATCCCTGGATCATTTCGGAGCGGATTTCTCACCCTCTCCATCTCTCTGCTTTCTTCTGTAGTAACTCATCCTCACGTAGGTTCTCCCCATCAGTTACCAGTTTTGCTAACCGTGTTCTTTATCTAGAGTTTCAGCAAAAGTCTCAGAATTGAATCTCATTGGCTACATCAACCCATCACATGACCACCCCTAAACCAACCACTCTGGCCAAGGGATGCCCCAGTGGGCTGTGTCTGGGTTACATGACTGCCTCTGAAATGGATGGGGAGTTAGGAGTGAGGTCAATTCCACTAACATTCTATGAACCTGGAGGGGAAAAGGGCTGGTTCTCCAAAGGAAACTTGGGGTGATTTTTTTCAGAAGCAGTGGGAATGGATTCTGACACAAAGACATCATATATCTACCGTGACTCCCGTATATCGAATACTTGCCCTCATTCGATGATATATTTAGTTCTCAGGTCTCTCTCCTATTCTGTTCCCTGGTGTGGCCTGTTCCTAGCAGAACCCTCTTTAAGGTCAATGTAGCCCTTTATGAGAAGGAAAAAGTTGCTTGTGCTTTTGAAGGGGTCTGGATCCTGGTCATCTGTGTGTCTTTCCTCCTTTCCTCTGTGGTGACATCAAGTAGCTATCCTGGAGCTGCCTTCTTCCAGTACCTACCTAGGGAAGAGAGGCCAGGGGTCAAAGGCCATGCCACTGCAACTGATACCTTTAAAGGAGGGGAAAGACCATAGGGAAGGGAAGTCCTGGAATACCCTTGGTTCTACCATTCCCGTGTCCACTTGCCTTCCTCCACCACTGCCACATGACTCTCCTGCCAGACTCCTGCTGGGAAGAGGTGGAGGAATGAGACGTTGGGCCTGAGAAGTAGGGTGAGACCTTGTTATCGCAGATCTTGAAGGAATTTCAGCTGGTGCAGGTGGGCCAGGAAGCCCTGTGGGCCTCTGAGAGGGAGCATGATAAAACAGAGAGTCCCACAAACTAGTCAATCAACCAACCAAACTAATCTTCATTCTCTGGGTTTCTTTCCATAGACCTCAATCCTGGGGAGATAAGTTCTGCACTGGCTCACATCAGAAAGGAGTTCTGCCACTTGACATTTGTTTTAATTATGGAAAATTTTCAGATATAATAAAAAATGTAGAGAATAATCTAATAAACCCCCCCGTACCCGTGACTGGGCTTCCACAGTTATTAACTCAGGGCTACTTTTGTTTCATCTATAGCCCCACCCATCCCCTTTCCACTCTGGATTACTTTGAAGCTAATCCAGACTTCATATATCCTTAAGATGTTCATACTGTAAGTGCCCCAGAAGATCTGGAGATTCCATTCTCCTTGAGAAGAAAGGAAACCGGCCTGTTATTACTACGTCATTTAGCCAAGGAGATACTGCCCTTCCTCCTCCACAAACATGGCCCAACTCTCCTTATTTAATATTATCCTTTGCCTCTTTATGAGAGGAAAATTGCAACTCCAGTTATTCTTGTCTGGAAATGCTCAGCTGGAGTGATTACAATGTTATCTCCCTGGGTACCGCCATTGCCCTCATCCTGCCACCTTGCCCACTCCCAGCTCTGTCCACTTTCTGGGTCTGAAGCCTGGTTTTCTAGCCTGCTCCCCACTTCCTCTTATGTGATTTTTAGGTGCCTCTCCCTCCTTCCCCAGGATTCCAAGACACACAGATGGTCCAGGAAACCATGATAGCCTAAAAACCTTCTTTCCCATTTCATAAACCCAGCACAGAACCGTCTCTCTCCCATGCCCTGTACCAGCTTGCCAGTTGCTGCAGATCCTGGAATCAAAGAGAGAATTGGGCTTCTCATCTAAACACGGACTGACCTTGCACTTTCAAACCATATGTTATCTCCACCCTGGCAATACTCCTCGAATAACTAATCAATGCAAAAGAAAGTTTGGGAGGAAAAAAAAAATGCAATGAAAATTATTATTATTACTTAAAGAGCCAGAGAAAGATAGCAACGTCCTTCTAAAGTTACAACACCATCTTTAGCAGCTGCAGGGTACATTAAAGCGAGGGGCCGGGGGAGGGAAGATAGGGCATATTTCAAAGCTGACGGCTGCAGTAACAAAAAGCAAGGGGGGTATTGCGTGGAATACGCCAAGTGTTTGAAGTGGACAAGATTTCTAGCATGTTGCCTTGATGCCTGTACATACTTAATAACAGATGTTTGGTCTCTCTTGGCAGATAATTGTCCTGCTGTAAGGTTGACTTGACCTGCCTGAGCGATCCGGCTTCGAATACCCCAGCAGTAACAAACGATCCCAGCTTCTCTCTTTTTTACTAGCAGAATGCTCAGCCACGCTTCCTTTTAAGCACATAATTACTCAGCGGCAACTGAAGCCCATCTATCCCCCTCTCCTAATGGCCACGGAGCCATTTGGCCATAATTTATGGGGACAGGGTTCAAAGTTTTAATAATATTTGGATAATATCATTGCCCACACGTCGGTGGCGTCGTGATGAATAGAAGGGGAGTGGGCTGATTTTGATTCCGTGCATGACAGCGCGAGCCTTAACGACTGGGTGCCCGGCATGGCCTTTATGGAAACTGCCACCAGGCCATCAGCTCATGAATTATAGATCTGGGCATGAAGGATTATAAACAGCAGTGGGGATCACACAGGGACGCTTGTTCATGAGGAACTGTCCTGTTAGTGCCTCTTCTTATGCAGATAAATGAATCGCAGGGAATACCAAAACGGCGTAAATAAACCCTTAGCGAATAAGGGATTAGCACATCAACATAAAAAACCCAGTGCCGGGGCCTGCTCGGGGATATTTATGTTTATACTCTCTGCTCAAGTGGCTCCCTGGTTTTTTGGCTTCTTCCTGCTCACCTCATAATTCCCACATCCTAACGGCACCTCTGGGCACGTTTCTCGGATGCTCTGCGGAGCCCGTTGGCATTTGTACACCAGTTTGCTCAAAGAATCCCTTTTGGACAGGCAGATGGGTAAAGGATGCTCATCCAATACAGGGCAGACTTGATTAGAATTGCCTTGGTGGAGTCACGGAGTGCCCTCCAAACACTCCACATACAGGCAAGTGCTGACGGGATAAGAGGAGGCATTTCTGCCCCGAGAAACAGAAAGAAGGGACGGAGTCTTAGCCATAAGCCTTAGCGATGATCAAGTTCAACCCATACCAAGTTCAACCCATACCGCTGCCAGAGAGCAGGTGGCAAAAGTGAGCCTGAGAGGGAAGGAACTCCCTCTAAATTATACAACTTTGTTGCCAAGTCAAGAGTTCTGACTCCCAAGTGGTGCCCCCAGCTGCCTTATCTGGCCTGAGTTTTCTCTCCCAGAAATGTAAACGTTCAACACCAGCCCCCAATGATAGTGTTAAAACTAAAGCAACGTTTGCCAACTCCCTCCTGTTCATCTAGACTGACTCATCCCAAACTTTGACAAGATTCACGTGCCATGAGCAAGCGCTGAACTTATGCACTCGATATCCATTTAATCTGAAGGATTTATTTGGAAAGAACAGCAATTATAGCCGCACCTCAGAATAACTAGGAAATGGCACGTTTAGATCTCTTTAAATAGCTTACAGGCGTTCTAAATAGCCCTCGCCTACGCCCAGGTTCTGATCTTGAGCTGTCACTTGCCTGGGCCTTCTCGCAAGAGACCAGGAGCAGGTGGGAGCTGGTTTCAAACATCTCAGCTTGTTTCTCTACTGTGAGGCATCGTGTACGATGCTTTCTGCTTTCCAAAGCATCTAAAAACATGTTACCTTTTTTTTTTTTTTTTTTTTAAATTGTACCAGGAAAAGGGAGGTAGCAGAAAGGCAACAACATTTATCGAACCCCAACATTTAAAAAGATTATCATACGGGGACTTCCTTGACGGTCCAGTGGTTAAGACTCCGCGCTTCCACTGCAGGGGGCACGGGTTCAATCCCTGGTCAGGGAACTAATATCCTGCGTGCTGCTTGGGGTGGCCAAAACAAAAAAACAAACAAAACCCCAAAACAACAAAAAAATTATTATACAAAAATTAACTTTGGGAGGTTCACAGTTTTAAGAATTTTATTACATATACAGAGTCCTGTAGCCACCAACACAATCAGGATACAGAACAGAATTATCACCCCTAAATCTCCCTCCTGCTGGTTTTTTAAAAAGTCAAATCTTCTCCCAACCCCTAACCCCTAATCCGCATCAACCACTGATCTGCTCTCCATCACTTTTTTTCTGTCTTCTGGGAATGTCATATAAATGAAATGATATAGTACTCCACCTTTGGAAACTGGCTTCTTTCGCACAGCATAATGTCTTTGAGTTCCATCCAAGAGGTTGCCTGTATCTAGTACAGTTTTTTTTTTTTTTTTTTTTTTGCTGAGTCATATTCAACTGCAGACTGGACATCGAGTCGGGGTATATCAGGCATTTCTGGTTATACCATCATTATACCATCATTTCTGAGATGACCATAATGGCTGGCAGCTACGAAACCTAGTACATCTATCCTAGTATTTTATTATATTAACTCATTTAATCTCTCAACAACCTGATGGGGCAGCTACTAGCATTATGTCTATTTTGCAGACAAGAAAATCAAGCAATAGAGAGGTGACATAGCTTGCCCAAGGTCACACAGCAGGTAAGTACAAGAATCACTTCTGAGGTTAGAACTGGGTCCAGCCTTGTATTTCATAATGAGAGATCATAATTGTAAATGTTTCTGGCAGGGAGATGAGACATTTAAATCTCCAGGGAGGTATAAAAATCGGATAGCTTTTTCCCTTCAAGAAGCAGGCTATGCTGGGGATCGGGGACAACTGACATGACCAGAAGAAAAACAAGAAAAAGGGACCAAGGTTTCCCTCTACACCATATTGCTAAGGCCCACTTACAGAGTTTGCACCACCTACACACATCCCAGGAGACAACCACACTTGAACTGAATACACTGGCTGATAAATAGGATATATCTCGACCTCCGTTCATCCTGCCTGGTCTCAGGGATTGGAAAGAGAACCAGACCTGAGAATTTGGAATTATTTACCATGAATCCCGGGGCTGCCGACCTCAGGCCTCCTGAAGGGCAGTCATCAATCATCAGTGTTCTTACCCAGCCTGAGACGCTGCTGCTGCCCTTAGAACCATAACTGCCAGTAAAAGTAGATGTGGATTCCAGGTGTCAACCTACCCCGTATTGTTCATGTGGGGAAACTGAGGCCCAGAAAGAGAATGGGCTTGCCCAAAGGCACACAGCAAATCAGTAGCAGATCCAGCCTGTAACCTAGATCCTGTCTCCCACTCATCCACTCATTCATCCATTCATTCAACAAATACTGTACTTACCACACGCCAAGTACTTTTCTAGATGCTAGAGACAAATGATGAATAAGACACAACACTTGCCTTCATGGAGTTATAGTTTTGGCAGGAAGAAAGACATTAAACTAATGATCACAAAGAAACAGATCATTTCAAACTGTAATAATAAAAACTATAAAATTGTCTCAAGAGCCTCAGGCAATGTGTTTCCCAATAAACCTAGCTGCTTCCATTTCTTAAAGGAAGGAGGGCAAAGTTTCCTTCAGTGGTAGACACTTCCACATGCCCTCTAAATAAGGTGATGCAAAAGTAGTTATATAGCTCTATAGCTTTTTATTATAGATGTCCAATGCTGGCTCCCCAATTATCACTAACAACCTGTTGATAAGGCAAAGGTGAGTCTATTGGTCACTGCGGTGGAAAGTGTCACTTTAACAGAGCTTGGGTAGCATCTCAAAGAGGGAAAGGCAGGGTCATTTTTACTCAGATTCTGTACTCTGATTTAAGGAGGGTTTTCAAAGTGGCAGGAGGGGCAGTTTGGTTAGCATTCAGGAAGGACCCTGTTAAGATAGCTGAGGATTGATGGAAACAGCAAGGTGACGATTTTGACGCGAGGGTTTCAAAGAGTCTTGGGGGATAAAATGTTGTTAGAGGCTTGCTATTGAAGAGTTTATGGGCTATTCCTGTAATGAACAGCAAATTTAATTGACTGGGCAAAAGTATTCATGGAATGGTAAAGTTATGCTAATGAAGACAATAGAAGAGTAAAGACATGTTACTATTAGACACTAAGCCATGTGGGATAGATGGTTTTGGTTCTCATAAAGTAACAAGACAGCCATCATCACCTCCACCACCACGACCCCCCGCACTGGGCTGAGCATGCAGCCTTTGTGCCACTTCAGAAGGGCTTTCACAGCATGTGCCGGTGGCTTTGCAAGTTTTTTGTGCAAGTTATTTGTGTCCTCACTGGACAGAATGCTCCTTGAGGGCAGAGACTCTGATTTAACACTGAGCCCCCAGCAGCCTGCACATGGCCTTGACCAGAGAGAGAGCTCAGACAGGATACATTCACTAACTGATGGAACATGAGATTCTGATGAAACCCCAATTCCTGCAGCGAAAGCTGAGGAAATGTTCTTGATACACTCCCAAACCCCATGATGATGAGAATGATGGTGGTGATGGTGATGGTGGTGATGGTGATGGTGGTGATGATGGTGATGATGGTGATGATGGTGATGGTGATGATGGTGATGGTGGTGATGATGGTGATGATGGTGGTGATGGTGATGATGGTGGTGATGATGGTGATGGTGATGATGGTGATGGTGGTGATGATGGTGATGGTGGTGATGATGGTGATGATGGTGATGATGGTGATGATGATGGTGATGATGGTGATGATGATGATGGTGGTGATGGTGATGATGGTGATGATGGTGGTGATGGTGATGATGGTGA